>NC_060128.1:55191785-55501435 GCF_021461395.2 Schistocerca americana
ATTCAGGACATTCTCAGAGTATTTTTTCCATCACTCCTTAATCTTGCCCTTACCTCGGAATACAGATTCAGAGATGAGGGTTAGATTGAGGAACAGTGCAGAAACTACTTTCCAGTACTCGCCACAGTTGGTCAGACGTATTTGAAGTGGCCTACCCTATTTAGTCTCTTCCTTCATCTTTCGGAAATGACAACCGCTGAGAATAATCGAAACAGTTTCTGATCTCCTGCTTATGTGGAAGTGCTAGCTGCTGTAATGAACCGAGGTCCTATCCATTAGCAGAAGCTACTTGACTGCCTATTACGCCTTGTGATTTATTAAGTGTGCATTTGATATTACTCAAAAACCAGTACTAAGCAAAGAAAGGGAAGCTGAAAGATGGAACGAGTATAAAGACAATCTGTAAAAGGGAAGTGAACTTGAAGGTAGGAGAAGGGGGTGTAAATGAAAATGAGATAGGACATGTAATATTGGGTGAAGAATTTGGTAAACCACTGAAAGACCTAAATCAAAACAAAGCCCCTGGTGTAAATGACATTTCCACAGAACTATTGATATCGTCGGGAGAGCCAGCCGTAACAGATTTATTCCACTTGGTGTGCAAGATGTATGAGACAGGCAAAATATCATCTTAATTAAAGAATGTATAATTCCATTTCTAAAGAAAGCAGGTGCTGACAGATGTGAATATTCCAAACTATCAGTTTAATAAGTCATAGTTGCACATTACTAGCACAAATTATTTACGGAAGAATGGAAAAACTGGTGGAAGCTGATCTCACGGAAGATCAGTGAATTTGGCAGAAATGTAGGGATGTGTGAGACGACACTGACGCTATAAGACTTACATTAGAAGGTAAGTTATGGAAACCTTTGTTTACAGTTTTAATTTGGAGGGAGCTTTTGACAATGTTGACTGGAACACATACTTTGAAATTCTGAAGGTGGCAGGGGTAAAATACAGGGAGCAAAAGGCTGTTTACAATTTATACAGAAACCAGATGGCAGTTACAAGAATCGAGGGGCATGAAAGGGAAGCAGTGGTTGAGAAGGGAGTGAGACAGAGTTGTAGCCCATCTCCAGTGTTACTCAATCTGTACATTGAGCAAACAGTAAAGGAAACAAAAGAAAAGTTTGGAGTAGGTATTTAAAATCCATGGAGGAGAAATAAAAACTTTGAGGTTTGCCAATGACATTGTAATTCTTTCAGAGACAGCAAAGGACTTGGAAGAGCAGTTGAACGGAATGGACAGGGTCTGGAAAGGAGTATATAAGATGAACATCAACAAAAGCAAATCGAGGATAATGGAATGTAGTCGAACTAAGTCTGGTGATGTTGAGGTAATTAGATTAGGAAATGAGACACTTAAAGTAGTAAAGGAGTTTTGCTATTTGGGGAGCAAAATAACTGATGATGGTCGAAGTAGAGAGGGTATAAAATGTAGACTGGCAATGGCAAGGAAAGCGTTTCTGAAGAAGAGAAATTTGTTAACATCAAGTACGGATTTAAGTGTCAGGAAGTCTTTTTATGGAAGTATTTGTATGGAGTGTAGCCACGTGAAACATGGATGATAAACAGTTTAGACAAGGAGAATATAGAAGCTTTTTAAGTGTGCACATTTAATGAATGAGGAAGTACTGAATAGAATTGGGGAGAAAAGAAATTTGTGGCATATCTTGACTAAAAGAATGGATTGGCTGACAGGACACATTCTGAAATATAAAGGGATCACCAGCTTGGTATTGGTTAAAAATTTTAGAGAGACACCAAGAAATGAGTTCAGTAATCAGATTGAAAAGGATGTTGGTTGCAGTACTTATTTGGAAATGAAAGAGACTTGCACATATGGTAAAGTAACGTGGAGAACTGCATCAAACCAGTTTTTGGTCTGAAGACCACAACAGTGATATTGCTGTAATCTTTAAGTTGCAACTAATTCTATCCACAAAGCATGAATGTTGTTTCCACTTTGTAAATTTAAAACATGTGGTAAATGTTTACAAGACTTATTTTTCCGTTTTGTCTCATGTTTAAACTGTGTTACTCTTTGGCTGACAAGGGATCTTATGAACTGGCCTCCTTTGATTTTCTTCATACATACAGAATTTGAAGCTCTGTTGCTGTAGTTGTACATCTGTTTTATGAAGTGGGATGATTTAATGCTCACCAAACCTCTGAATAGCCATTGAAGATTAGAATAACTAGTGACATTAAGTACAAAACATATCGAGGTTGTTGACAAAGCCACTGGTAGCTCAGAATGTAGCAGACAAGCCTTATAACCGTAAACTCTTGTATGGCTCTCACAAATAGCAAACATTTTTATTTAATTGTACTAAATTCTTTATTTATTACCAGATTGAATTGTTAATTTTAAAAAATTGAATCATAATTTTTCGATAAAAAATACATGTACTTATTTTTAATTACTAATCGCGTGAAATGTGAGTATTCACAATAGATTAATATTTGGCACAAAAATGTGTAACGTCAAATAGAAAATATACTTTTTTTATTTCTAGAGTTTGAACCGTAGCAATAGCAACACATTTCCATAATCCACATTGCTGGGGTGGGGATGGGGGGAGGGGAGGGAGAGAGAGAGAGAGAGAGAGAGAGAGAGAGAGAGAGAGAGAGAGAGAGAGAGAGAGAATCATTAATTGTTGTTGACTTATATTTACATAATACTTTTTAAAGAGGTACTGATATGTTAGTTGGGCGCAGAACATGAAAATATCTTTCACACACTTTCAGTGATTTGTGCCACTGAGTGGGGGTTGGGGGTCTATTTAATGGCCGTGTTAAAAGAAATTTTTAAAAATGCCAGTTTCATTAACTGTTGTTGACTTTTACTCGTGACATACTTTTTAGATACCTTTTGATGTGCCAGTAAGGTGCTGAACCTGAAAATATTGAACATGACATTCACTGAGGAAAGTGTCACATACTAGCAAGACTTAAATTTTTGGGTTATGTTTAAAAAAAATTTAATACATTTATGGAATCAGGAATTCATAGAAAATGATAAATTTTTTCTTCGAAATTTTAAAATGTACCGACTAGATTACAATAATTGCAAAAGATGAGCGGAAAGGACCACCATATCTCATAATTAATGTGGATTTTTAATAAAAGTAAATAAAAAAGTTGCAAGGTGCTAGTAGTGATGTTTGAACTAGCTATGTTATGGACACAGCTACCAGTTAATTTTTTAGTGTGGTAGAAATGTTCTGTACTTAACAGCATGTGGAAATCTTCTAATATTCAAAAGGGATTTCTCCAAGTTTTTGTGAGGATTGAATGTTATTTGTTTACTGCACTGACCTTAAAATCCTGTAAGTATGAGTTCCCTTATAATTTTAATTAAATTTGACTGTTTATTTGACTTTTTCCTCCCTTGCCTTGCCTTCGTAGTGATTCTCAGTAATGAAATGTGCAACTCTCAGTTAACTTTTGATATACATAAGTTTAACCACTGCCTCAACAAGGAAATTACTGTTTCAGAGATATGGCAACACTGGGAGAGCCACAAGGGGACTTCCGTGATTACCGAATAAGTGCAGTTGCCGAGTCTGAAGATAGTGACGAGGACCTAGAAGGTAAGAGCTGCTCGTGTTCTGAAAAGTGCTGTCGCAAAAGTAGTTACAAAATAAATGGTGAGGAACAGTTCCCTCAGTACCTAGTTTGTACACGAACAGATGAAGAGTAATCAGTTGTGACCACAAAACTGTTGTTTTTTTGTTGAGTATATTGAGAACAAATTTGGGAAGTAACCTGAATCGACAAATGGTGAAGTGGCTCCGTCTCGATTTAAAGTAGTGATTCCTGCTCAGTCACAGGCATTGCCCTCCTGTGAAGGATTCGGTAATATTCCCGGCAGCTCACGAGAGCCTTCACTCTCTCCCCTCCTCGTAAACAGATCGAGAACGATACACAAACTCGGAACGACAAATTGTCCCCGGCGAATGCCGTGGCTCACAGTGGCCTATATACGAGGTTATTCGTAAGTACCTCAGAGTTTCGGAAGAAGACTACGCACAGACTAAGAGACGTACAGAAAATAGACACCTATCGGTAGATTTCTCCAAGTTTTTAACTCACATTAACAGGTGCTCACCTGTGGCTACCATTACTGTGGCACGGCAAGCGTCTAAAATGTTCCTAAATTGGGTTTTAACAACTACACCAGGTAGAAGTTCACAACGATTCTTTATTCCTTTTAGGAGGGACGTACGCAAACAATCTGGACTCTGGCTAGTGCCCGAGAGTCGGACAGAAAATAAACAACCTACACGGACAGCACTACAAACGATGCTTCACTTCGGACCGTCGTCTACTTTGCCGGCACACCGACGAGAGCTATCGAGGGAAGAGACGTGCCGCCCTCTCTGCACACGTGACTGGCAGGGTCGTGGCTGTGTGGTACTGCAGGGCCTCTGGCTGCAGTCGGTGAGGCTCCTCGCTCCCTGTACTCCTCCTGGTGACGTGACAGTAACTGATTCTTCCGGGGATGTCACGGCCGCGTGCGTGAGCGACGCCGTTTCTCACCTGTGCGGCGTAGTTGTCGTGCGAGTTGTGGATGGCGCACCGTAGCACTGTGCCAAACTTACCGTTCACATCCTGACGTTTTGTTGTCGATATCGGTGACCGCATTAGTTATTCGACCGTGCTACTCTTACAAGTTAAGTGGCAGTTGAGGCTGAAACATATGATCATTGACATAACACCATTAGAAAAAATCATATGAAGTTGAGTCAGTTGATCGTGGGAGCCACTGAAGGGGAGGACAGTCACAATATTTGGCATGTTCAGTCAAACAGTGAGGCACTAAAGTGGTAATGAAAGTCTGAAAGAAAGTGTGATGGAGCACAGTCTTGTTGCAAAATAAACTCTCCACTGTCTTGTTGTAATTTTGACATAAGCAGTAGCTGCAGTGGGATACACAAAATCAGTCATAGTGTTCTCAGCAAAGAAAAATGGTGGGTAAGTTTTGAAGAGGACACTGAACAAAAGGCACAGGCTTTAGACGAATCACGAACGTGTTCCACAGTCTCGTCAGTTTTAGAACGTGTGACCATTTTAACGCTACATTGCAGAGTGTGCACAAGTATGATGGTGTGGTTGATTGTGGGTGAGCTTGAGAGAGTGAGTGCAACTTTGTCTCAGATTACTTCTTACCTCTTTTATCACATTTTCTACATTTAACAACGTGCGTTTTCACGCCATTGAGCTCCCCTCTCCCACAAATACCCACATACCCACTATCTAACGTGGATGTTCTGTGCCCCAAACTCGAACATTGTGGCAATTCACCTTTTCAGTTACCTCCCTGAAAACCAACTTCTTCCTTCAGTAGCCACTGCAAGTCATTGAAATAGTCAGAACGAAGGTTAGTGTCCCAGATAGGCAGCACTTGCATGCTTTGCAAGTCTGACAGACAGCAAAGTAAAACTTTAAAACAGACTACTGAAAAAGTTACTCCTCGACAACTCCTTTTATTCCGCAGAAGAATTTCTGTTATTTAATGTGTAAAAAGTGGTGGGTATGAATTGCTCTCATATCTGTGTATTTAAAACAAAAAACAATAAAAAATGAAAAGAAAACCTATAAATATTCAGCCTATAGCCATATTTACAGGGCGTATTCAGATAGTAAGCGTACTAGATTTTTATATTTTGTAGAAAAAGTGTATTTGAAAAAATACAGGATATTGTTGATGCACTTATTAGCTATTTTTCCACATAATCACCATCCCATTCAGTGCATGTAGTGAACTGTGGCACAAGCTTCTTAACGGCTTCCTCAAATGACCGTCCTGCCAGCTGTTTCCCATACATCAGAAACTCTCTCTGCACCTGCCCATCGATGATGATCTGAAGGTGCCAAGTCGGGAGAATATGGGAGATGGTTCGAAGCATTGCAACCACACAAGTTCAGTAGTGTCTCGGTGGTCGAGGCTGTGTGAGGACGGGGGTTGATGTGTGACAAGCGCAATCCTCTAGTCAGCATTCCCCTCCTTTTGTTTTGAATGCTCTTTTTGAGGCAGAAATTCGACCAAAATGATGCCTGTTCGGTCCCAAAACACTGAAGCCACAATTTTTTTTAACCCAAAATTGTAATTTTAAATTTTTTGGCAGACGGGGAGTTGGAATGTCGCCACTGTGACGACTGTCTTTTTGTCTCAGACGTGGAATGAGCCACCCGCATTTCATCTCCAGTCACAGTAGAGCTGACAAAATCCTCACCTTCCAACTCGATTCGAGTCACTCGAGAAACTTGCAGTTTTTCTTGTGCTGCTATGTCAGCTATTTTGTGATCCGTCTCGCACACCGTTTCTGCTGTGTGTCTCGTATAAAGTGTTCCTACGATGCTTGCTCTGGTCGGGGGATCCCCCTCTACCACTCGGTGCTGCAAACCCTCAAAAAACTAAAACTCACAGCCCGTTACGGTTACAGCAAACTTTTTTCTTTACAACACCTAAGCAGCTATTCTCACGGAATGTGTTATACAACCAGTGTGTTGTTTTGTACCAGATCTTTTACCTCGTACTTAGCATGGAACTGTTGCTGAAACATCACAGATTAATCACATTTAGCAGATTTGAGGGCACTCCATTATACACCGTGTTCTGACACACTGTCTCCCTAGAGGTGCAGTCTGCATATACACCGTGGGGTGAATTACGGATTGAAACTTAGAGATACGCTGTGCACTCTGAGCGGTGTCTGCTTTCTGTATGTCTTGTAGCTTTTGCGCAGTCGTCTTCTGAAGCCACAGAGATCCTTTTGAATAACCCTGTATAACAAACAGTAGATACTATTGCTCGTAATGTTCCTGCTCGTCTATTTCTCGAGTACTGAATTTGTACAGAATTTAAATGTAATTGCAGTTTACTCCATGATCGTGAGTGTGTTGCAATGTGTGTAAAATTATTCAGGATGATGAAGTGCAATACGTATTGTACTTACCTTTCCGGATCCATTCTCTCGACAGTTGTCGATCGTAGTTGTGTCATTAATTGCCTAGATTTTTGCTGTTTTGCATACAGTGTGGAGACCTGGTCAGCTTTTAATTAATTTCGACATCCAAATTCATTCTTCCATTTATTTACAGGCCACTGTAACATGTAACTGTGTTACTGCACACTAGCACAACTTACCACTCTGCTTGCTCAGCCACAACTTTACACACTACTAGCCATACTACAACTATGTTACATCATCTCCTATCACTGAAACTCTTGATACATATAGAACTGTTAAAATAGTTTGAGTATACAGAAATCAATTTAGTGAATCTATACCAATTAATAATCTATAATGATTAATCACAAATTGAACTTACCGTTACCTTGCTGCAATATGAATTGGAGAGTCTGATACCTGTTGAAGTGTACTCCTTTGCCTTAAACATTTACATGCTTTATTTTGAGTTTCAAGGGAGACTTGTATCCCAAAAGGAGAAAGTAATGATTTACCACTGTGATGAAAAGCTGTACATTCTATCTCTGTGTGACGTTTCTCCATTTATTGCAAATGATCCCATCTGTGTGTAACGCAGTCGGCAACTGCACGAGAATGCTCCTCAAGATTGACCACTAATATTTAAAGTCAGCAAAGAGCAACAATCTCTTCGATCTACAATTTGACACATTTTAAAAAGGGAAAGAAATGTACTGTAGTTCACGATCTTGACTGTCGCTCATATTTTGGAGCGTATAAAAAGTGCAAATACCTTTATTCAGTTCACACGGTGGCAAACTTTGCAAACTTGGCGATTGAGCCGCTGCCTACAGTTGGGGTGAAGACATCCACATCCGTGCCATTGTTGGGCACCGGTGGCCATCCAAATACATCTGTTTGGGACTGAGACAACATTTCCTCCTCTCTCTGTTCCTGCTAAATTCTTCTCATAGCTCACCGTCACAAACTAAGAGTTACCTTCCTCTGGGCCCACCCGGAAGATTAACTCTGCCTCGCATCTTGACTTGAGCCTCTGGTTGATGGAGCAGCAGGCTGTGGGCAGTGGAACAATTTGCTCGTTCTTCACCCCAGTCAGAGATAAATACCAGAATGACAGTAATGATTAAAGAAGAAAAAGGACAAGAGAGAACCAAACGTAAAGGTGGATCCAGCGGATGCAACTGTATGGGGTGCCCCTCTACTCCACCATTGGTGCCGAAATTACGGTTGCTGACTAGAGACGGCATAAAGTATAGATTGCGAAAAATAGCGTACACAATTCAACTCTGAGCAGTTAACAGGTTCCAGAAACGTGTTGAGTGTTTAATAAGCTCCACATAGGCCACGAAGTGCTCTGAATATGAAGAAATACGGGATGTGGTTATAAAATAAATGGGACTATTGCTATAAAACATTTTATTTAAAAAACATACATGTTTAGTTATTGCTACCCTCAATATACTCCCCTCCTCTAACCCTACAATGTTCCATGAAAATTTTCCATTGCTGGGAACAGTGCTGAAAGTTTTACTGTGTGACTTCCTCGATAACATGTGTCGTGTTTTCTCTCAGGTGCTTCAGCGAACTGAAATTTTATTTCTTTTAATGCAGATTTGACCTCGAATGAAGAGATAAGTCGCATGGTGCTACTTCAGGTGAATAAGGTGTTGGTGTAACACTGGGATGCTGTTCTTTGCTGGAAACCTCTTAAATCACTTTGAATCTTGATTTGCTCACTTGTGCTTTTTTTGCTCTCAGGATTGGCACTTAGTTTCTGGATCATAAATGGCAAACTAATATTCACCACATATTATCACTCTTTCCAAGAAATTAGGATAATTTTCAATGTTATTCAAAGAATCAGTACAAACATTTTCCCAAGCTTTATTTTCTTTTGTAAGAATTTTCAGCACCAGTTTCGCACATGCTTTTCTCGTGCTAAATTCCTGATGTTAAATATGCCGTATGCATTCTTTGACAGTTTCTAAAGTTTCAGCAATCAACTGAGTACTCAGCCAAATCACATTACCAAATATTTTGATATTTTCATCTATTTATTGATGTTGGAGGGCCTCCTGGGACTCGGTGATCTTCAGTGTCTTCTCGGCGATCTTGGAAATGCTGGAATTGTGTAAAGGCTCGGGTACACAATAAACAGTCTTTGACATTACATTTGTTTTAGTGAAAGTTAGGTTTTGGTAGCAGTTTTTATGTTTCATGTGAAACTTTATGACAATTCCTTGCTCTTTTATTACCCTTATAATTTTTCTAGCAAAACAAAATAACGGCTGTTATGCAAACTAAGTCTGTGGCCACACTGATTTGTCTGCAGATACCAGAGATATCACACTCGACTTTTTAGGCTTCACACTCCACAGCTATTGGCAGTTAATCTTTGGTGCATGCGTGCAGTATCACCCCCATTGTATTTCCCATTACAGTAGCAGTGTTTTCTAAGTGTACTATGTGGTTGCCTTTTGTTTTTTTGAAGACTTGAAATGGTTTATTGGTGCACCCTGTGGCAAATAGGACTTTGAAATACAGATGTAAAAACTACAACCTTCAAGACCGCTAATTATAATTTTATTTATGACTACCATTTTTGGCAAATCTTAGTTGTCATCACTGATCTCAGGCAAATACATCTCAATACATCTTCATAGTATGTACAGTATATCGTGTCAAGTCATAATGTGTTATTCCGGGAATATGAAGAAAGTTATACATCGGCATATCAAAAATAAAACAAGATTTACATAAAATATCATGCAGGTTGCACGGACTACCCCAGCTCATATTGAAACTCCTCTTTCGTCATATTGACAGTAGGCCTATTTATTCTGATATATTTGTTTTCAGTAATCAAAAACACAGCTGTATGTATTAGTACAAGTAGCTATGCACTCCTCTGAAACTGCTTTTAAATTTTTGTCTAAATATTGTATCATACATGAAATTTATTTACCTTTCATTTTCTGAACTCTTTGCGTGTGCCTTCCTCATGGCTTGTTCTGTGTTTGTGTGACTTCACATTTTTTACTTTAATGCCTCGCAATGGGCTTTGGTTGAATGGGCAGCAATGTAATCGATAAAAGCCAATAAGTTAAACATTAGGTCCAACAAAGTTGACACTGCAGTTGTTTTGTTGTACTCAGTATCTTTCCGTCTTATGATTGGCCTTCCTCCTACTAAAAATATATATAAAAAACAAAGATGCTGTAACTTACCAAGCGAGAAAGTGCTGGTAGATAGACACAATAAAAAACACACAAACACACCCACAAATTTCAAGATTTTGCAATCCAAGGGTGCTTCATCAGGAAAGAGGGAAGGAGAGGGAAAGATGAAAGGATGTGGGTTTTAAGGGAGAGGGTAAGGAGTCATTCAAATCCCGGGAGCGGAAAGACTTACCTTGGGGGAAAAAAGGGACATGTATACACTCGCGCACACACACGTATCCATCCGCAAATATACAGACACAGGCAGATTTACACATGTCTGCCTGTGTCTGTATATGTGCAGATGTGTGTGTGTGTGTGTGTGTGTGTGTGTGTGTGTGTGTGTGTGTGTGTGCCATCCTGGTACCCGGGGCTGTCTCCCCCCCCCCACTCACCCCCCCCCCCTCTAACACCCCCCCCCCCCCCCCCCCCAAGAACCCCAAGAAACATGGACCTTGCCATTGGTGAGGGTGATTATCTGTTGGTAAAATCTTTTGTCCTGTGCTTCTAGCCATGTTTTCACTGCACGAATAATGTTGCCATCATCTTCAAAGTGTGTTCCAAGTAGAGAATCCTTAAGTCACCCAAACAGATGGAAGTCTGATGGCACCAGTGCCCACGAATAATAGTGTGTGCACACTGCAACATGTCGGGAGCAGTGTCTGTTGATGGGCGTCTCGAATTGGTCAGTCACGGAGCTCAGTTTCTGCACTTCCAGTTTATCGATCATTTGACAGAACCCCCTCGACTGCATAGTTACCGTACGTAGCATAAAAGTGTTTATGTTCACCTCAATCTCTCTTTCTGCGACGAGAATTCAGCTATAGCACCAATGCTCGGAATGAGTATTTTGCATAGATGAGAATTTGAGGATTGGCTAAGGCTCTGCTATATTTTAGAATTTTTGAAACTTTACTTATGTATAGAAGAAACATCAGATTTGAATCACCTAAAAGGACAGTTACCCAATGGAGGGGTATCTGTTGAGAGGCCAGACAAACGTGTGGTTCCTGAAGGGGGGCAGCAGCCTTTTCAGTAGTTGCAGGGGCAACAGTCTGGATGATTGACTGATCTGGCCTTGTAACACTAACCAAAATGGCCTTGCTGTGCTGGTACAGCTGGTACTACGAACAACTGAAAGCAAGGGGAAACTACAGCCGTAATTTTTCCCGAGCGCATGCAGCTTTACTGTATGGTTAAATGATGATGGCATCCACTTGGGTAAAATATTCCGGAGGTAAAATAGTCCCCCATTCAGATCTCCGGGCGGCGACTACTCAGGAGGATGTCGTTATCAGGAGAAAGAAAACTGGCATTCTATGGATCGGAGCGTGGAATGTCAGATCCCTTAATCGAGCAGGTAGGTTAGAAAATTTAAAAAGGGAAATGGATAGGTTAAAGTTAGATATAGTAGGAATTAGTGAAGTTTGCTGTCAGGAGGAACAAGACTTTTGGTCAGGCGAATACAGGGTTATAAATACAGAGTCAAATAGGGGTAATGCAGGAGTCGGTTTAATACTGAATAACAAAATAGGAGTGCGGGTAAGCTGCTGCAAACAGCATAGTGAACGTATTATTGTGGCCAAGATAGATACGAAGCCCACGCCTACTACAGTAGTAAAAGTTTATATGCCAACGAGCACTACAGATGACGAAGAAATTGAAGAAATGTATGATGAGATAAAAGAAATTATTCAGGTAGTGAAGGGAGACGAAAATTTAATACCCATGGGTGACTGGAATTCAGTAGTAGGCAGAAGGGAGAGAAGGAAACGTAGTAGGTGAATATGGATTGGGGCTAAGAAATGAAAGAGGAAGCTGCCTGGTAGAATTTTGCACAGTGCACAACGTAATCATAGCTAACACTTGGTTCAAGAATCATAAAAGAAGGTTTGTAACCCTACACTACTGCGTACGATACTTATTAAAGCCTGTACTATGGTAAGTTGACGGGCTTCACCTTATAAGAAAGGATTTTGGGGTAGATATTGACCGCGTGTACCTGAATGGAGGCAAAATCAGACTTTCACCCACTCAGTAACAACAGTGATATGTCAAGCAAGTCCGAAGTGCAAATACACGTTAGGACGGACAAGAAACAACACAGCAGATGCTACCAATTTGTTAATAAAACGGTCGCCAGCCTAATTAGGCATTAATTGAGTTTCTTCCCTGTACAAGTTGAAGTAAGTGTATGTAAAACAACACGTAATAACACTGCAAAATATGGTAAATTTTAGAACCAGAAAATCTACTGAACTAATAATCCCACTTTCTGTACTAATATGGACAAGCCAAAAATACACAACAATACACTATAATGTTTACTACAAATTTCATACTGTCTATTGATCTAATTAAAATTGGGCATAGGTTACCCTAGAAATAGCACTTTCGAAACACACATACAATGTCAATTTTGAAAAGGGTAAAACACTAATAAATTTTGGTTTTATATTGACTTTAACTTTGCTGGTAAAATCAGTTCAGTACACTTCAGAATTCAAATGAATAGAATAGAAAAGGGGGGGGGGGGGGACCTTGAAACTATTATGATCACTGTACTGAAATTTTGATTATTGAAAGTATTAAGCACTCAAGATTTCCAATATGTGAGTTACTACTCTTTTTAGCTTATTTTCTGCTCGTTTAATTACCATTTTATCTGCCTCAAATAATTAAACTTCATTACTAAACCAATTTCAACATTATCTTCCGACTTTGCCAGACCTATATATTCATTAACAACAAAGTTCTTTAAACAATTTTCTGACATATCTAGGTCTGCAGGTAATCATTATTAACATAAACTTTAAATCTTCATCTCGGGACACTCGGATTTCACAACATGTGGAAAGGACCCTGTCTAGGTTAGTGATGAGGATAATTAAATGATAGGACAGATCTGGTAAAACTTAAGTTGTTATTGAACAGTAAGAAACAAAAGTAACACTGGTCCACACGAATACAGTGCTAAAAGTTTCAACCTGTTCGTATCGATGCGGCGGTCGGCAGGCTTCGAGAAGGCGAGGTGCAAAGCACACATATAATCACAGCTATGGCTCTCGAAGTATCGGTACTTTTCTTCTTCTTAGCGTCGCAATACTTTTCCATTTAGTGCCTATGGAATATAGCCATGCTGTATAGTCGTCGGAAACGGCACATCCGAGGCTCAATGAAATCACGTTTTCCAGGAGAGCCTCCTCGATCCAGAGCGTGTTTCTCAGACCGATGCCCAACTCCTACTACTACTGCTGAGCCCGTTATGCCGTGCCGCGCCCGTGTGCATTTTCCCGCACTCGCCTGCCATCCACCTTTTACCGCTCCCCTACAGACAGGGTATTTACCAAAGGTTTTGCATTCTACATATCCTAATACATTGCCTACATATGGACCAGGTGCACAATTAGAACTTTAACATCGTACAACAGTTTCAACATTTCTTACATTTCCATTTTGTTATAATATTGCTTGCAATTTGACATAAACATTAATATTCACATCGAAAATCGTTCACAGTTTCTTTAACATAATGACATGAAAAGAAAAAAGAAATGAAATCAGAACATCGCTTACACTAATTTATCGAAAATCAGAAGAAAAAATTATTATATGTACAGTTGTTGTTACACATGCCCCTGTTTCCAGTAAATTTCACTAAGTGCAAATTTGATGGGAACACTAATTTTTATATTTATGCAGTGGTTCTGAATCTTTGTATGAATGTCCCAAAAAAAAAAATTATACCACAAACTTCCTTTCACTCACATTATATAGGTCTACACTTTTTAACATATCAACAACATTTACTTATCATTTACTTAAGTGCCTTTGGCACAGTCCAATCTCCTATCACAACATTATTTAAATAGCAAATTACTCATTTTTACTAAATTTCTCAAAGAAATAATTTCAAAATCTGGAACACAAACATTTAACTACAAAAGCAAATGCAAATATCCATATACACTATAAGACAATTTGTTGCTGCTTGCATTGAATGGCAGTCCATTTCCTTACTTACTAAAAAAAAACCACACACACACAATAATATTTAGAAAAATCACTACATATATTTGCTGCCTATTATTCAGATTTTGGGCAGTTCATTTCGCATCGTTTTACCACATCACCTGTACCACACTCACAATTCTCCATTGACCATTTATCTGCCCTCATTGGTGTTTGGCAGTCCTTTATATTATGACTCATACACTCCTGCCCACTTTAATTTTTGACAGCCCCATCTTTTATTTGGCTTGCAGCATTTACCCTTTCTTTTCAGTAAATTTCTCCATACATCTTTACATTTACAGTACATTCGGTAATCTGAAACTCACATAAGTACATTAGCACACTGTCATTGGTATACATACATTTACAAAGATTAGTTACATTTGGAATAAATTAGTTTCAGCATAAGATACAGCATATTTACTGCAAATTGCTCTCTGAGTGTACTTAGGTCACTCACTCCTAGGAACATACAGTTTCAGGTCCACAACATTTCTTACACCTAAAGGTCTTTCGGATTTTGGGTAGATCAGGTAGTAAGCATTATCGTGTGGAATGTTCTGTATTATATACGGTCCATTATAAATATATTTAAATTTAGAAATTTCATGGTTCAGTTCACTAGATTTTTCGTGGGTTTTTAAAAGAACATAATCCCCAATTTTAAATTTTGACACTTTCAGGTTTTTATCATGTCTTTTAGATCTAGATTCAGCTTTTTGCTTTGCCCTTTTTCTGACTAATTCTTTCTTTTGACTCAGCCCCAAACTTGTATTATAAGGTGGAAACTCTATTTTTTCTTCAATTAAATTTTTACTCCTGCTGCCTAACAAAATTTCTTCCGGTGGGAACCCAGTAGTTTCATGATGTAAGGTGTTCATGACGTTCTCAAAGTCCAATATAAATCTGCCCCAGACTCTAAATCATGCCTCTTCCTGTTTTTTTCCACAACGCACCTTGGTCGACTGTGACATTGCCCCAAGATACGTTCCTGACTCGTGTGAATCATTTATATCTGGTGGTTTCCTAAGTTTGTGGAGTTCAAAGTCTTTGCTTACAGGTTGTATACATGGAAGAAGCCTGGAGATACTGACAGGTTTCAGATAGATTATATAATGGTAAGACAGAGATTTAGGAACAAGGTTTTAAATTGTAAGCCATTTCCAGGGGCAGATGTGGACTCTGACCACAATCTATTGGTTATGAACTGTAGATTAAAACTGAAGAAACTGCAAAAAGGTGGGAATTAAAGGAGGTCAGACCTGGATAAACTGACTAAACCAGAGCTTGTACAGAGTTTCAGGGAGAGCATAAGGGAACAATTGACAGGAATGGGGGAAAGAAATACAGTAGAAGAAGAAGGAGTAGCTTTGAGAGATAAAGTAGTGAAGGCAGGAGAGGATCAAGTAGGTAAAAAGACGAGGACTAGTAGAAGTCCTTGGGTAACAGAAGAAATATTGAATTTAATTGATGAATGGAGAAAATATAAAAATGCAGTAAATGAAGCAGGCAAAAAGGAATACAAACGTCTCAAAAATGAGATTGACAGGAAGGGAAAAATGGCTAAGCAGGCATGGCTAGAGGACAAATGTAAGGACGTTGAGGCTTATCTCGCTAGGGGTAAATAGATACTGCCTACAGGAAAATTAAAGAGACATTTGGAGAAAAGAGAACGACTTGTATGAATACCAAGAGCTCAGATGGAAACCCAGTTCTAAGCAAAGAAGGGAAAGCAGAAAGGTGGAAGGAGTATATAGAGGGTGTATACAAGGGCGATGTACTTGAGGACAATATTATGGAAATGGAAGGGGATGTAGATGAAGATGAAATGGGAGATACGATACTGCATGAAGAGTTTGACAGAGCACTGAAAGACCCTGAGTTGAAACAATGCCCTGGGAGTAGACAACATTCCATTAGAACTACTGACGGCCTTGGGAGAGCCAGTCCTGACAAAACTCTACCATCTGGTGAGCAGTATGTATGAGACAGGCGAAATAGCCTCAGACTTCAAGAAGAATATAATAATTCCAATCCCAAAGAAACCAGGTGCTGACAGATGTGAAAATTACTGAACAATCAGTTTAATAAGTCATGGATGCAAAATACTAACACGAATTCTTTACAGACGAATGGAAAAACTAGTGGAAGCTGACCTCGGGGAAGATCAGTTTGGATTCCGTAGAAATGTTGGAACTCGTGAGGCAATACTGACCCTATGACTTATCTTAGAAGCTAGATTAAGGGAAGGCAAACCTACGTTTCTAGCATTTGTAGGCTTAGAGAAAGCTTTTGACAATATTGACTGGAATACTCTCTTTCAAATTCTGAAGGTGGCAGGGGTAAAATACAGGGAACAAAAGGCTATTTAGAATTTGTACAGAAATTAGATGGCATTTATAACAGTTGAGCTGCACGAAAGGGAAGCAGTGGCTGGGAAGGGAGTGAGACAGGGTTGTAGCCTCTCCTTGATGTTAGCAATCTGTATATTGAGCAAGCAGTGAAAGAAACAAAAGAAAAATTCGGAGTAGGTATTAAAATCTATGGAAAAGAAATAAAAACTTTGAGGTTTGCCGATGATATTGTAATTCTGTCAGAGACACCAAAGGACTTGGAAGAGCAGTTGAATGGAATGGACAGTGTCTTGAAAGGAGGATACAAGATGAACATCAACAAAAGCAAAACAAGGATAATGGAATGTAGTCGAATTAAGTCAGGTGATGCTGAGGGAGATTAGGAAATGAGACACTTAAAGTAGTAAAGAAGTTTTGCTATTTGGGGAGCAAAATAACTGATGATGATCGAAGTAGAGAGGATATAAAATGTAGACTGGCAATGGCAAGGAAAGCGCTTCTGAAGAAGAGAAATTTGTTAACATCAAGTATAGATTTAAGTGTCAGGAAGTCGTTTCTGAAAGTATTTGTATGGAGTGTAGCCATGTATGGAAGAGAAACATGGATGATAAATAGTTTGGAAAAGAAGAGAATAGAAGCTTTCGAAATGTGGTGCTACAGAAGAATATAACTAATGAGGAGGTATTGAATAGGATTGGGGAGAAAAGAAGTTTGTGGCACAACTTGACTAGAAGAAGGGATCGGTTGGTAGGACATCTTCTGAGTCATTGGAGGGAGGTGTGGAGGGTAAAAATGGTAGAGGGAGACCAAGAGATGAATACACTAAACAGATTCAGAAGGGTGTAGGTTGCAGTAGGTACTGGGAGTTGAAGAAGCTTGCACAGGATGGAGTAGCATGGAGAGCTGCATCAAACCAGTCTCAGTACTGAAGGCCACAACAACAGCAACAAAAACAACAACAACAACTACTACTACTACTACTACTACTGTACAACTCTACTTGTTCCATTTCCCTAAAGGCTGTCCTCGTTGACAGGTTCTGTGGAATGGATAGGCAGGTAGGCTGCATAATTGATATAGACATTGGATTCGGGGTGGAGTTGTGGACGCTGGTGCAAAGGTAGTGAGTGGATTCCCCCCTCTCTCTCCGCCCCCTCCCCCCTCTCTTTCTTTTTCTCCATTTCCTCTCTCTCTGTCTCTTTGTCATCTGTCTTCTTACTGGTTTGATGTGAGCTGCTATGATTTCCTTTCCTGTGGCAATCTCTTCATCTCTGAGTAGCACTTCCACCATATGTCCTCAATTATTTGTTGTTGTGTGTATTGCAGTCTCTGTCTTCCTGTACAATTTTTACCCTGTACAGCTTCCTATAGTATAACGGAAGTTATTGCTTGATGTCTTAACACAGGCCGCACAGTCTAGGGCGCCACATCACGGATTGCGCAGCCCCTCGTACCAGAGGTTCGAGTCCTCCCGCGGGCATAGGTGTGTGTATTATTCTTAGCATAAATTAAAGTTGTGTAAGTCTAGGGACCAATGACCTCAGCAGTTTGGCCCCTTAGAAATTCACACACACACACACACACACACACACACACACACACACATATTTCTTAACATATGTCTAATCTTCCCGTCCCTTGTTTTTGTCAGTGTTTTCCATATGTTCTTTTCTTCACTGCTTCTGCAGAGAACCTCCCGATTCCTTACCTTAGCAGTCCACAGAATTTTCAACATTCTTCTTTAGCACCATATCTCAAATGCTTGGATTTTCCTTTGTTCCAGTTTTTCCATGTTTGGTACTAGTAGACTTCTATGGCCAGAAATGCCTTTTTTTTGCCTCTGAAAGTCTGCTTTGTACGTCCTTTGCTTTGTCTACCCTGAGTTGTTTTGCTTGCTAAGTAGTAGAGTGCCTTAACTTTATCTACTTCATGCTCTCCAGTTTTGATGTCGAGTTTCTCGTTATTCTCATTTCTTCTACTTCTCATTACTTTTCGTTTTCTCCAGTTTACTCTCAATCCGTATTTTGTACTCATTAGACTGTTTGTTCCATTCAGTATATCCTATAATTCTTCTTCACATTCACCGAGGACAGCAATGTCATCAGCAAATAATGTCTCTGATATACTTTCAAACCAAATTTTGATCACACTCGTGAACCTTCCTTTTATTTTCATAATTGCTTTTTCGATTTGTAGATTGAACAATAGGGGCGAAAAACTGCATCCCCGTCTTACACCCTTTTGTAATCTGAGTACTTTGTTTCTTCCATCGTACCATTCTCTCTCGGTTTCTATACATATGATATATATCCCGTCTTTCTTTATTGTTTCACTCTATTTTCCTCAAAATTTCTAACATTTTGCACTATTTTACAGTTTGAATTCTTTTTCCATGTTGACAAATCTTGTGAATGTGTCTCGATTTTTGTTTGTCTCAGTTCCATTACGAAGCACAGTGTCTGGACGGTCTCTCTGGTGCCTTTACCTTTCGTAAAGCCAAACTGATACTAACAGTTCCTCAGTTTCCTTTTCCATTCTTTTGTGTATTACGATTGTGTGCAATTAACACGTGTGAGTGTTTTAGCTGATTGTCAAATCTTACAGGGACCTTTTAAATTCTGACCCTGATATTGTATCCTGTCTCTCCTCCATATCGACTTTAAATTGCTTTTTCTAGCACATCATCAGACTGTTCCTCCTCCTCCATCAATCTACTCTCTCATCTACGTTTAACATTGCATTCTTAATGTTGCTGCCTTTGCTTTTAATTTCACCGAGGCTGTTTTAACTGTCCGCCCTGACCTTCTACCAGTGCAAAATAAAAGTGGAAATTTTATTGGTGGTCACTCTTCAATTCTGGTGTTCACTGAGATGATGTCACAAAGCTATTTTGCACCATTTCACTTGCAGACTACAACATACACTAGTCGAACACAGAACACTCGAAGTTCAAATTGATTGACTGCAAAGACTGCTTTCTGTTTTCATCGTAAGTTTTTGATAGATTTAGGTATGAAGATCTTGAGTGGCTAAGTAGCATTTGTATGTACTTTTGAGGTATTACAAATTATGAGAAGACAAATATTGCAAAAAAAATTCTGCTAACTTTTGAATGCATCAAAGTAAAACATTCTAATTAATAGTAGTGAATTACATATAAGATTAGTTTCATATTTTGTAAAAACAAACAGTGTGGAGTCCAGTTAGGAATATCGGCGACTTCCCCACCCCACTCCAGATTGCTGCTTGTGTTTGACATGACACCATTGCTTTCTGGCCAGAGCAACCAGAGATAGCGATCACATGTATGTGAGGTGTGCTAGCTTGTGTGAATGTGTGTATGTTTTTGTTTCTGAAAAATGCTCTGGGCAAAAGCTGAATATGTAACAATCTTTACATTGTGCATGTCTGCAACTTAAATGTCATATCTGTGTTTACCAGGATACTATTAAACCCTCAGTTCTTCAAATAATTGAACCCCCAAGTATAAAACATTTTCAAATGTCCGATTATATTACAAAGGAGTTAATGTCTTAAATTTTTCTCTTTAAGCATTTTAGTGAGAAAAAGTTAAGAAAGGGTTTGAAATTGTGCTTAAAGTTTGTCGGAAGGCACTAATTGCTTTGGAAATGCCGTGTGGGTAGGGCCTTGTGTCAGGAAGACTGTTCGCCTAGTGCGAGTCTTTCGAGTTGACGCCACTCCTGCGACTGGTGTGTCGGTCGGGATGAAATGGTGACGATGAGGACAACACGACACCCAGTCCCAGCCGGGAATCGAACCCGGGCCGTTAGGTACGACATTCTGTCGCGCTGACCACTCGGCTACCAGGGGCGGAAAGTAAGTGCTTTAATTATGTGTCACTTTACGAATATACTGTTAGTCATTTGTACTCTGTTTCAAGCAAAAGTTAGTTCCTCGTTTGTTTCCTCATGTCTCCTACGTGTTGACAGTGATGTTATTTTGAGGGTACATTTAATGGTATACGTGGATACTACGTAGAACGTCATGCCCGATTATGAAGTTTGACTGTACGAACAGCGAGGAAAAGTTTTGTAGAGGTTTGAAATAATATGTAAGGTGTTTTGGTAGTCCTTAATTGCTCTCATCCTCAAATACTGGATGAATGAAGTCCTCGTATTTGTGCACCATCAGTTATGCTGCCTCAAGACACACACAGTTTCTACGTGTAATCTTATCGTGCCAGTATTGCTACTCACCATATAGTGGAGGTACTGAGTCAGAGATAGGCGCAACAGAAAGATTGTCACAATATAAGCTTTTGGCCATCAAAGTCTTTGGCTAAAATATGCGCACACACACACACACACACACACACACACACACACACACACACACACACACACACACACGACTGCAGTCTCGTGCAGCTGAAGCCACATTCCATTGTTTGATATTTTTAAATTCTGTCAATAATTATACGAAATTTCAAAATAAAATTTTTGTTGCCCTTGGAAGCACTTAGGCAGACAACCTGCAACAGGTATTGTGCAGGATAGTGCTCATTAACCTAGATAAGCAGATTCTGCTTTCTAAGACAACGGAACTGTTAAAAAGCTATAGAAAGGTTTTAAGATCGCAAGTGCATTTAAGGTAACAACACATCTGCAAACACTGTGAAGTGCGGGCCAGAGAGTGCATAGTCGTTAGGGTTTCCTCCCATTCGTCGCACACGGATTGCGAGAAGATTGAGTGCTTAAATGCCTCTGTGTGGGTTGTAAATAATCTAAATTTGTCGGCATTGATATCTAGGGGTCTGGAGAATGTCTGTAGATGAAGACAAATACTACAGGGTCTGGCAAAAACACCTCGTGTATTTCAAAAGGTATTTAAAAACAAACAAAGAAAGATACAGAGAAAATACTTTTATTTGTGAACAACGAATATTGTGCCATTTTACATTAGTTGGTTCAAAAAATTCTTAATGTTGTTGCTTTCGCTTTTAATTTCACCGAGGCTGTTAACTGTCCGTCCTTACCTTCTACTGGTGTAAAATACTTGGCGCACTCCACTATTGACACATTGACGGAGTCATAGTGGTGTGTCATATCCGGCAATGCAGCTACTCACTGCATGATTGCCTCCTTAAGTGCTTGCAGCTTCGTGGGGCACTGTTTGTGCACAGAAAAAAATCGCAAGGTGATAAGTCAGTTGATCAGGTGATTGCTCGTCATGAAAAGAGAAATTGCCCACAAAACAACTCCCTCAAATTTCTATAGAATGGCTAGAAGTGTGAGCTGTGGATCCAGACTTCTCCCTCCATGTGTTCCACAACAGACTGGTTTAACATAGGACAGAGGGAGGTTTCGATTATGAGAGAGTAGCAATTAGAATTAACTGTTACCGTCACACCACTGCAGACGTGACACACCGGACTCGGTAACAGTGCACCGAACTGTCACACGAATGCTGTGAAGTGTTTGTTGGTGAAGTTCCTGAGGGTTTTCTGCAGTAGCAGAACTTTTATTTGGAACTGGGTCTCACCAGAAGAAATCAAAATGTTGCCAGGACAAAAGTCACAAAGAACTTCCTCGTACAGTGCTCTGAGAGTTTCAAAATCTCTCTCACGTAATTCTCGGGTAGCCGTCATTTTGTATGGGTGCCTGTGAAGATCTCTTTGTAGGATTCATCTGTGTTCGATACCCAAACTCACAGTTTTCCTAGCAGGAAGAGAACTGCATTGGCCAATTTCGAATCGAATGCGAAATGTTCCCCGAGCGGTAACCACAGGACCACCGTTACGAATATACTCCTCCACAAAAAACACGTGGCGCTCACATAGCCGAGCCGTCACTCCTACTAAAAATGACACATACACTACTATCAGTCGACATGCCTCGACGTCAGTAACCCCGCCACAGCTCACACACTGACCTCTCCAAATACGAGAGCTCTTTTTGCCAGACCCTGTGTAGTTCCTGAAATTTTGTATACGAGCTTTCTTGCAATAATTTGTGCCTATCTTAGAGTGTCAGCAAATTCAGGTTATTGGCAGTTTGTGGTGCTCTCCTGTGCATCAAACGACCCGTGACCATTCTTGCCGTCCTTCTTTATATGTATTGCAGTGTTCCATTCTTGTATGTCACCCGGTCCCACTGCAACACAGTAGTGGTAAGAGGACAAGACTGGTGGAAGTGGATGCCGACTCTCATCGTGTTCGGAGTGATCGCTATTTTCAGATATTTTACCATTGCCTCTCTGTGCTGGTTTTTTGTCCCCCACCCGTCACCTCAAGTTCTTGTTAGGCACATGTGAAACTACGCTAATAGGAGGGAAACACTTAAATTCGTTACTTGCAGTTTTGAGTTTTTTGTAGCCACAGACGCGTACGGCGATTCTCTTAATATTTCGGCTCCGAAGATATTCTGAAGATTGCATTGTGTTGCAGGTGACATGTTATTACGATTCTTATTTACACGTATTATACTTTTGATGGCAGACTTTGCATATATCTTTGTAATGTCGTTTTATAATTGAATGAAATTCCAATAAACAATCTTCTTCAACAAACAAAAATGAAAACAATAATCAGTGAATATTTTTCTATTCAGATTTTCAGTTTTGTTGGAATTTATTAATTTCAAAATACTGACGCTGTAATGGTACTTTGACTTCCGCGCCTCCGCCAATACAAATATATAATTTACGATTGCGCACGCAGATTTTTATAAATAATTTTGTTCGTCTTTTTACTTTTGCGTAGGTTTTTGTTTTTAACAACTAATTATTACACTCTCTCTCTTGTCTTCATACGAAAGACGTGTGTTTTTCGGCGATGTGTTGAATGTGCTTTTGGGTGGAAATTAAAATTACATTACAAAGCGAGGTTGTTTCAATAGTGATTCGAGGCTGTTATCATCAAATTTGTAAATTGATCATGACAGTGACAACTTGAAGAAGTTTTCAACAGACGGAGAAAAGTGAAAGACGGGTCGTCCTACAAGAGAAATTAGGAGGACAGCCATGAAGACTACATTGTAATTAATACTGCGTATCTAACAAGATTATAAGGTAAATTTCAATTAGTTTCTGATGCTATTTCCGTACAGTCGCTTTTTGTAGTGTTGCCGACCCGGTCTGCCATGCACGGTCAAATTACAGCACGATGTCAATCAATAATGCGAAGTCCGCCTTATCCGTAACTGAAACCACCAAAATTCCAAACCCAATCAGATTTTCTATTTTCTATTTTTCACGGCAGAACCCCGAGGAGGAGGGTACACTACAATTGGCGTCCTGGTGACAGGACTTGCAATCTTTGGATTTGATACAGGTGCAGTTATTATAAATTTTGGACATTTTATCTAATTTTAACCACTTAATAGCATCAGAAAATGAATTTGGACTAAGTCTCATTCATTTCAATTGTAATGTTACGTGCATGAAATTTACAACAATATTGTTTTCCCTGTTATTAATTCGTGTTAATTTTCATTTTCATGCTGAGGAAATTAATTTGTTAAAAAAAAGGAAAAGGATAACGTTCCATAAAATAATTTGCACGGACGCGAAAGAAAAATTTTGGATTCAAAACTGTATATCTGACGCTACATTTGCAACATAAGACTGAAAAAAAAAATGGTGAGTACAGAAATTTACATTTTTTCCAGTTTCAAGCAGCCATCTGTACTTCCTGATGTGTTGGTAAATGTGCCAACACCTTGTAGATAGAGGCGGCCAAAATGCACACTATCTAACGCAGAGGGGCGTGAATTCTGGAACAGGATAAGTAGTGAATTCTCATAAGAAAAGAATGCAGCTCCTCGAATACTTATCTTTTATTCTTTGATGTGAATACAGCATTCTTGATGAGACATTTCATATGATAACTATCAAACTATGTAAGGCTAATGGCGCCTTGCTAGGTCGTAGCCATGGACTTAGCTGAAGGCTATTCTAACTGTCTCTCGGCAAATGAGAGAAAGGCTTCGTCAGTGTAGTCGCTAGCAAAGTCGTCGTACAACTGGGGCGAGTGCTATTCCGTATCTCGAGACCTGCCTTGTGGTGGCGCTTGGTCTGCGATCACACAGTGGCGACACGCGGGTCCGACATGTACTAATGGACCGCGGCCGATTTAAGCTACCACCTAGCAAGTGTGGTGTCTGGCGGTGACACCACATTCCTCCCCCGCAAATCGGCGAACGGTTGTGTTATAAGGCTTCCGCCCGCCGTGGGGAGGACCCCATGTTGACGTATGCGATGAGGTGGGGAGCCTAACAACAGGCGAGGCTGTGCCACCCGCACCCAGCCATTCGGTCCGAGGGGAGCTAGGAAACGCCTGAAAACCTAGTCCAGGGTGCACGTCAACATGCGGTGTATGCGCCCGTAAAGAGACAGGAGGGGCCGTAGGGTAGACGTCCATTGCGTCGGGGTATCCGACGCGCGATGACGTCATGTGGTCCGGAGCGGGCAAGAGTTCCATGGCGGAGGACAGCTGGTCACGGGAAGCGCTCGGCGGCGCGTAATCCAGGGAGGCGCTTGGCGGCTGCAGCGAAGCGTCGAATGCGGGCGGCGGCGGCGGGAGAACAGGCGGCGGAGGCGGCGGCTGCGGCGGCGCGTCGCCATGGGGCAAAATGGAAGGCATCGCCGGTAACACCTGGGGATGAGGCGAGCCAGTAGATGGGTCCCCAGGGAGCTGACCGGACGGCACCGTCGCTGAAAGCAGACGGGGAGCGGCAGAACCCGTGCGACGACAGAGGCGCAGCTGATTGAGATGCTGACGCACCTCACCAGAGGCCCCCAAAACCAAATACATCGCGCGGCCGAGGCAGCGAAGAATGCACCCTGCGAGCCAACGCCGTGTACCTCGATAGTTGCGATAAAATACAACGTCGCCTGGAGCAAAAGCAGAAGTCTGCCGCTGCACTGGAACCTGATGCGGCGGATGCAGCAAAGACATCAAGGTTCGATGAGGACGACCGTGGAGCAACTCAGCCGGCGAGCGACCATCTCGGGGCTGAGAGCGATACGATGACAAAAAGAGCAACAACGCGTCCTCCCGAGAATGCGACTCTTTCAACTTCAACATCTGTGACTTGAAAGTCCGGACCAATCGTTCAGCGGCACCGTTTGACTGAGGCGAAAACGGCGCAGATGTCAGATGTTGAATACCATTGGCCGTGCAGAATGACTGAAATTCCGCGGACATGAATTGTGGGCCAGTGTCGGAAACAATAGTCTGCGGAAGACCTTCAATGCAAAAGATAGCAGACAACGCTTGGATGGTGGCGGAGGACGTCGTGGAAGACATCCGGACAACAAAAGGAAAAGTACTGAAGGCATCTACCAGAACCAACCATCGAGCATTCCAGAATGGACCAGCAAAATCTATGCGCAAGCGTTGCCAAGGGGAAGTGGCTTTTGGCCATGCAAAGACTTTCCGCGGCGGTGCGGATTGTTGTTCGGCACACGCCATGCAAGAAGAACACATATTCGTTATCGCAGCATCGATTCCGAACCAAGTACAGTGCTGACGAGCAAGTTGTTTCGTTCGCACTATACCCCAATGTCCTTGGTGAAGAAGCCGTAAGACAGAGGACTGTAACGAACGTGGGACCACTACTCTGGACTGATCATTATCAGAACGCAACAGCAAAACACCACGTCGTACAATAAGTCTCTCCTTGTGAGCAAAAAATTGGCGAACCAACGGATCCTCGATCCGAGACTTTGACAAAGGCCATTGCGTAGCAACAAAACGCAAAACGGTAGCAAGGACCGGGTCAGCAGCTGTGGCTGTAGCTACACGACGAAAATCAATCGGAAACGATTCGACCACTTCATCGGTTTCCGAATCAATGAACAGGCAAGCAAGTTCGGAAGAATCGAATGCTTTATCCTCAGCAACAGGCAAACGGGACAACACATCGGCGTTTCCGTGCTTAGCAGTGGACCGATACAAGATATCGTAGCGGTACTGCGAGAGGAAAATAGACCAGCGAATGAATTTCTGCGCTGTACGCGGAGGTACAGGCTTGTTCGGATGAAAAAGCGATGTCAAAGGTTTGTGGTCTGTGATGATGGTAAAGTGACGGCCATACAAGAAATCATGGAACTTAGTAACACCAAATACGAGAGCCAAAGCTTCTTTCTCTATCTGGGAATAATTTCTTTGCGCAGATGAGAGCAATTTGGACGCAAAGGCAATAGGGCGATCATGCGAGCCAACTTTGTGTGCAAGCACAGCACCGATCCCGAAATCCGATGCATCTACCATCAACAAAAGGGGTTTCTGGGGATCGAATGGCGTAAGGCAAGTATTAGAAAGCAACGCCGATTTCAACTGGCGAAAGGCGCGTTCGCATTCCGTCGTCCAGACGAATGGAACACCCTTACGGCGTAAGCGATGAAGCGGAGCTGAAATGGAAGAGGCATTGCGCAGAAAGCAATGATAATAGTTAATTTTACCCAACACACTCTGTAGCTGCTTCACATTTTGTGGCGAAGGCAATTCTTGTATGGCACGGAGGTGCTCTGGACTCGGATGTATGCCTTGGGCATTGATGACATGTCCCAAATACGGCAAGTCCCGAGCAAAAAACACGCATTTGTCCTTCTGCAAGCGAAGACCATTTTGTCGCAATACCTGAAATAATGTTCGTAGGTGTGCTAAATGCTCGTCGGCTGTCTTTCCGGAGATCACAATATCGTCCAGATAGTTCGCAGCAGTAGGGACCGACGCACAAACAGTTTGTAAATATTGCTGAAACAATGCAGGGGCGGATGCACACCCGAATGGCAGTCTTTTGAAGCGGAACAAAGCAAGATGCGTGTTAACCACCAAGACGCGCTGGGATTCGGCGTCCACTGGGATTTGCAAGTACGCATCTGCTAGGTCCAACTTGGAAAAGTATTTACCCGGGCACAGTTTATCAAAAAGATCTTCCGGGCGGGGTAAGGGAAAAGTTGCAGTCACTAGTTGTGGATTCACTGTTGCCTTGAAGTCCACGCAAAGTCTCAGTTTTCCGGAAGGTTTTGGCAAAATTACTAACGGTGAGGCCCAGAGAGAAGCTTGCACACGTTCAATTACACCTTGTGATTCTAAATCGTTTAATGTTCTTGCGACCTCATCACGCAATGTGTGAGGAACATTGCGCGCTCGGAAAAATTTCGGTTGCGCGTTTACTTTCAGTTCCAAATGTGCTTCATAGTTCTTAGCGCAACCAAAGCCCGGTGCAAAAATGTCTGCAAATTCTTCACACAGACGAGAAACACTGTCTGAAGGCACAGTCTGGTTCACTGATAGGACCTGATTTACTATAGACATGTCAAACAATTGAAATAAATCTAAACCAAACAAGTTCACTGCAGTAGAAGAACGAAGAACGTAAAATGACACAAGTTTTGTTTGTCACTTGTATGTTGCAAGAAGAGTGCACTGTCCTAACACAGGGATCTGCTGTCCTGAATAACTTTTTAACTGAACATTTGCGGCACGCAACGGAGGTTTGCCCAGTTGTTTGTACGTGTCATGATTGAGCAATGAAACTGCAGCTCCGGTATCGAGCTGGAATGGTATGACCTTGCCATTAAAGTCCAAATCTACAAAAAGTTTATTGTCCTGCTGACGACAAGAGCGACTGTCTCGTGCAATTTGAACTGATACAGGTACAGCATCACTTGCGACTTGACGTGATTGCCGGCGACGTCGACGCACACTTTTTGTGGGACGAACACAGTCACTGTTAGAGAAAGTGGCACTGGACGAAGCGGAATTAACTACATGAATGTCCATGGGCGAAGGTTCACGAGTCTGAGCGTCCTTGGTTCGATTCCGGCGCGAAGCAAAGGGCCTGGAATGATTAAGTGTGTCTGATCTGAGCTTTTTCTGGCAAACACTTTGAACATGTCCTTTCTTATGACAGAAAAAGCAAATAGTTTGGCGTGACGGGCAATTGTCACGCGAATGTCGAGTTGCACACCGCGGGCATGATTTTACTGCAGTTGTACACTGGCGCGGCACACCTGGTTTAGAGCGTGGCGGCAGCTGGGCGGACGTGTGCGAGGGCAGTTTACCGGGCTGCGCAGCGCGCCCGGCCGGCCGGTTAATGTTACACACGGCTGGCGAAGTTGCAAACGATTCCTGAGCACAGTCAAGTGTGTCTTGCCTATCCAATATGTCTATCACTTGTTGAAGGGAGGGATTAACTAGTTTCAAAATTTGCTCCCGGATACGAACATCAGAAACGTTCTGTGCAATTGCATCATGTACCATTGTATCTGAATAAGGAAGGCCACAGTCACATTCAAACGCACAATCCCTTGTAAGGCCTTGCAATGTTGCAACTCACTCCTGATTAGTTTGACCGGCCGTACGTTTTGTACGAAAGAACATATACCGTTTTGCAACGACATTTACTGTTTCTTTGAAATAGGCGTCCAATGCTGACAAAATTTCTTCGTAGGACAGAGTTGCTACGTCGCGTCGGGGAAACAATTTCACTATCACACGGTATGTTTGCACGCCGACACAAGACAATAAGTGAGGCTGCCGCTCGTTACCTTGTATTCTGTAGGCGGCGAGATGAAATCCAAACTGGCGGGACCACTCGGTCCAGGATTCTTGCGCCGGGTCGTAGTGCCTAAAAGGCGGTGCAACTGCGAGTTGTGGCTGCGGTAGCGGTGAAGCGGCGGCTGCCGCATCGGTTTGAATGGCACGTTGACCCTGGACGAGGTGTCCAAGGGCATCCAATAACGCCTGCGTCTGCTGAGTCTGCAAGCGATAAAATTCGGACAGTACATCTGGTGAAGCCATGACACAAGTAAATGTAAGCAATTAGAAAGAACAAGACCCTTTCCGTTGTCTCGTCGCCAATGATGTGTTGGTAAATGTGCCAACACCTTGTAGATAGAGGCGGCCGAAATCCACACTATCTATCGCAGAGGGGCGTGAATTCTGGAACAGGATAAGTAGTGAATTCTCATAAGAAAAGAATGCAGCTCCTCGAATACTTATCTTTTATTCTTTGATGTGAATACAGCATTCTTGATGAGGCATTTCATATGATAACTATCAAACTATGTAAGGCTAATGGCGCCTTGCTAGGTTGTAGCCATGGACTTAGCTGAAGGCTATTCTAACTGTCTCTCGGCAAATGAGAGCAAAGGCTTCGTCCGTATAGTCGCTAGCAAAGTCGTCGTACAACTGGGGCGAGTGCTCGTCCGTATCTCGCGACCTGCCTTGTGGTGGCGCTCGGTCTGCGATCACACAGTGGCGACACGCGGGTCCGACATGTACTAAATGGACCGCGGCCGATTTAAGCTACCACCTAGCAAGTGTGGTGCCTGGCGGTGTCACCACACTTCCTTTATTCCGATCCATTTATTTCGAAATTATTTTTTCAAATTGTAGTTAAAATTGATTTACTACTATTATTGCAAATGATACGTGAAGAGCATATTCACAGTCATTTATTTGTGTGAGGGAAATTTCAGTACCAGTTTAATAATTCAATTTCTAATTAGAAATCATATAGAAATATCCATTTCCATAAGAGAAATTTCAGATTTCAACATATCATATTTTAAATTTTTTTTTTTTTTTGGGCCATTGGAAAATTTTATTTGCAATTAATTACGAAAATCGCAAGATGGACGCTAGACGCGTAGAAATTGTTTCCGCGGACGAGCTTAGTGAAAGTGACACATTGCAAAACATGTCCGATAGTCAAATGAATGTTGAACTTAATTGTGAGGATGTTCAAGACATAATTTTACCAGATCGATTAAGACAAGAACCCCTATATTTAAACAGATATACAGGTGAATGGAGAGTGAGTACTACGCGACAAAACGTGACATCGACAACGTCAACTTCAGAACCAGACATCAATCAGACACGAAAAAATGACGAAACTAAGACACAGGACTCTGACATGCTCAACCAGACTCTGAAGTTACTTGGTGACCAAAACAGAAAATTTGACACTTTAGACAAAAGATTTGACGCTTTAGACGACAATTTAAAACGTGACATTGGGAAATTTGACACTAAATTCGATGAACTGACACGGGACATAAAACAAAATTTTGAAAAACAATCGAGACAAATTGCCGACTTGACAGAAACCACCAGTAGCCTTGAAAGGAAATTTACTGACTTATCAGACAAGGTTACGAGACAAGAAAAGGTATATGTGAAATTCAGTGATGAGACAAAAACTGACTTACAACGATGTAATGAGAAATTGTTAACAGTAGTTTTTGAACAACAGAAAATCAGTACCCAAGTTGACGAATTATGACAGTCACATAATTCCGTAAAAACAAACCAAGAACACTTAGACCTGACGATTACAGACCTTTCAGACAGATTAAATGATGTAACATTGGAGCAGAAATCCTTACAGGAAAAGTTAGAAAACTTGAAGACAGAGCAGATGTAGCATCTTTAAAGAATGACACAACTCTAGCAGAAAAACTTGTACATGAATGCAAATTATGTGATGATTATTTAGATGAGAAGTTTGAGACAATTACACAGATCATTTTAGATAAAACAAAGGAACAAGTAAAGGGAGAAACAGATAATATTCAGAAAGAGGTACATAAACTTAAAGAAAATGTAATACCAAGTTTGTCAGTGATACCAAAACCCTTAACAGGCAACCAAAACATAAATGAGAATCTTAATAATGCTAGACCCAGCACACAGCCGAAAATAGAATTACTAGTGAGTGATACAAATCCCAATGAACCATTTTCAATGCTACCACAAGATCAAAATTACTATCAGACATCACCACATACTATGCACAGTTTGACACAAAATACAGGACCCATAATACCATCGAGAGTAGCTGATGAAACATTAGTACGACATGGACACTTTCAGACATTTTCATGTGATGAGAAAGACAAAGTGCATCCGATTGTTTTCATCCGCTCTTTTGATGGTATTTTCCCGAGACATTGGTTAGAAGCTGATAAAATTCGATATGTTACAAATTTGTTATGTGGAAGAGCAGCTAAGTGGGGAGCAGCAATGAAAAGACGATGTTTAACATTTGAACAGTTTGAACAAGCATTTCTTGAGGAATTCTGGTCGATCACAGAACAGCAAAGTTTAAAACGAGAAGCATACAATCCAGAAATTTACAACCCGAAGAAAGAGACTTTACGTCAATACTTTGAATGCTACCTAGACAAAACATTATATTGGACAAAACCAGCAGATTTACCAGACGTAATTAGAACACTTAAAAGCCACTTACCATTTCCTTACCGTGATAAATTAATAGGAGTGTCCGAGGACAACATAAAGAATTTTTTTAGTTATGTTGATGAGATAGATGTTGTTTAGAGAGATGAGATCAGGAATTTCAATCAATTGTATCCGATCCATCCAAGCAATTCGCGTACGCACAACAGAAATGGAATCCGCCTCCGACACCACAACAAAACACTCAAAGAAACAATTCGCACTACACTGGGACAAATCCATTCAATATTAGGAGAAACAACTCGCAGCATTAGCAAGGAAACAGTAATTATTACTATAATGGTTATCCGAACAGTAATTACAATCAGAACAATAACAGTTATATTCAAAATAACAACAACAGAAGAAGGAACCTAAATCATAGAGATCAAAGAAGAGAATAACAGGTACCATCCAGGATATTTTCAGAGAAACAACATCCAACAACATCCAAACATGTATTGCATGAATAACAGTAATGACAATACCAGTTACAGTCATGGGCGAAATAATGTATGGGGAAATCACAATGGACCACCGCCACGACACATGCAATACAGCAACCCTCAATTCCTACCTAACAGAACTCCCAATGCGATGCGAGGTAATGTCAACAACCAAACAGCTGATACTTGGGTGACGCACGACAGAAATGTAAATATTATTGAGTTGGGCAATGAACCCAACCCACAGCAAAAACCGAATTTGCCGTAAAACGAACGACGACCGAGCTAAGCACTCGAGTTACGGTCGATAGGGAGCAGAGCGCAACGGAACCGACGATTTGTCTTCTCTAATATGATGACAGTAAGAAAATAGAAAAAGAATTATATCAGGTTGTAGATTTTAATAGTACCAGTAAAACAAAGAAGATTATTCAGGCTATAACACGAGTTATGATTGGTAGTTATGAAGTGGAAGTAATGTTAGATACAGGAGCAGCAGCAAGTGTCATTTCAATGTCCTTATATAATGAACTCTAACAAATAATGAACATACAGACATTGCCATTACAGAATTGTCACATTATAAGTGCCACCGGTAACAAATCAAAGAATGTGAAATTTCAAGTGCTAATTAACTTCATATTTTTAAATATACCACTCAATTACAGTTTTCTGGTAGTAGACAAATTAGTTATGCATTGCATATTAGGAATTGACTTTTTGAATGAATATCAAGCAATCATAGATTTAGGAAAAGGGAAATGTCATTTAACCGTAAACCAACAACAACTGACAATAGAGTTAACACAGGGTAAAAACTTAAACAGTAAACAAGGTAAATTTGAACAGTTACATTTTGTGTACCCAACAGCAACAAACATATGTGATTTAACTTTTAATGAAGCTGTATCTCAGGGAATTAAACCTAATGATTTATATGAGAAATGCACAGAATCTGAATATCTGACGAAGGAACAACAACTTGAATTACTTGAAGTTTTGCAGCAATTTGCTGAGGTATTTGTGGAGAAACCTGGAATTATTAGAGGCTATACTTATGAGATGGATGTTAAACCACACAAAACATACTGTAGAACATATTATAATATTCCTTGGTCAAAGAAACCCGCAGTTTTGAAAGAGATTGAAAAAATGCAAGCTTGGGGTATCATTGAAAGGTCACATTCACCATATTGCAGTCCGATACTAGCAGTTAATGAAGAGGATGGTAGTGTAAGGTTAGTGCTGGACGCACGAGAAATTAACAAAGTTATAATCCCAATCAACACACGACCTATAAATTTGGAAGAACAACTTTTAAAATTTCATAATGTACAGTATTTAACCAATATCGACCTCCGCTCATCATTTTGGCAGGTGAACTTCCATAACAACAGTCGTAAATACACTGCATTTCTATGTGAGGGACGTAGTTATCAATTTTGTGTTCTACCCTTTGTCTACGAGTGAGTGCTGGAGTATTTATTGAAGCCTTAGATGCTGTTCTTGGACCACAATTGTTATCGCAAATCACAGTTTATGTTGACGACATTGTCATTGCCACCACTACTTGGGAAGAAGATGTAAATCTTTTGAAGCAACTTCTGACTAAATTTTCTGATGCAGGTGTCACTATCAATTTATCAAAGACGAAATTAGGGAGGAGAGAAATCAAATTCCTTGGTCACATCATATCAACTGAAGGCATTTATCCAGACTCAAGAAAAATTGATGCAATAAAGAATTTTCCATCCCCACAGAATCGTAAACAACTCAAAGCCTTTCTTGGTCTATCTTCATTCTTCAGGAAATTTGTACCCTACCACCTTCTTAACAGTCCACATCTTCTATCTTTACTCAAAAGAAATAATATATGGAAATGGACAGAGTTCTGTCAGACAGATTTTGAAGCGATTAAGAATGCTTTAGTTAATGCACCGTTGTTATGTCATCCTGACATGACGTCAGACTTTTGCCTAGTAACAGATGCAAGTTCCTATGGGCTCGGAGCATTTTATTCCAAATTCATGTAGAAGATGAACAAACAGTCATCAAACCTATAAGTTTTGCTAGCCGCACACTCACTGAATGCGAAAAGTCATATTCAGTGACCGAACGCGGAACACTTGCCATAGTATGGGCATTTTGCAAGTTTCGCTACTTTCTATGGGGAAAACGGTACTAAGCTTTATACTGATCATCAAGCTCTTTCTTTCCTGCTATCATGCAAGTTATTACATTCACGTCTTGCACACTGGTGTGCATCACTACAAGAATATGATTTTGATATTATATATATAAAAGTAGAATCCAACATTATAGCCGATGCTCTATCTCGTTTGCCACAAGGCCTACAAGAATTTTCAGATGTGACAGAACGAACATCAGATTTCAAAATTTTACTCGTGTATGACGGTACATTTGCACCTTACTACAAAAACATGTGCAGGAAGTTAGCCATATTGCAGGACAATGATCCCAGGTGGATCCAGATAAAGAATAAATTACGTGCAGGAACAGACCCACATCTTGAAAAATATTACACATTACACAAAGAAGTATTATTTCACCGACGAAACCCTGAATCACAGCATTGGTGTGTTTGCTTACCTGAAGCTCATGTTGATGATTTTATTTTATTTACACACAGAACTTGGGGACACTATGGTGTAACCAAATGTACAGATAAGATTATACAATATTGCTATTTTCCAAATTTAAGGCGAAGAGTATTGAGTAATATTAGGATATGCATCATATGTCAGAAAGCCAAATATTCTAATCGCACAAGCGTGAATGAATTGCACCCAATCATACCTAAGAGGCCATTACAGCTAATTTCTTTAGATATTGCAGGACCCTATCCACAAGCATGTCGAGGAATGAAATACATCCTTGCTGTGTTAGATGTTTTCACAAAGTATTTAAAATTATATGCTTTACGTTCAGTTTCTACCACTGTTATTACCAGACGTCTATTAACAGATTACTTTGTAAGAATAGGAAAACCTGAAGTTATGATCACGGATAATGCAGCATATTTTACCAGTTTAAAATGGAAGACTTTTATTGAAGAACAGAATGTTAAACCTATTTTAATTTCAAGATTTCATGCGGCAGGAAACCCCGTAGAAAGAGCATTTCGAGAATTTGGACAGTTTATGAGAACACGGACACCAGAGAAGCACACAAAATGGGTAGAATACCTAGCACCATTTGAACAAATAGTGAACAATTTAACTCACATTTCTACTGGATACACACCAACTGAATTAATTATGGATAAAACAGAAAGAAATGAATGGACAGACCCTCTACCTAAATTTACAGCAACAACAAATCATGTTAGTTTAGAAGAAAAGGTAAGACAAGCTTACAAAACATTATGTGAAAAAGCTAAGGAAAGAAAGCAGAAATATGACAGAGGTGTCAGGAAAGCACAAACATTTCATGTTGATGAGTTAGTTTTACTAAGAACACATCCTAAACCCACAAAACTGAAACATTTAAACAGGAAATGACAGATCTTATACTCTGGACCATACCGAATTGCAAATATTCCACACCCTGGCTGTTATTCATTAGAATATCCATTAACACACAAACCCAGAGGTCTACATCCACACAGACATTTGAAAAAAATACATACAGTAAAATGTTAGCTAATGAGGAGAAGATAATTAATATGATATACAGTTATGATGAGCCTAAATTTAAGTTATACAGATACTTACAATCTAATGAATGCAGGTAAGTCTAGAAAGCAATGTGAGCCATCCAATAGCTAATAAGATATTTGGTTATAAGAGGAGTTGCTATTGAGGCATATACACATTAGAGGAGGCATATACACATTAGAGGAGGCAGAGGACTGAACAGAATTATTTTCTTTAGGAGGCATGTGATAATAGTAATGATGATATGAGTGATGTGAGTGACTGAATGAGATGAGTGAATGTAATTTTAGTTTAATAAGAGGATAAATGGAATATAAGACGAAAAAAGGGTATTATTATTATTATTATTATTATTATTGTTGAAGTAAAAAAAGGAAATGATGATGAATAAGAGAAATATATATATATATATATATATATATATATATATATATATATATATATATATATATATATATATATATATATATATATATAAAATGCTGAGGAATAAGTATATGTTATTTTGTGAAGAATGAATAATGGATAGGTGAGAATGTTATGAGTAATTGAGAATATGTTGAGAGAAGAGAAACTAGATTTGAACGCTGTATCACATGCACTCGTGGAATACAGAATCAAAGTAGTGGAAAGAATATTATTTATTGAAAGATTGGTATGCCTGAGATAATAACTTATGTGGTGTCTTATATATTCTTATAACTAAAGGTGAAAGTATAGATTTATGTGGAAAGAATTATTTACAGCAGCCACTGTTGGAAATATACCAGAAGATTTAAATCTATAACACTTAAACACTAATCTAATAGGAACTTGTAATGAAATTTTTGGAGTTATGTAGGCTTGACACTTCAGATTGGAAGAATTATTTAAGAGAACATATTTAGCAGTCATCTAATGACATAATTAAAGCTCATCTACTGTACTGAACTAATGCGCCATTAAATAGAAAGGAGAATAAGGAGAAAACAAAACGTCAGACCTCTGTTGCGGCTCATACTCTCATCCCTCCCTTAGAAAAATTTATACATGTTGATGAAATATTTGACATTATATAATTCGTGATTATCTGACAGTATGGAGAGACATACACACATATTTATTTATGAATAGAATTTTACAGGTACCACAAGGTAAATACAGAATGGATATACAGCATGGAACGCAGCAGCAATTATCCAAGAAGATTTATTTATTTATTAAGTAAAACATTTATTTATATTGGTTGATACTCATGAAAGGAAGGAGATGAACTACACTGATGTACATACTTGTAGGATCCTAAGATATTTAGAGGGGCACCGCTCTTAGAAATGGTAATAGAGGGGTACCACTCTTAGAAACAGCAATAGTGGGGATACCACACTTAGAAACGGTATTAGGTATAGGAACTTTTACATTATATTAAGTTAACATGTATTTTATTTATCATATTTTATTTTGTGTAGTCCACTGTAGGAGATGACTTTACTTTGTAAATTGATCATGACAGTGACAACTTGAAGTTTTCAACAGACGGAGAAAAGTGAAAGACAGGTCGTCCTACAAGAGAAATTAGGAGGACAGCCATGAAGACTACATTGTAATTAATACTGTGTATCTAACAAGATTATAAGGTAAATTTCAATTAGTTTCTGATGCTATTTCCGTACAGTCGCTTTTTGTAGTGTTGCCGACCCGGTCTGCCATGCACGGTCAAATTACAGCACGATCTCAATCAATAATACGAAGTCCGCCTTATCCGTAACTGAAACCACCAAAATTCCAAACCCTATCAGATTTTCTATTTTATATTTTTCACGGCAGAACCCCGAGGAGAAGGGTACACTACAACGCGTCACATAAAAGTAGTGTCATTAGCTACTAAGAGGCAACTGACTCCTCTCAAACTGACACGGAAGACATTTCCTTTTCTCTTACATAGTGTGTAATTATTAAATGTCACCAATGCGGTGACCCCAGTAGCATCTCCTGGCGGTCGGCTGGTAGGCTTTCTGCAGCTGGCGCTAATCAGTTCCGTCACAGAGGGAGTATACGGTGCTGGTATCGTCTGCTCCCACTGCAGAATGTGGAGCCAACAAAATGAGCACGATTGTTTTGTTTCATTTAGTATTTAGAACCTAATGCATTAGAGGCATTACTTGGAAGAACACACACTCATCTGACACCATTCAGTTATGCAGGAACAATGTGCGTCGAATAATTGACACGCTACAATTTTTTATATTCCCAGTGAGCCCCATTTTGTATGGAGGTCGTGCACACTTGTGCACTATTCTAAGATGGGACACAGAATTGACTTGTTAGCAGTCTCCTTTGTACAACAGCTGCATTTTCCCAGTACCTTGCTAATAAACTGAAATCTGTCACTTGCTTTATCTTACGACTGGTGCCCCGATTCTTTTCCTCCAAACCTTCACAAGTAAAATGTTTAACTCTTCATGCATTATGTTGCCAGCGTTGATATATTTCATTTTATTGCAACATGTTTTTACATATTTCACAATAATAAATGTTTTTACACATTTTGGTTTTATGCTCCATATAACTAGATATTATTCATTTTCTACCTCTCTTAATATTTCCTTGCACCCTCAGTAGGCTGACCCCTTAGAAAAAATCCAGATCTGATCTACCATAAAAGTTGAAGACAGGACAATAAATTCTCTAAAAATCACATTCTACTGGTTAATCTCTCTGTTAGATGGGTTATGAAGGACATGCTTCCGCTTAATTTTTGGAGAGAGAGATCTCAGTTCTCAAAAGCAAAACAGATACAGTAACCATACTTAGTGTGTAGCATTGTAGTAATAGGCTTCATGAAGGACTGTTGAGATTGGCAGTGAGGGAGAGTTTTCAGACTACTCGTGACTTCGTGACTTTCACCAGTTCAGGACTAGGGATGTATGTGCCGAGAATAATTTGCCACAGTGTGTCTTAAAAGTTCACAACTTTGTGTGTTCTCGATGCCTCCTGTTGCATAAAAATTAAGATCTTGGATTACAACCAAATGGGGAGGTGCAGTGGTTAGCACAATGGGCTCGCATTTGGCAGGATGACGGTTCAAACCGGCATCCGGTCATCCAGACGTAGGTTTGCCGTGATTTCCCTAAATTTCGTAAGGCAAATGCTGGGACGATTCCTGCGAAAGGGCACAGCCACTTTATTTCTCCATCATGCCCTAATGTCAACATGGGTTTAGAAAACATCGTTCCTGTGAAACACAACCTTTACCTCGAAGAAAACGGTCTATTGACACACAGTCAACATGGGTTTAGAAAACATAGTTCATGCGAAACACAACTAGCTCTTTATTCATATGAAGTGTTGAGTGCTATTGGCAAGGGATTTCAGATCAATTCCGTATTTCTGGATTTCCGGAAGCTTGTGACACTGTACCACACAAGCGGCTTGTAGTGAAATTGTGTGCTTATGGAATATCGTCTGTTATGTGACTGGATTTGTGATTTCATGTCAAAGAGGTCACAGTTCGTTGTAATTGACGGAAAGTCATCGAGTAAAACAGAAGTGATTTCTGGCGTTCCCCAAGGTAGTGTTATAGGCCCTTTACTGTTCCTTATCTATATAAACAATTTGGGAGACAATCTGAGCAGCCGTCTTCGGTTGTCTGCAGATGATGCTGTCGTTTATCGACTAAAAAATTCATCAGAAGATCAAAACAAACTGCAAAACGATTTAGAAGAAATATCAGAATGGTGCGAAAAGTGGCAGTTGACCCCAAATAATGAAAAGTGTGAGGTCATCCATGAGTGCTAAAAGAAAGTCGTTAAAATTTGGTTACACGATACATCAGTCTAATCTAAAAGCCGTAAATTCAACTAAATACCTAGGTATTACAATTACGAACAACTTAAATTGGAAGGAACACATAGAAAATATTGTGGGGAAGGCTAACCTAAGACTGTGTTTTAGTGGCAGGACACTTAGAAAATGTAAAAGACCTACTAAGGAGACTGCCTACACTACGCTTGTCCCTCCTCTATTAGAATACTGCTGTGCGGTGTGGGATCCTTTGCAGATAGGACAGACGGAGTACATCGAAAAAGTTCAAAGGAGGGCAGCACGTTTTGTATAATCGCGAAATATGGGAGAGAGTGTCACAGAAATGATACATGATTTGGCCTGGAAATTATTAAACGAAAGGCGTTTTTCGTTGCGACAGAATCTTCTCACGAAATTCCAATCACCAACTTTCTCCTCCGAATGCGAAAATATATTGTTGACGCTGACCTACATAGGGAGGAACGATCACCACGATAAAATAAGGGAAATCAGAGCTCGTACGGAAAGATATAGGTGTTCATTCTTTCCGCGCGCTATACGAGATTGGAATAATAGAGAATTGTGAAGGTGGTTCGATGAACCCTCTGCCAGGCACTTACATGTGATTTGCAGAGTATCCACATCGATGTAGATGTAGATGTAGAGATGCGAGCACAAGTATCCTGCATGAGTGGTAGTTCAGCTCATACTAACAACTTCACGTAAATTCTTATCGTCTTCTTTGTTAGCATTGTCGTCTTGCTCGTACAGGGAAGTAAATAGGAATGGAATCCTCTTTGTCACTTCATACAACGATGGTGGTTCTGTGCGGCAGATGCTGCAACATAGCGATTTCTGCACTCGAGCTCTGTCTGGCACGTGCTGCTCGAGGAGTACCTCAGGCAAAAAAAAAAGAATGTAAGATATCATCTACACGCAAATAACAGCTTTATTGATTAGTGTTGTCCCATTTAATTATTATCAAAATTATAATAAAATCAGTTATACACACTCGATCATTTATAAATGACGAGGGTACGGAAATTTCTGCAGCTCCGATGCATACGAGTAAATTTCCGAATTAATTCAGCTGAATTCCTTACCCTCTCAATATTAAGGTAATATAGTAGGCTATAGAGTAATCCGGGAGTTGACTCCAGTTGAAATTATGGTTTTATGTTAAATATTTAATAAAATATTTTTGTTATATTAAATACATTATTTTTTCAATATTAGGAAATGGATAGAGTCCTACTCAGTTGAAAGATGACACTAGGTTGCACACAGGCACAACAGTTCTGTCAGACCTCCTCCCGCACAGTGTAATGCGGCAACTCGATACGCTGTGGACTTCACAAGTCGGCGGAAGTTCCTCGCCGAAGTACTGAGCCGTGTTGCCTCTATAGCTGTCCAAAGTTGCCGGTGCAAGATTTTGTGCCTGACCTAACCTCTCAGTTATATCCCACAAATGTTCCACGGGATCGATGTCAGGTGATGTGGGCGGCCAAATCGTTCGCTCGAATTGTGCACAATGTTCTTTAAACCGATTGCAAACATTTGTGGCCCCGTGACAGATCGTTATCCGTACAAATTTCACTGTGCTTTCGGAATGTAAAGTCCACGAACAGCTGCAGTTTATCTCCAGTGCCAGTGACTGGCACAATTGGACCAGAAGACCCAATCCGTTCCTCGTAAACACGGCCCACACTGTTACGGAGTGTCTGACAGATAGTACGGTGCCTCGTCGACGACACGAGGGATCTGCACCGCGATCGGACCGTCCGGTAGTCTTTTACCGACTGAAATCGGAACTCGTCCGACCAGGCCACACTTTTCCGGTCACCTAGAGTCCGACCGGTACGGTCGCGAGCCCGGGAGAGGCGCCGCAGGCGGTGTCGTGCCGTCGGCAGAGTCACTCGTGTCAGTCGTCTGCTGCCGTCTCTCGTTAATGCCGAATTTCGCCACACTGTCCTGACGGGTACGTTCGTCGCACGTCCGACATTTATTTGTGCAGTCATTTCACACAATGTCGCTCGTCTGTTAGCACTGACAACTGTAAGCAAATGTGGCCGCTCTCAGTCACCGAGCGAAGGCCTTCGGCCTCTGCATTTGTCCACGGTGAGAGGTAATGACTAAAATTTGGTATTCTCGGCACACTCTCGACTCTGTGCGCCTCACAATATAGAATTCCTTAACGATTTCCCAAACGGAATGTCCTGTGCATACAGCTCCAACTCCATTCGATGATCAAAGTCTGTTAATTCCCACTGTGCGGCCACCACCTCAGCACGAGTGCCAATGCGATGCCATTTTCTACATCGTTCGTGCAATCCTACCCTCATTTGTATACGTTTGTATCGCTGTCCCCTGACTTGTGTCACCTTAGTGCAATATTGTTGATATTCCTGCCTGGACTTTCCATTGTTTGTATATCGAGTTGAGTTGATGCAGCTCTCCGTGCTACTCTATCCTGTGCAAGCTTCTTCATCTCCCAGTACCTACTGCACCCTACATCCTTCTGAATCTCCTTAGTGTATTCATCTCTTGGTCTCCCTCTACGATTTTTACCCTCCACGCCGCCCTCCAATACTGAATTGGAGATCCCTTGATGTCTCAGAACGTGTCCTACCAACTGATCCCTTCTTCTAGTCAAGTTGTGCCACAAATTTCTCTTCTGCCCAATTCTATTCAATACCTCCTCTTTAGTTACGTGATCTACCCATCTAATCTCCAGCACTCTTCTGTAGCACCACATTTCGAAAGCTTCTATTCTCTTCTTGTCCAAACTATTTATCGTCCATATTTCACTTCCATACATAGCTACACTCCATACAGATACTTTCAGAAAAGCCTTCCTGACACTTAAATCTGTGCTCCATATTAACAGATTTCTCTTCTTCAGAAATGCTTTCCTTGCCATTGCCAGTCTACATTTTATATCCTCTCTACTTCGACCATCATCAGTTATTTTGCTCCCCAAATAGCAAAACTCCTTTACTACTTTAAGTGTAAGTGTCTCATTTCCTAATCTAATTCCCTCAGCATCAACCTCCCCCCCCTCAATGAACCATGGACCTTGCCGTTGGTGGGGAGGCTTGCGTGCCTCAGCGAAACAGATAGCCGTACCGTAGGTGCAACCACAACGGAGGGGTATCTGTTGACAGTCCAGACAAGCACGTGGTTCCTGAAGAGGGGCAGCAGCCTTTTCAGTAGTTGCAGGGGCAACAGTCTGGATGATTGACTGATCTGGCCTTGTAACACTAACCATAACGGCCTTGCTGTGCTGGGACTGCGAACGGTTGAAAGCAAGGGGAAACTATAGCCGTAATTTTTCCCGAGGGCATGCAGCTTTACTGTATGGTTAAATGATGATGGCATCCTCTTGGGTAAAATATTCTGGAGGTAAAATAGTCCCCCATTCGGATCTCCAGGCGGGGACTACTCAAGAGGACGTCGTCATCAGGAGAAAGAAAACTGGCGTTCTATGGATCGGAGCGTGGAATGTCAGATCCCTTAATCGGGCAGGTAGGTTAAAAAATTTAAAAAGGGAAATGGATAGGTTAAAGTTAGATATAGTGGGAATTAGTGAAGTTTGCTGTCAGGAGGAACAAGACTTTTGGTCGGGCGAATACAGGGTTATAAATACTGAGTCAAATAGGGGTAATGCAGGAGTAGGTTTAATAATGAATAAAAAAAAATAGGAATGCGGGTAAGCTACTACAAACAGCATAGTGAACGCATTATTGTGGCCAAGATAGACACAAAGCCCACACCTACTATAGTAGTACAAGTTTATATGCTCTGCAGATGACGAAGAAATTGAAGAAATGTATGATTAAATAAAAGAAATTATTCAGGTAGTGAAGGGAGACGAAAATTTAATAGTCATGGGTGACTGGAATTCGGTAGCACGAAAGGGGAGAGAAGGAAACATAGTACGTGAATATGGATTGGGGGTAAGAAATGAAAGAGGAAACCGCCTGGTAGAATTTTGCACAGAGCACAATGTAATCATAGCTAACACTTGGTTCAAGAATCAAAAAAAGAAGGTTGTATACATGGAAGAAGCCTGGAGATACTGACAGATTTCAGATAGATTATATAATGATAAGACAGAGATTTAGGTACCAGGTTTTGAATTGTAAGACATTTCCAGGTGCAGATGTGGACTCTGACCACAATCTATTGGTTATGAACTGTAGATTGAAACTGAAGAAACTGCAGAAAGGTGGGAATTTAAGGAGATGGGACCTGGATAAACTGAACGAACCAGAGGTTGTACGGAGTTTCAGGGAGAGCATAAGGGAACAACTGACAGGAATGGATGAAAGAAATACAGTAGAAGAAAAATGGGTAGCTTTGAGGGATGAAATAGTGAAGGCAGCAGAGGATCAAATAGGTAAAAAGACAAGGGCTAGTAGAAAATATAAAAATGCATTAAATGAAGCAGGCAAAAATGAATACAAACGTCTCAAAAATGAGGTCGACAGGAAGTGCAAAATGGCTAAGCAGGGATGGCTAGAGGACAAATGTAAGGATGTAGAGGCCTACCTCACTAGGGGTAAGATAGATACTGCCTACAGGAAAATTAAAGAGACGTTTGGAGAAAGGAGAACCACTTGCATGAATGTCAAGAGCTCAGATGGAAATCCAGTTCTAAGCAAAGAAGGGAAAGCAGAAAGGTGGAAGGAGTATATATAGGGCCTATAGAAGGGCGATGTACCTGAGGACAATATTATGGAAATGGAAGAGGATGTAGATGAAGATGAAATGGGAGATATGATACTGCGTGAAGAGTTTGACAGAGCACTGAAAAACCTGAGTCGAAACAAGGCCCCAGGAGCAGACAACATTCCATTAGAACTACTGACGGCCTTAGGAGAGCCAGTCCTAACAAAACTCTACCATCTGGTGAGCAAGATGTATGAGACAGGCGAAATACCCTCAGACTTCAAGAATAATATAATAATTCCAATCCCAAAGAAAGCAAGTGTTGACAGATGTGAAAATTACCGAACTATCAGTTTAATAAGTCACGGTTGCAAAATACTAACGCGAATTCTTTAGAGACGAATGGAAAAACTAATAGAAGCCAACCTTGGGGACAATCAGTTTGGATTCCGTAGAAATACTGGAACACATGAGGCAATACTGACCCTAAGACTTCTCTTAGAAGCTAGATTAAGGAAAGGCAAACCTACGTTTCTAGCATTTGTAGACTTAGAGAAAGCCTTTGACAATGTTGACTGGAATACTCTCTTTCAAATTCTGAAGGTGCAGTTTCTTCAGTTTTAGTCTACGGTTCATTTACTAATCTAATACTCTCAGCATCACCCGACTTTATTCGACTACATTCAATTATCCTAGTTCTGGTGTTGTTGATGTTCATCTTATATCCTCCTTTCAAGACACTGTCCATTCCGTTCAACTGCTATTCCAAGTCCTTTGCTGTCTCTGACAGAATTACAATGTCATCAGCGAACCTAAAAGTTTTTATTTCTTCTCCATGGATTTTAATTCATACTCCTAATTTTTCTTTTGTTTCCTTTACTGCTTGCTCAATATACAGATTGAATAACATCGGGGATAGGCTACAGCCCTGTCTCACTCCTTTCCCAACCACTGCTTCCCTTTCGTGCCCCTTGACTCTTCTAACTGCCATCTGGTTTGTGTACAAATTGTAAATAGTCTTTTGATCCCTGTATTTTACCCCTGCCACCTTCAGAATTTGAAAGTGTGTTTCCCAGTCAACATTGCCAAAAGCTTTCTCTAAGTCTACAAATGCTAGAAACATAGGTTTGCTTTTCTTTAATCTAAAGGACCATAGGGTGAGTGTTGCCTCATGTGTTCCAACATTTCTACGGAATCCAAACTGATCTTCCCCGAGGTTGGCTTCTACCAACTTTTCTATTCGGATGTGAAGAATTCGTCTTATTATTTTGCAGCCGTGACTTATTAAACTGATAGTTCGGTAATTTTCACATTTGTCAATGCCTACTTTCTTTAGGATTCCAATTATTATATTCTTCTTGAAGTCTGAGGGTATTTCACCTGTCTCATACATCTTGCTCTTCAGATGGTAGAGTTTTGTCCTGACAAAACTCTACCATCTCGTGAGCAAGATGTATGGCTCTCCATAGGCCGTCAGTAGTTCTAATGGAATGCTGTCTACTCCTGGGGCCTTGTTTCGACTCAGGTCTTTCAGTGCTCTGCCAAACTCTTCACGCAGTATCATATCTCCCATTTAATCTTCATCTACGTCCACTTCCATTTCCATAATATTGTCCTCAAGTACATCGCCCTTGTATAGACCCTCTATATACTCCTTCCACCTTTCTGCTTTCCCCTCTTTGCTTAGAACTGGGTTTCCATCTGAGCTAGTGATATTCATACAAGTGGTTCTCTTTTCTCGAAAGGTATCTTTAATTTTCCTGTTGGCAGTATCTATCTTGCCCCTATTGAGATATGCATCTACATCCTTACATTTGTGCTCTAGCCATCCCTGCTTAGCCATTTTACATTTCCTGTCGATCTCATTTTTTAAACATTTGTATTACTTTTTGCCTGCTTCATTAACTACATTTTTATATTTTCACCTTTCATCAATTAAATTCAATATATGTTATGTTACCCAGGGGTTTCTACTAGCCCTCATCTTTTTACCTACTTGATCCTCTGCTGCCTTCACTATTTCATCCCTCAACTGTACCCTTTCTTCTTCTACTGTATTTCTTTCCCCCATTCCTGTGAATCGTTCCCCAATGCTCTCCCTTAAACTCTCTACAACCTCTGGTTATTTCAGTTTATCCAGATCCCCTCTCCTTAAATTTCCACCTTTTTGCAGTTTCTTCAGTTTTAGTCTATGGTTCATAACCAATAGATTGTGGTCAGAGACCACATCTGCCCATGGAAACGTCTTAGAATTTAAAACCTCGTTCCTGAATCTCTGTCTTAACATTATATAATCTTCCTGAAACCTTCCAGTATCTCCAGGCCTCTTCCATGTACGCAGCCTTCTTTCAGGATTCTTCAACCAAGTGTTAGCTATGATTACGTAATGCTCTGTGCAAAATTCTACCAGACGGCTTCCTCTTTCATTTCTTACCCCCAATCCATATTCACTTACTATGTTTCCTTCTCTCCCTTTTCCTACTCTCGAATTCCAGTCACCCAAGACTATTGAATTTTCATCTCCCTTCACTACCTGAATAATTTCTTTTATCTCATCATACATTTCATCAATTTCTTCATCATCTGCAAAGCTAGTTGGCATATAAACTTGTACTACTGTAGTAGGCATGGGCTTCATGTCTATCTTGGCCACAATAATGCGTTCACTATGCTGTTTGTAGTAGCTTACCCACACTCCTATTTTTTATTCATTATTAAACCTACTCCTGCATTACCCCTATTTGATTTTGTATTTATAACCCTGTATTCAACTGATGAGAAGTTTTGTTCCTCCTGCCACCAAACTTCACTAATTCCCACTATATCTAACTTCAACCTATCCATTTACCGTTTTAAATTTTCTAACCTACCTGCTCAATTAAGAGATCCGACATTCCACGCTTCGATCCGTAGAACGCCAGTTTTCTTCCTCGTGATAACGACGTCCTCCTAAGTAGTCCCCACCTGGAGATCCGAATGTGGGACTATTTTACCTCTGGAATATTTTATGCAAGAGGACGCCATCATTATTTAACCATACAGTAAAGCTGCATGCCCTCAGGAAAAATTACGGCCGTAGTTTCCTCTTGCTTTCAGCCGTTCGCAGTACCAGCACAGCAAGGCCGTTTTGGTTAGTGTTACAAGGCCAGATCAGTCAATCATCCAGACGGTTGCCCCTGCAACTACTAAAAAGACTACTTCCCCTCTTCAGGAACCCCTCTTGAGATACTCCTCCATTGTGGTTGCACCTACGGTACGACTATCTGTGTCGCTGAGCTACGCAAGCCTCCCCACCAACGGTAGGGTCCATGGTTGATGGGGTGTGGGGCAAGTTGTATATCTAACCTAAAATAGAAATTAATCTTAGAAGGAGTTGTCCCGGATAAACGATTGCAAGTTGTATATCTAACCTAAAATCGTTTATCCTGGACAACTCCTTCTAAGATTAATTTCTATTTAAAAACTGGCAGTCAGTAAAAAAAAAAAAAAAAAAAAAAAATGCTTACCTTTTACGTATTGTGCACGTTCTCTTTCGAAATACCCTCCCCCAAAATTGATACGACACTCCCAATGCCGTTTCCACTTCCGGAAGCAGTCTTTGTACGCCTCTTGCCGGATTGTGCAAAGTACCGTCTGCAAATTTTCTTCTATCCCGCCTATTGTTGCAAACTTTCGTCTTTATTTGGATTTTCAACTTAAGAAATAACAAAAAAAAGTCCACAGGAGCCAGTTCTACAGAGTATGGAGGATAAGGCAACACAGTGATTTCGTTTTTTGCGCAATAGTTGTGCACCAACAGTGACGAATGTCCGAACATGTTATCGTGATACAAAAGTCGTGAACTATCTCGCCACGTTTCAGGCCGTTTACTTGTCACATTTTCTTGCAGGCATTGCAACACGTCTTGATACTACCAACAATTAACAGTTTGCCCCTGTGGCACAAATTTGTAATGAACTAATCCTTCTAAGTCAAAGAAAACTCTCAGCATGGCTTCGATATTTGACCTGACGTGACAAGCTGTTTTCGGCCTCGGAGAACCTTTCCTGACCTATTGCGAAGATTGAACCTCGGTCTCAACATCATAATCGTACACCCGTGTCTCCTCACCAGTTACGATTCACATAAGGAACATCTCGTTCTCATTTGTGCGATCCAAAAGCCCTTCGCAGATTGTGGGATGAAGTCTTCCTGGTCTCGACTCACGAGTCGTGAAACGAACTTGACGGCAGCAAGATGCATTCCGAGATTCTGTGTCAGGATTTCATGACACGATTCTTCTGCAATCTCTCAGACAGTCAATCTTTGATCGTTACACAATTTCACTGACATTCCTGACACGAGCGTCGTCAGTAGATGTCGAAGGGTATCCTAAATGAGGATCATCTTTAACTTCCATCTGTCCATTTTTAAACTGTGTGAACCATTTGTAACACGGTAGGCTTCCTTCATCATTTGATGTGTGTCTGTAGAGGTTTTCTTCCATTTCACACACAATTTAATGCAGACGCATCGCTCCTCTAGCTCTGCTATCTCGAAATTTGCTAACTGTGCGACACTATTTTCTACTCAATACAGCACTGAACAATAACTAACAATGAAACTTCCGGCAGTTTCATATTAAACACCAGTACATACAGGGATGCCAACTGCACTTTGCTCAACACACCATTGGCGCAAAATTATGAATGTTCTGGAATTTTTTGAACAGACCTCATATACATATCCTGTAAACTGACTCATTTCACATCATTTCAACAGAAGAATCATTCAAATAATCTATGGAACATGTAACTAACTAACTAATTGAGGTAAATACAATGAGCTCCTTCATGCCAACCAGATGACTTCTAAAAATAGCCTAGATGTTTATGCAATATTAACATGCCAAATACATAGATATTTGTCTGACAAAAATATTTTGACAGTGTTGACTGGAAGACTCTCTTTCAAATTCTGAAGGTGGCAGCGATAAAATACAGGGATCGAAAGGCTATTTACAATTTGTATAGAAACCAGATAGCAGTTATAAGAGTTGAGGGGCATGAAAGGGAAGCAGTGGTTGGGAAGGAAGTGAGACAGGGTTGTAGCCTATCCTCGATGTTATTCAATCTGTATATTGATCCAGCAGTAAAGGAAACAAAAGAAAAATTCAGAGTAGGAATTAAAATCCATGGAGAAAAAATAAAAACTTTGAGGTTCGCCGATGACATTGTAATTCTGTCAGAGACAGCAAAGGACCCGGAAGAGCAGTTGAACGGAATGGACAGTGTCTTGAAAGAAGAATATAAGGTGAACATCAACAAAAGCAAAACGAGGGTTTATGCTGAGGGAATTAGATTAGGAAATGAGACACTTAAAGTAGTAAAGGAGTTTTGCTATTTGGGGAGCAAAATAACTGACGATGGTCGAAGTAGAGAGGATATAAAATGTAGACTAGCAATGACAAGAAAGCGTTTCCGAAGAAGAGAAATTTGTTAACATCGAGTATAGATTTAAGTGTGAGGAAGTTGTTTCTGAAAGTATTTGTGTGGAGTGTAGCCATGTATGGAAGTGAAACATGGACGATAAATAGTTTTGACAAGAAGAGAATAGAAGCTTTCAAAATGTGGTGCTACAGAAGAATGCTGAAGATTAGATGGGTAAATCACTTAAGCAATGAGGAGGTACTGAATATCATTGGGGAGAAGGGGAATTTGTGGCAAACCTTGACTAGAAGTAGGGATCGGTTGGTAGGACGCATTGTGAGGCATCAAGGGATCACAAATTTATCGTTGGAGGGCAGCGTGATGGATAAAAATCGTAGAGGGAGCCCAAGAGATGAATACACTAATCAGATTTGGAAGGATGTAGGTTGCAGTAGGTACTGGGAGATGAAGAGGCTTGCACAGGACATAGTAGCCTGGAGAGCTGCATCAAACCAGTCTCTGAACTGAAGACCACCACCGCCACCACCACCACAACAACAACAACAACAACAACAACAACATACAATGTGCATTGTTACCTGTCAGACATTTTATATTTGGGCAAATGCTGCATCTGGAGCTTCTTTGTGAGCCACCAACAGCTCTAGGCTTTCCTCTGTAGTAGATATGGGCATTACTATTCTTCTGAATTTGGGATGGATGGTTTATGACAAATTTCTTTAGTGGATGTATGTATTGTGATGTTGCCTCTGAAATGCCAAATTCCTTTCAGATGTAGCTACGTGAGGAGGACCACTGCTGAACACCACAAAGTGTTCTTACTGCTCACTTTAGTACAATCGGTACTTTCTTTCTCGGCAGTTAGTTACCCCACATAATCGTTCCATAAGGCATTATTGAGGGGCAGTATGCAAAATGTGTCAGAGGATCGATTCACTCGTTTCCGAGACTACCAAATTATATGAAGAGCAAAGGTAGCTGCACTTAATTGTTTCAGATGTTCAGTAATATATTTCTTTTTGTTGATATGTACACCCAAAAATTTAGAGCCATCTACTGTATTTACTGTCTCCTGTCAATGTGCTGCATAAGTTGCCGGTGTGACTCAGTTTGTTGTTACTTCCCCCTGCCACTCTGACACAGGCAACGATATGTGCACCCCATCTCGCAGTTGCGGCAACACGCACGGCAAAGGGCAGTCCGCTTGGCTCTCTGTTTACACAGCTGACAGCTCCGTTAACCCACAGCTCGTCGTGGTGCTGCTAAAACTCCAGAAATCCTACACCGGCGTGTGATGTTGCAGCAACTATTTCTCATTTACCCCGGGAATGAAAGGGGGAGCGCCAGCTGCTGGCAGAGGTAGTGTGTGTGAGATAAGAAGTAATCGGTCTGGAATTTTAGGAAGGAGGAAAATAATTTTTTTTCCCTCTAGTAACCACACCAGGCAAGTCTGAGTGAGCTGTCTTCTCCGTCCCGAATCTATCCATCTGCCATCTGCGACGAAGAAACTGACTAGCCAGAAAGCTAGGACTGTTTAATACGTCTCTATCCACATTTCTGTTTTAGACGAGAATAACGTACAGACCAACGGGAGAGATAATTGAGGATCTGTTACGTGGTGAAATGTTTTGCATTCGGAAAGGTAAATGTGCCAAAAAGGCAGTTACGATGTAGCTCTCGATAATCGAGTCGAGACTTGAGAAATATTGAGATGTCGTTTTATTGGTATCAAAAATTGTAGGGCAATGTAAAATGGTGCGTGATGTTTGAAGAACTGAGAGGGACAACAAAAATGCGAGATCGAGAACAAAGTGCTCGGATTAAAAATGGTATAAAACTGGAATGCAATCTTTCGCTCCTACTGTTAGATCTGTACGTAGAAGGAGCGATGACAGAAATAAAAGAAAGATTTGAGAGAGGGATTACATTTCAGGGTTAAAGCATATCAATAAGATTTGCTGAAGACTTTGCTATCCCCAGGGAAAACAGTGTAATGAGCACTCACTATTGATTGAAAGTAAATTGAAGAAAGATGAAAACAATGAGGAATAGCACAAACGAGTTAAAGAAACTTACCACCAAAACTGGGAACTTCCGTGCAGATGAAGTGAAGAAATTCTGCTGTTATGGAAGCAAAATAAAACATGTTAGTTGAAGGAAGTAGGATATTAAAAACAGAGTATCATGGTTAAAAAGGACATTCCTGGGCAAGAGAAATTTGCTAGTGTCAAGTGTTGGCTTTAATCTATTTATTTATTTATTCCATGTGATTTGATGGTACACTGTGTGTTGCAGATGTTGGAAAATATCATTTAACATTGTTAAAATATATTAACATAGGCCCATAGTGTCCTAATGTATTATATTGCTCAATGTTTTCAATTTAACACAAACAGCAAGATTACTGTTCTAAGTATTCATTTACAGAGTAAAAACAGTGACTCAACAAATATGACTTCACAGCTTTGCTAAATTTTATGTTGTCTTCGATGGACTTAATACTAGTGGGAAGATTGTTGAACAGTTGGAGGCCCATGTGGAAAACTCCCTTTTTACGCAGTTGAGTGTTTGTACGTATAACATGCAGGTTTGCATTTTTCCTGGTGTTGTGTTCATGTATTCGAGGAAGAAATTGTGAGAGATTCGTTTATAGCACAGCATTGTATGGTAGTGAATCGTGGACTCTGAGAAAATCAGAAAAGAAGAGAAGTGTTAGAAAGATGTTGAAAATTGGCTGGAGTGATAAGATAAGGAATAGGGTAGTTCTTTGCAGGATCATTGAGAAAAGGAATGTGTGGAGAACACTAACAAGGATGATTGAACATGTGTTAAGATATCAGGGAGTAACTTCTGTACTGCTAGAGGAAGCTGCAGAGGGTAAAAACTGGAGGGTGAGACAGAGATTGAAAAATACGTCGTAATTAATTGAGGATGTCGGATGCAGGTGTTAGCCTGAAATGAAGAGGTTAACACGAGAGAGGAGTTCGTGGCTGGCCGCATCAAACCTGTCATAAGTCAAACCCGGCAGAACACAGATTTTTTAATTATGTGTGGTGAACATCAATAAAACTGACAAGGTGAACATTTATGAAACTGACAAATTGCAGGAATAGATTCCAGACTGGAAATGAAATAAAAAAAGGTCCTACGAATATGTCTGGAAATGCATCATTGTCACAGTAGATGGTACTGACGAATGCCAGTTCGTCTGACCAGGTGCCACGTGTTCTTCGTGTTTTGCAGGCTGTGTGATTGACGCAGGACGATGTAAGTGGCCCGGTTTTTGTCTCGGGAACGAGCTGAGATAGCGATCGTGTACGGCCGAGCAGATGGAAATGTTCGAGAGGCAGCACAGCTAAACCAAAATGAGTATCTTCACGTACACCGACCACACGACACAACATTTCGAGCCCTTTTTGGGCATTTGTGTGATCGGGGGTCCTTTTAGACAGACAAAGGTGCAGGGAGGTGGTGGACCGTGCGTACACCAGAATTGGAGGACCGGGTTCTGTGGTGTATTGAGATGAATCCTAGTACATGCTCCCAGCAAGTGGCTTACCAACACGGTGTAAGCCAGAGTACGGTTGTGTGTATCCTGCAGGACAACCGATACTGTCCCAATCATCTACAAGAAATAAGGAACATGTGATGTGTGGTCAGAGGAACTGTCATTCGTTACCACCATCTACCGTGGCAATGATACATTTATGGACATGTGTTCATAGGATCTTTTTTTCTCCCATTTCCAGTCATGAATCCAACCCTGCAGTTTATATAATGTTCATGCTGTGTGTGTGTGTGTGTGTGTGTGTGTGTGTGTGTGTGTGTGTGTGTGTGTGTGTGTGTGTGTGTGTGTGTGAGAGAGAGAGAGAGAGAGAGAGAGAGAGAGAGAGAGAGAGAGAGACAGACTTGTAAGTTCGAGTACAGTCGATAACATACTCGTCACATTTTCAGTTATTGTCGGCCGGCAATGGCGCTTGTACTGGGCGACCCCACTCCAGGACGTGCAGTACACGGAAGCCAGGTTGAAGCAGTACGCCATGCACCTGCGAGGAGCACTGCGGGAGGAGAATGTGGGCCGCGTGGAGGCGAGCGTCACGGCCCTGCCGGAGCTGAGGCCGGATGACGAAGTTCCCGTTCCGTTACAGGTTAGAAATGGCCCGTAAAAGTCTGCTCGAGAGACTCCCTAATTTTCCAGGATGACAGTGGATGACGTCAGTCTTGTGACGGTGTGACCAGTGTCACTGTGTGGTCTCGTAGTTAAAATACCAACCAGCTGCAAAGGAGCTCACAGTCTGTTGGATAGTGAGGTGGTGGTGGTGGTGGTGGTGGTGGTGGTGGTAGTAGAAGCCCCCACTTCACCACCACCACCACCACCACCACCACCATTAGCACCGTCACCACCAACATTCCCTAGTTCCCCCATAACCAAAGTAGCTATCTCATGCTGTCTTCTTAGGTATTTGTCTCATGTGTTTTGCACAATAACTCATTTTGATAATATACATACAATGCCTTTCTTCAGTTACAAACATAAGTTCTCAGATCACTTGACATATCATATTCTGATAAAATTTCGAGCTTTTGATGGAAGCCTCCATCCTCAGTGACTAGGCAAAGCTGGTGAAGTTCCCTTATGTATGTCCGGAGGATGACGGCTCACTGGCTAGCTTGTCGTGTCACTGTATAAACCACTTGGCTCTAAGTAATTGGCAAATTGGCTGCATTCAGATGCTAGTGCCATACTATGTTTACTCCAGTTCTGTTAGTACTATGGCTATGAAAATTAAGTCGCAGATTACATTCACAGAATCACTGTATTGATTCAAAACAGTCTCCTCCCTGAATCGATGCACAACTGAAATCTTTTTAACCTTGGCAGGTGCGCCATTATTCATAATGTGTGTAATTTGTACACGTGTAAAGAATAGTGGACTTTGTTACCGAAGTTAACGTGTACGAGCAAATGCAGAGTTTAATTTAGTTTAATTAAACAGTGATAAAACAAACTTGCATTATGTGAGCTAAAGCACTGCTTAAGTAAGCAACAGTAAAATAAACTTTCATCGTATCATTCTGTTGCCACGTACAGGTGTTACCCTACAGTAATGACCCACCCGAAGCATTAAACTGTGCAGTTGCATCAGATCCCAATGAACTGCTTATTTGGCTACTAATTACCTTGTACACAACTGCCTAATTGTAGAATTGTGGTTTTAGCTCTTAATCTGGTCATTTTCTTGCACGGATTGAATTTTTTCTCACCTCACTCGCTGTTTAATTTTATATTACTGCTGCTCACTTGGACTTGTGACGACAAAACTTATCACTGTGTCAGCTGAAGCAGTAATCGAGGAGTAGGTTCGGGCTCACAATTGTAAAACAACAATGGAATGTACTAGACAATATGATTTGTGACTGGAGCACTTTGTAGAAAAGCGTGCCCACTTGAGGGTTAAAAGTGTTTCAAAACAATAACTTTATCCCTTTTTTTGGAAATGCATTTAGTATCGCAGTACAATTCTCTCGGGGGCCAGGTATGGCGAATATGTTGGGTGATCCGGGACTGTGATCTGTTTGCTGGCCAAAAACTCGTACACGATATTCACTTCGTTCACTGGGGTGCTGTCGTGGAAGAGCGATCGGAAACCTGCCTCTCGGTATTCGGCTCGAATTCGACGAATTCTTACCCGCACACAGACAACTATATCTCGCCTCGCTGCTATATCGCCATTTTCCGATGAGTGTCAGAAACGTACTGTTAAATTCACAGGCACCATGCCCGCTGCAGTGGTGCTAGCACTTTGACCTCGTACGCGACCATCTTCGAAACTGCGAGAATTGTAACACTGCAACTCGCCGTTAGATCGCACTACCGTTTGGAATTTCACACGGAGAGCCTCGACTTAACTGGGTACACTGTATAACTACCATAGTGCCATCTATGTCTATGTTTTAAAAGGGAATGCCTGTAGCCTACGTCTCAGTGTAATGCAGATTTGTCAAGTGAGCCGGCACCACTCCACGGGGGTGCACTCGTGCGCCCTACAGCCTACTCGGCAAGTTTGAGAGAGAAAAAGTTATCGCTTTTTGAGTGGCGATACAGTCGTTTCGGAGAACTGTCGTACGAGTCAGATGTACCACATCCTTCGAGCTACGATGTTGGCAGCGGTGGACACGTGAGCATTCTCACACTCATAGACGAGGTTCCGAACGTCACGTGCGGCACGGTAACCTGCCGAGGCTGTCGTAGTGTAAAGGCAGCCGTTGCAGATCGTACAGCTTCCGCACTGTAGATGAGAACAGATGTGACCACACGAGTGCGACCACAAACTGACGCAATGCGATTACTAGCAGCGTATCTACAGTCGCGCACTCCCGCAGCCCGTCCCCTACTCGTGCCTCAGCGTCGGCCTGCACGGCTTGACTGACGCTTTCGGAGGACCACCTGGAGGACTCGGTGGTGAAAGCAGATTCTGCTCGCACGTGAGTGACGGTTGTTTGCGTGTACCGCATAAAACTGGTGAGCTCCGTCCCGAATATTGTGTTCGTGCTAGACACACCGAGACCACACCTAGCCTTATAAATTACAGCTCACTTTCACTTTTGGCAGCTCGAGCTCTACGTGCGGGGAATCTCGCCTCATCAGTTCTTCTTCTGTTCTCGCATTGAGAAGGTGATGTGCTGTTGCGATAGGATAATGTTTGTCGACACTCGGCACGTAAAACGTGGTGTGCTCTGCAAAATGTGCGACAACTTCCACGGCCCGTACGTTTGCCGGACTCTTCTCGAGTCGGGCGCGGCAGGAGTGAGTGACTCGTGTGATTTGTCTGCTTGCAACTCTTACAGAGCTATGTGAACAGATCGAGCAGGTGCAGAATAACGTATCCTGAGACAGTATTTGTCACCTTCACGATCGGCTGCGTGCCGGAGACTGTGTCAGCATTGCTGCCTGTGGAGCCTGTACTGTGTACTGACATAGGTATTTCAGCACGAGTCCACAGGTGGTACCTTGAATCTGCTTGAGATATTGATCTGTAAATGTATCATTTCATGTACTCCATATGTATTGTTTCTACAATAAATTTTGGATAAGTTGTAAAACTCACAGTGGGTGTCCTAATTTTTTCTGGTAGTGTATGAGGTGCTTTGAAGAAGTTCAGTGAATGCTATTGTAAACAAAGAAAACTTATGATCTGTACAGTGTTCTCCTCCAGAGTAAGCTTCAGTGGTCTCTCAAAACTATTGGTGGTATTCACAAACCTCCTGGGAAAATGGGATACATTTAATTCTGTTTTCTGCCTGACATATAAGCGTACTGTTAAAAATAAGTCATGAGGGATAGAATAAGTGTTTGTATTATGAGAACTGGAGTTGGAAGATCTGAAATGTTTAAGCTCTGCAGTTTTTGCATTGTAGGTAATAACTTTGGCGGGTGGGGAGGGGAAAAAACTTTCTGTTTATTTTCACACAGTAAACCCTTATGGCATCATGTTGTGGGGCAACCCCTTGTTCAGGAATAATGTGTTTGTGGCACAGAAGTGTGTAATGAGTGGAACATCTTGTAGAGAGCTCTTTCAGCAGTCGAGTGTGCTGACAACAGCCTCACAGTTGGAGATTGTCAGCCCACCCGTCGGGCTCGCTCGTTACTCCTGACCTCAGCTGCTGTTCTCGTGCTCGTGACTCGAGTACGCGACCTCGAGAGGGAGGTACTTCGAATGTAGTCACAGCAAAAGTGTACTAACAAATAATGTGCAGTAAAAACTGCACACATGACAAGTATTTGTTTAATGTATACATTATTTCACGGTAATGTTACCTGCTTGTTTAGGAACGTCATATCACTAAATACCCGTACTTTTTACTTGTTCCGCACATGTGTAGAAGCAAATTTTTTTCTGCTGTAACCGTACTCAATTTATGAAGTCGTTTCATGACTCTTTAATGACAGAAATAATCATCTGTCCTCGTCGTTTCAATTGTCGCATTAGTCTCGGACAAAGTATGTGTTCTCTCTCTTCCTTTACCAAACAATTCTGTGCCTGTTTTTTGTGCCCCATTCTCCTTTTTTCAGGCCCATCACCTCTGTATCATTGTCGGTATCGTGTTTCCGGGATTTCTGTGGTCTTCCTGAGCCCCCTCTGCCCTTCACAGATCGTGAGAACACTTCTCGCAATAGTCTTTTCTCTTCTGTCCTAATTGGATGTCTGTCTTCTTTTCTTCGTCCTTTTGCTAATATCAGCTTATGAGCATAGCTCTGCCAGTTCCTAGTTTTTTTACTGTCCTGCAGTCCAGTACGTTGGGATTCTTCTTGGGGCCAAATATTTTCCTCAACTTCCCCCCCCCCCCCCGCCCACCCCCCCTCCCCTCCCCCCAGGACTAAAGCTCTGATATCAGCTGAGATTCCATTATTGTGCATTCCGTCAGCTCCGTTGTTGAAATTTGCTAGGATCGTGGCAGCATTTGCGAGGGTAGCTCCCCGTCAAACACCCTCAGATTTAGTGGTAAGTTGACCCATTGGATACTCCGACAAAAACTGAATGCAGATCGAGCATGAAAACAGGAAGAATGTGTACTGAATTGTGGAAAAAGAAGAAGAATAAAACAGTGAACAGTCGAAATGTAATATCTATATATCGAGCAACGTTGATAGTTGTTGTGTCACGGTTGTGTTGTCACGTGTTGACCTGCGTCTGGGAGACCCATGTACAAATCTCACCCGGTCCAGTTTTTTCTTTTTTCCTTCACAAAATTAAGAACTTTCCGTCCGGTCTTTGATGTGTGTGTTCGCTGTATTCAAATTTATCTGTGTCGTGGCATTATGTCAGTTTGCAACAGCGACATGTAACGTAGGGACCTCCAGACGTACACAGGCACCACATATTATGTTTCTTGCATTCCGTTTTGGAAGTTTTGACTCTCAAATTTTGTTGTTGTTACATAGGTCACACCTGTTTATTTGTTTTTTTATTTCTGTGACAGGTCTGTGCGGCATCTCGCCTGCTCTCACTATTCGTCACATTTACCTGCGACGGTAGTATATTCTTACCACATGACTCGTATTCTGTGACGAATAGCGAGAGCAGGCGAGATGCCGCATAGACCTCTCAGAGAAATGAAAGCAACAAATCGACAGGTGTGAACTGTGTTACAGTGAAGGAATTTAAGAGTCAAAACTTCCAAAACAGAATGTGTGAGGCATAACATGTGGTACCTGTGTAGAACAAATAGGAGGTCCCTTTCTTACAAACTGATGTTATGCCACAACACAGACACAAATCTGAATACAGCGAACGCACCCATCAGTGACTGGATGGAAAGTTCGTAATTTTGTGAAGAAAAAGAAGAAGAAGAAGAAGAAGAAATTTAAAACAATGGATCAGGTGAGATTTGAGCCCAGGTCTCCTGCATCGCAGTTCAACACCGTGACCACACAATCACAACACGATGACTATTAACGTTGCTCAATAATAGAGATATTAAATTTGGACCATTCACTGTTTCCATTTTTCTTCTTTTTTCCATAGTTCAGTACACATTCTTCCTGTTCTGGTGCTTGATTTGTGTTCTGTTTTTGACAGACTACCGAGCGAGGTGGCGCAGTGGTTAGCACACTGGACTCGCATTCGGGAGGACGACGGTTCAATCCCGTCTCCGGCCATCCTGATTTAGGTTTTCCGTGATTTCCCTACGTTCCGTGATTTCCCTACATCGCTTCAGGCAAATGCCGGGATGGTTCCTTTGAAAGGGCACGGCCGATTTCCTTCCCCATCCTTCCCTCACCCGAGCTTGCGCTCCATCTCTAATGACCTCGTTGTCGACGGGACGTTAAACACTAATCTCCTCCTCCTCCCCCTTTGACAGACTATGCAATGGACCAACTTACCACTAAATCTGATGGGGGGGTGCCATGGGGAGTTTCCGTTGTTAGTATGAAGATTTGGCAACTCAAAGTGTGTTGCATTTGCACGTTTCAAGTAGAATAATGGCCGGTACAGAACATGTAAGTGATGAAGAGGATGCCAGGTGGCTTCTCGAAGACATTGAGGACGAAGGGAATGTGATTGTGTAGAAACTTCTGTTGTGTGCATTGATACACATTTTAACGAATTGCAATATACTGATGGAGTGGAAACTGAAGAGACAGAACCTGTTCAAATATGTGGAAAATTTATCCCAGTGGTGATAGTGATCTAGAGAAGTTTTCCTTTTTTGTCATCCAGAGAGGTTTCACCACCATTCCTCATGGTGTGTGACCAAAATCTGAACTTGAATATTTCCAACTGTTCTTCACAGAAAATCTTGTTAGTGAAACTTTGAATGCTACAAATATGTATGCTGGAGAAATAATGCAGAAAGTAACATCACGTACAAAACGTTCAATGTGGCACTCGTGGAGGGATGTTCCATGAGAAGAAATGAAGGCTTTCCATTGTTTAATACTGAACATGGCCCTGAATTTGAAGGCAGAATTAGTTGACTATTTTACAGGAGACCGGCTGGAACGAACTCCATTTTTCAGGGATATTCTCTCTCTCTCCCCCCCCCCTTTCTCCCTCTCCCCCCCTCCCTCCCTCCGCCCCCTCCCTCCCCCTCCTCCCTCTCACCCCCTCCCCTTCTCCCGCACCCATTCTCAGATATTTTGATGTCAATGTATGAGAGGGAGCAACGTGACGAGTGTTAGTATGTTTACAGTAAATGCAAAGAACTTTATGTATCTAAAAGAAATTTGGTTGTAGATGAGAATACAGTAGGATTCAGAGGAAGAATTCAATTCAAGTGTTAGAATCCAAAGAGTGTATGGGTGGTTTTGCCGGATTTAAAAATGGCAACATGTTCACTGATTACAAACTTCATTTTGGATGTCCAACAGCTGTCCGAATTGACAAAAATATTGAACAAAATCGAGAGCTTGTGCTCACAAGCCATTGACAGACAATTGATCAATTGTCAGAGATTAGTGGGATACCTCGGAGTTCTGTTCAGTGAGTTTGTGGCAGATAGGAGACCGGTTTTTCCACCGCAACAGTGCACTTGCACCCACAGCCATCTCCGTTAGCCAGTTCTCGGCTACAAATGGCACGGTTCTGCTGCCCCACACATCTGACCTGGCTCTGTGTAACTTTTTCATGTTCCTAGACATGGAAAAGGGCGTGAAAGGACACCGATTTGACTACATTGATGAAGTCGAGAAAAAAATGATGGAGGAGCAGTCAGCCATTTCTAAATGTGTGTGCAAAAAACGATTCAAACGGTAGAAACACCAGTGGGCCAAATGTATCGGTTGTAATGAAGAGTATTTTGAAGGGGATAAGGTTGTTTTGCAAATAATTTGAAAATACGTAGCTTTAAAAAAATAATTACATGGGTTTTTTTACGCCTCGTAAAAGAAACTAAAGTTTTCAAGTGAACTTCTATTCCATTTTATTTTTTTAAAACAGTAGCTTAATAATCTGCATAAAATAAATAAGAGTTGGGGAGAATGCAGCTGATAGAAAAATTGGATTGGAAAGAGTTAATACCTCTCTCTCAGAGAGTAACAGCTTTTGTTCATCTGCTTTCCTTAAGTCAAATGTTTCTGACCCATATAGAGCTACTGAGAGAATTGCACTGTGATACAGTCCGATTTTAAAACTTCCCGAAACAGGTTTACTGTGCAACATGTACTGGAAGTCAAAATATACTCTATTTGCTGCTGTGATCCTTGTCTTAAACTCTCTTTCCACTCTGTTCTATTTGTTAAAGATGCTTTCCAAAGATTTAAGTACGTATATTCTTTTAAAACTGAATCAATCGACTGTTATCGGAGTTCGATCGTTGGGTGCCTTGCTCGTGACCGTGTAGTCTATTCTCTCCTCGTTACTTTGTAACCCAGCTTACCTTGTGATATTTCTGTGAGAACTTGGTTTTGAGCTGCAACTTCTTTTGCTGTCACATATTAGAATGACTTGTATATCCAAGCAGATTTATCGGGTTATTGCAGTCTTATTTCAGTTGAGCTTAATGTTTTGTGTTTGCCGTCTATCTTTTTTGAACTTAAATTAAAAAGTATCAGAAATAATGTGTCTCCTTGGTTAAGACCAATCCTGACTCCAAAATGCTCTGATAGTACTCTGCTGATCTTTAATCTGCTATAGCTTTCATCTAAACACATACATACTATAGGTTTTAACTTCTGTGGGAACAGCCTCTTTCAAAACATATGGTTTTATGTCCATAGTTATCAAATGTTGTTCAATATATATAAGTGTGATATACAGTTTAAAGTTTTAGATAGCTGAGACATAAAATAGAATCAGTTATTTTAACACAATAGCAGCTGATTATAATGTAACACAGTATGTGACAGCTATATGTCTGGAATGCAAACTTCAGAATACAGAAAAATTATATAGGGTAAGTTGGAAGGAAAGGTGCATCTTTAAGTAATGATAATATTGGTGATTCTGAACAAAAAACTTCAGATATACATATGCCCTTTTCTTAAGCGTACTCGAGATACGGTCGTTCGAATATCACGGGCACCGGTCGCACGAACTTCTTCGCCAGCATCGACGTAAGAATAGAACCGTACTTACGTTAGGCTACATAAAAATCAAACACTATCCGAACAGGCCTCGAAGGCCGGACAGTGCCGCCCGGCCGCCGTGTCGTCCTCGGACCTGAGGTGTCAGCAGATGCGGCAACGGAGAGGCACGCGGTCGGTACACCACTGCCGCCACTTCTCGGCGGAGTAGCTCCTCGATCGGCTTCACGAGGGCCGACTGCAGCGTGCTCGCCGACAGCACTCGTCAGACCCGCAGACCCTGACGGTGACCCGCCCGAGTGCCGGCCCAGTTCGACAGCGCTCGACTTCGGTGATCTGACGGGAACCAGTGTTGTCACTGCAGCGAGGCCGTTGGCGTGTCTTAATTGACCGTTTCGATACACACTTCACTCGTTCGCGGTGGGGTGTCGAGTCCTGCACGTTGTTCACCTCACGTCTCGGTCCTACTGTTTTGCACCAGTGGACGACGGTGTTGTTACGTGTACGGTCGAAACAGTGTCGGTCAGTGAAAATGCCACACGTCTTCACACGTGCAGAGTATGGTGACACAATCTTTGTGTACGGGTTATGCATTGGGAATTCCAGAACTACTGTTCGTGAGTAGGAATGACAGTTTCCTAATTGCAGAGTTCCAGGTAGCAGGGTATTTGGTGAGGTATTTGCCAGATCGCGTGAGCGTCGTACGCTTCCCAGTGTGTATAGTATCCGAACGTCCTCTCTGACAAGATCCTAGTGAAACTGACAACTTTCTCGAAATGGTAGAATGCAGCCGAGCTACCGGCACTAGAAGACTACGTGCACAGCTCAGTATTCCACAGTCGTGGAGCAGAGTCCGCGTCCGTATCGTCGACTGAGTGCGCGACGTCTGTGTGCCGGAGACGGTGCCGAATAAAAGGAATTCTGTCAGTTGGTCGTTGCCGGTGAACTCTGTATTCCACATATCCTGTTCACGGACGAGTCAACATTTGTCCGCAAAGGCATCGATATCGTTTGCAACTCTCACGTGTGAGCAGATGAAAACCTGCACACTACAGTGTGGTGTAGTATCGGTTCAGTTGTTTTACATAACCATCTCGATTTCTTTCATAATGTGTTACCAGAGTTCTCGGAGGATATTCCTTTGGCAACATAGTGTGGTACGTACTGTCAGCACGATGGAGCTCCCGCACGTTCTGTACGGCCAGCAACACAGTACCTTACCGAAATGTGTCCTCGACACCGAATCGGTCACTGTCGGAGTCATTTCTTGACGACCGAGGTTACTCGATCTTATTCTGTTCGATTAATATCTGTGGGGTCGGGTCGAGACAAAGACTTTGAGTGCAGAGTAGACACAGAGGAGGAACTTGTAGCCCGTATTTTACAGGTCCGTTCGAGTAAAGGACCGTGCGAATGAGCTCAGATCGGCAACACGGCCACTGTCTATGAGAGCTGCGAGATGCATCACCTGCATTTGTTCTGTTTCCCATTGTTTTCATTACTTTCCTCGGAAACTACTAACGATAGGACACAAGTTTGTATGCCATTTTTTGTTCACAATCGGAAATACTATCACCACTCAAAGCGTGTACCTTTCCTCCTGACTCATCCTGTATAAGTAAATAGAGACTATTTACAGGGAGTAATTTTGTTTCATCATATAAGATACAGTTGTCTTCATCTTGGGCCTCATGTTGTTATGAATTAAGAAAGCCTTTGATGCGATACTTGTGCATGTGGGTCCAGTACAGTGGAAACCGCTGCAGAGTGCTTGGCAGAGCACCTTCCCCTTGTACCAGCTACTAGGGCTGCTACCGGTTTCAATTCTCTGTTATTCCAATCTCGTATAGCACACAGAAAGAACAAACACCTATATCTTTCCGTACGAGCTCTGATTTCCCTTATTTTATTGTGGTGACGGTTTCTCCTTATATAGGTCGGTGTTGACAAAATATTTTCGTATTCGGAGTAGAAAGTTGGTGATTGGAATTTCGTGAGAAGATTCTGTCACAACGAAAAACGCCTTTGTTTTAACGGTGTCCAGCCCAGATCCTGTATCATTTCAGTGACACTCTCCCTCATATTTCGCAATAATACAAAACGTGCTGCCCTTCTTTGAACTTTTTCGATGTACTCCGTCAGTCCTATCTGATAAGGATCCCACACTGAGCAGCAGTATTCTAAAAGAGGACGGACAAGCTTAGTGTAGGCAGTCTTCTTAGTAGATCTGTTACATTTTCTGAGTGTCCTGCCACTAAAACACAGTCTTAGGTTAGCCTTCCCCACAACATTTTCTGTGTGTTCCTTCCAATTTAAGTTGTTCTAATTGTAATTCCTAGGTATTTAGTTGAATTTACAGCCTTTAGATATGACTGATATATTGTGTAACCGAAGTTTAACGGATTTCTTTTAGCACTCGTGTGAATGACATCACACTTTTCTTTATTTAGGGTCAGCTGCAAATTTTCACACCATTCAGATACCTTTTCTAAATCGTTTTGCAATTTGTTTTGATCTTCTGATGACTTTATTACTCTATAAATGACAGCATTATGTGCAAACAACCTAAGACAGCTGCTCAAATCGTCTCCCAAATCATTTATATAGATAAGGAACAGCAAAGGGCCGTGGAGAATGCCAGAAATCACTTCTCTTGTACTCGATCACCTTCCGTCAATTACTACGAACTGTGGCCTCTCTGACAGGAAATAACAAATCCAGTCACATAACTGAGACAATATTCCATAAGCGTGCAATTTCACTACAAGCTGCTTGTGTGGTGCAGTGTCAAAAGCCTTCCGGAAATCCAGAAATATGAAATCAATCTGGAATCCCTTGTCAATAGCACTCAACACTTCATGCGATTAAAGAACTAGTTGTGTTTCACAAGAACAATGTTTTCTAAATCTATGTTGACTGTGTGTCAATGGACCGTTTTGTTAGAGGTGATTCATAATGTTCCAACACAATATATGTTCTAAAATCTGCTGCATATTGGTGTTAATGATATGGGCCTATAATTTAGTGGATTACTCCTACTACCTTTCTTGAATATTGGTGTGACCTGTGCAACTTTCTAGTACATTTGGTATCACTTATTAGTCCTGTTGTGTGAATCACCCACATTTGAGCAATGGTCAAGGATGAGTCACATGAGTATTCTGCAGACTGGTAGCTCTTACATAGTGTTCAGTTAATGAACCAAAGTCTGCCACCAGCTTTTCCTACCGCGAAGTCTATGTGATGTTCCATTCTGTATCCATACTATTGTTGCGTGCAAGGTATTTGTATGAATTGACAAATTTAACTTTGAGTCGTTCATATTCTACTGAAAGGGTACTACATTTTTTCCATTTTGTGAACTGTACAATTACACATTTCTGAATATTTAAAGCAACTTGGCAATTGTAGCACTACTTTGAAGTCTTATTAAGATCTGACTGAATATTTGTGCAGCACATTTCAGACATCACTCTACTATAGATAACTACATCTTCCATCTGAGGTTACTAGACACGTTAAAAAAAAAAGTTTTGTGTCATCTCGGTTCTGAGAGTTCCGGAACCTGTACAGAAAATTGCAATAGAGATCAACATAAACATCATTTCTGCCCTTTTTATTGCTCATGAAAACTACACATTGCATGTTGTACCACCATACACCGAGACCTTCAGAAGTGGTCGTCCAGATTGTTGTACACACCGGTACCCCTAATACCCAGTAGCACGTCCTCTTGCACTGATGTATGCCTGTATTTGTCGTGGCATACTATTGACAAGTTCATCAAGGCACTATTGGTCCAGACTGTCCCACGTCTCAACGGCGTAGATACCTGAGAGGGGTTGGTGGGTGACGTCGTCCATAAACAGCCCTTTTCAATCTGTCCCAGGCATGTTCGATGGGTTTCATGTCTGGAGAACATGCTGACCACTCTAGTTGAGCGATGTTGTTATCCTGAAGGAAGTCACTCACAAGATGTGCACGATGGGAATGTGAATTGTTGTCCACAAAGGCGAATGTCTCGCCAATATGCTGCCGATACGGTTGCAGTATCGGTCGGAGGACGGCATTCACGTACCGTACAGCTGTTACGGCACCTTCCACGACCACGAGCAGCATATGTCAGCCCCACATAATGCCACCCCAAAACAGCAGGGAATCTCCACCTTGCTGCACTCACTGGACAGGTACTTTGTAGGTACACGAAATGGAACGATCACATAGGGTCAGTCGCACGTAAAGCGGGTCATAGACTTCAGTTTACTGGTAGAATGCTGGGTACGAGCAATGGGTCTGCAAAGGAGATTGCTTACAAATAACTCGTATGACCGGTTCTAGAATATTCCTCAGTGTTGGCCCTCCAGCCCTTTGTCAACACGTGACACACATTAATCGACAATGTCTCATCTGGCCACCTTCTCTGTATACATTCAGTATCCCCTGTTAGTCCTATCCGGTTCGGGTCTCACTTACTCAAGCAACAATATTATTCAAAAACTGGGGAACACATCAGGACGTCCTCTGCACATCTGCCCTCCTTTGTGCTTTTCCGCTGCAGAATATGCGGCCCTAGTGTGGGAGTACTCCGTCCGTGCCAAACGGGTAAATATTGCCTTAAGTGTAACATGATGAATTGTGACAACCTACGTACAGGCAGCCCCATTTGACAAAATCTACTGTATCTCGGGTGTAGCACCTCCAGATATCTGAAGGAGAACTGCAGCTGAAATGGAAAGAAAGAAGCAGGCGACAGACCCGAGACACTCCCTTCTCCGTTTGGACACGAACGTCTGTCACCGAGACCAAAATCGAGAAAAAGTTTCCCGCAGACAGTTCCTAAACCACTCGCATTGCGTAGAATACAATTCGTCGTCAGAGGAGTAGTGGGATGTCCCCGGAGAAGAACTCGCTACAGGTCTCCGCCTCCCGTCAGCAGACTTACAACTGGAGTATCTCGTCGTGAGGTAAATACGAGGAAATGAGGACACATCTCAGAGGATGACCTGTGCGAGTGTGGTGAGCCTCGAGACCGCCGGCACCTGCCCGACTGCAGGGAACTGTCAGAGCCTGTCTGACGGACGATCTGGTTGTCGCCAGTGGTAAGGCAGTTCTACAGTGGGATTCTGAGCAGTGCGTGGAATATAATCGTGTGTATATATTTTGTAATGTATGTTATGTTCTGGACACATATAAATAAATAAAGTAAGCCACATGAGGAAAGAGCGACTCGGGGGCTTCACGTGACGGATGTTTTCGAAGTCCGTGTCGGTTGGCATTGAGGGTGTCATTCTGTTCGAGATACCGTATTATGTTTGAGCTCAGAATATGTTCTAAGATTCTACAACAAATCAGTGTCAAATATATTGGATGGTAGTCTTGTGGATCACTTCTACTGCCTTTCTTGTAGATGGATCTGACCTGTGCCTTTTTCCAAGAACTAGTTGTGGTTTTTTGTTTAAGGAATCCACTATAGATTATAGTTACAAGAGAGGCTAACTCAGCTGCAAATTAGGTATAGAACCTGACAGGGATTCCATCAGAGCGTGGAGCTTTGTTAATTTTAACAATTAGAGCTGCTTCTCCACACCATTCACTAATAGTTATTTCATTCGTCTTTTCAATGGTACGAGGATTAAATTGGGACAATTATCCTGGGTTTTCGTTTGTAGAGGAACATTTGAAAACAGTTAAGCATTTCAGCTTTTGCTTTGCTACCCTCAGTTTCAGGTCCTGTCTCATCCCCTAAGAACTTGAATCTAACTACAGTGCACTAACAGCCTTTAAATACGACCAGAAATTCTTTGGATTTTGTGAAATGTCATTTGACAATATTCTGCTACAGTAATCGATGAAGGCATCACGCAATGATCTCTTGACAGCTGAACACGTTTCGTACGGCATCTCTCTATCTCTAGCCTTACTGTTTGTTTTACACCTATGCAGTTCTCTCTTTTTTTAGAAGTTTCTTTACAGTGACTCCGTACCGTGGAGGTTCCCTCCCATTACAAACTGTTCCACTGAGTACATACCTCTCCAGTGCATGGTCAACTATTCTTTTAAACTTGAGGCAGTGTTCCTCTACATGCTTCTGCCCTATGCTGAAAGTTTCAAGTTCCTCACTGTGAGATATGATACTACCGATTTTTATCTAGTTTACTTGACATATGTATCTTTCTGGTTGTTTTAGTTAGTCTTTGTGCTTTGGTAATCATTGTTGCCACAACTGTGTCCTGGTCACTGATACCTATTTCGATATGGATATCCTCAAAGACATCAGGTATATTTGCTGCCATTACAACCAGTATACTTCCATCATGAGTGGGGTTCCTAACTGTCTGTTCCAGGTTGCTTTTCAGAGAAGGCATTTAGTAAAGTTTCACAGGATGTCTTATCACACCCACCACTAACAAAACTGTAATTTTCCTAATTAATTGTCGCTTGATCAAAGTTTCCACTGACGATTACAGTATGATTGAGGAACTTCGTACAGTGAACTGAGGTTTTCTCTAAAGTTTACACTTGCTTCAGGAGATGAGTCTGGTAGATGATAGAAGGATTCAGTTATCATTTTATGCCCACTCCTTATACTAAGACTTGCCCAAACAATCTCACATGCAGCTTCAATAACTACATCAGTGGATTAAAGTTTCTTGTGTACTGTGACAAATACGTGGCCTCCATTTCCCATTTGGCCATCCTTTCGATAGAAACTTAAATTTTCCCCAAAAATGTCACTGCTATCAATGTCAGGTTTCAACTAGCTTCCTGTAACTAGTACTATATTTCATGAGCACTCCACACCCTGCACTTTGCCAGGAATGCTTCAGCAGTTTATCATTTGGATTTCAATACTATCACCTGTGTGAGGCATTTCTTTCGTTCTTACACTGATACATCTGGGTTTCCTACAGCTATTGTTATGTGGATTGTATAGTGTCACCAAATCTAAAAAACCCACGTGTGCACCCCACACACAATCTGCTACCTGAGTAACAGCCTCTGACGTGTAGTGCACAACTGACTCATTTAGGGGGACTCTACAGTTCTCAATCCTATGGCACAGAACAGGTGAAGTGAGTCCCACTGGGGGATCAGTACAACACCCTGAGTCCTCCCTGGTCCCCACCACCCTGCCAAGATTTAACATTGACGCGCCACTCACAGGAGAGGATAGGTAACCGGAACACTAACAGCCACTAGGTAGAAAAATTCTGCTGGTACACTTTAATTTGAAACACAGCAATATAGTTAACTTCACCCAAAAGAACATTGCCTGAATTTATGTCAGTGCCCAGGACAGGTAACCAAAACACTAATGGCCACAAGGCAGAAAATTCCACTGGTGCACTCGAATTGATGTCAACCAAAATAGTTAATCGCACCGCACGGTGGCTAAATTTCAGCAGTAGAAATACTCGGTGTTGCTCACAGCAAAACCTGCCCAACAGCAAACCACCGAAATGAACCACCACAACATGAAAGGACGTGGTTTGGGTATTTGAAACCACTACTCAACTTTGACGTCCTGGGTCGGTAAACCACGTAGCTCGTAGCCATCGGACAGCTCCACACACGATCCGTCACTGCGCAGGGGCTGCCAACGGACCCAGCTGACTGCACCGCCCGCAAATAACTTCCCTCGTCCGCAACAACCGACCGACCGACTGCCTGCTGGTCTGTCCGCGACTGCTGCTCCGTCGCAACTGCACTGCTTGTGCGTCTCCCACTCAGTTCCAGACACACGACGGCAGAAATACTGGCTCTGACCCAACCGTGCAGAGGAAACACGCCCACTGGCTAACCGACATCCCTGCACCAGGGAGGACCGACCCAAGTTCCACAAGATGGTATTTGAAGCAGCCCAGAAGCACTCGGACTACCAGTTACACGTCACCGGCTGAGACGACCGACCTTTCAGAGCTAGTATGCTGACAGCATTTAAAACAGGTTGTCAGTCGAAATCACACCAACTACACACACAGTTTGACAAACACTTGCACGAAGACTTGAACGATACGCAAGAGTAACTAAGCACGCACAAACACAAATCACACACACACACACACACACACACACACACACACACACACACACACACACACACGCTGTGCACACAGCCGACTAATGAACGATCGGCGAGCTGAAACGCGTCCCGACTGCACTAGTGCTGCATTGCAACTCTCTGACTGGCAGGTCCGGACTGCGCTCCCGACATGCCCCCAGACCCGAACTCGCAACCCGAACTCAACGACAGACAGCGACGGAGAAGTAATAGCAGTCCATCAAAGATACTGTTGTTGTTGTGGTCTTCAGTCCTGAGACTGGTTTGATGCAGCTCTCCATGCTATTCTATCCTGTGCCAGCTTCTTCATCTCCCAGTAACAACTGCAACCTAAATCCTTCTGAATCTGCTTAGTGTATTCATCTCTTGGTCTCCCTCTACGATTTTTACCCTCCACGCTGCCCTCCAATACTAAAGTGGTGATCCCTTGATGCCTCAGAACATGTCCTACCAACCGATCCCTTCTTCTAGTCAAGTTGTGCCACAAATTTCTCTTCTCCCCAATCCTATTCAATACCTCCTCATTAGTTATGTGATCTACCCATCTAATCTTCAGCATTCTTCTGTAGCACCACATTTCAAAACCCTCTATTCTCTTCTTGTCCAAACTATTTATCGTCCATGTTTCACTTCCATACATGACTACACTCCATACAAATACTTTCAGAAACGACTTCCTGACATTTAAATCTATACTCGATGTTAACAAATTTCTCCTCTTCAGAAACGCTTTACTTCCCATTGCCAGTCTGCATTTTATATCCTCTCTACTTCGACCATCATCAGTTATTTTGCTCCCCAAATAGCAAAACTCCTTTACTACTTTAAGTGTCTCATTTCCTAATCTAATTCCCTCAGCATCACCCGACTTAATTCGACTACATTCCATTATCCTCGTTTTACTTTTGTTGATGTTCGTCTTATATCCTCCTTTCAAGACACTATCCATTCCGTTGAACTGCTCTTCCAAGTCCTTTGCTGTCTCTGACAGAATTACAATGTCATCGGCAAACCTCAAAGTTTTTATTTCTTCTCCATGGATTTTAATACCTACTCCGAATTTTTCTTTTGTTTCCTTCACTGCTTGCTCAATATACAGATTGAATAACATCGTGGAGAGGCTACAACCCTGTCTCACTCCCTTCCCAATCACTACTTCCCTTTCATGTCCCTCGACTCTTATAACTGCCATCGGGTTTCTGTACAAGTTGTAAATAGCCTTTCGCTCCCTGCATTTTACTCCTGCCACCTTCAGAATTTGAAAGAGAGTATTCCAGTCAACATTGTCAAAAGCTTTCTCTAAGTCTACAAATGCTAGAAACGTAGGTTTGCCTTTCCTTAATCTAGCTTCTAAGATAAGTCGTAGGGTCAATATTGCCTCACGTGTTCCTATATTTCTATGGAATCCAAACTGATCTTCCCCGAGGTCGGCTTCTACTAGTTTTTCCATTCGTCTGTAAAGAATTCGTGTTAGTATTTTGCAGCCGTGACTTATTGAACTGATAGTTCGGGTCTTTAAATATGTCTGCTTGTGTCTGTATATGTGTGGATGGATATGTGTGTGTGTGTGTGTGTGTGTGTGTGTGTGTGTGTGTGTGTGTGTGTGTGCGAGTGTATACCCGTCCTTTTTTCCCCCCTAAGGTAAGTCTTTCCGCTCCCGGGATTGGAATGACTCCTTACCCTCTCCCTTAAAACCCACTTCCTTTCGTCTTTCCCTCTCCTTCCCTCTTTCCTGATGAGGCAACAGTTTGTTGCGAAAGCTTGAATTTTGTGTGTATGTATGTGTCTGTTTGCGTTTCTATCGACCTGCCAGCGCTTTCGTATGGTAAGTCACATCATCTTTGTTTTTAAATATATGATAGTTCGGTAATTTTGATATCTGTCAACACCTGCTTTCTTTGGGATTGGAATAATTATACTCTTCTTGAAGTCTGAGGGTATTTCGCCTGTCTCATACATCTTGCTCACCAGATGGTAGAGTTTTGTCAGGACTGGCTCTCCCAAGGCTGTCAGTAGTTCTAATGGAATGTTGTCTACTCCCGGGGCCTTGTTTTGACTCAGGTCTCTCAGTGCTCTGTCAAACTCTTCACGCAGTGTCATATCTCCCATTTCATCTTCATCTACATCCTCTTCCATTTCCATAATATTGTCCTCAAGTACATCGCCCTTGTATACAAAGATACTAAGTGTGTCGATATATCGATACGCGCTCCTAACACCGCTCACAGTCAGGCAAAGTGGCAACTCAGTGTCAGTAGTAATTTAAATTAACGTAGTGAGCTGGAAGTACGTCAAAAACAGGGTGTAAAATACATGGTGGCGGGGCTGGTATGCTGAAATAATTGAACTAGAAGCTTTTAAAAAGGCACAGACAGTGCCAGAGAAAGGCCGTAAGCGAAACCCTCGGTTGGACCCACCCCTGCAGAGGAAACACGCCCACTGGTTACCTGACATCTCTGCCCTGGGAAGAGACCGATCTAAGTCCAACAAGATGACCAATTCCCTGCCATTGCTAAGCCACCGACGAAAATAGTGAGATACCTGCTCGGACTTCAACAATGTAGAGAGGAAACGTGCCCCAGACAACCCGACATCCCTACACAGTAGAAGGCACCGAGCTAAGCCTCACGAGATGACCAAAGTCGAAGGGACTATTCGGAGCTGATAACCAAAGAGCTACCAGAAAAGACTGGCAGGGAATGTCTGAACTTAATGGATTATCAGTGCCTGCACTCAATCCAGCTTGACTGTCACCAGGTTGGGTTCCCTCTAGAAGACTAGTGTCTTCAATAGCCTTAAAGGAAACTGAGTTGCCGCTCCTGCCTCTGCGACCACTGCCGACGTAAACGTCAACCGGCTGCAGCGTTGCAGCCCGCGAACGTGCTACCGATTCTGGAGCACTGCCCTCAGTCGGTTGGCGCCTTATTGCCAACCCGTAAACTAGATGGGCTTCTTAGCAGGCCAATCTCCTGGCACTGTCTAACTGCCATTATCATAATACCTGAAATAATAAGAAGGCAAATGATACTATGCCACAGACACAATAGAAACAAGAGTGAAACTGACCGCAACTAGAAGTTGGTAAGCACGAGCGTAACCACGCTCTGCTGCCAGTGAAATGCCTGCTAAACCCGCTTGGCAGAACAAATAATTAAGATTGTGGAAAGGGCCAAATAAGGTTGGGGTCAGTTAGGCACTTCATTTATTTAATATATAAATTAAAAGGTTTTTTTAAAATTAGGTTGTGTATTGTTTTAGTTATTTTGAATTAATTTGTTCCGATTTAGTCTTTTTTTTTTAATAACACTTTTACAACCAAAGCGGCACATAACCGGACCTTTACCGAATGTAACTCTTTCATGTCTGAAGGCCTCCAAACAAGAAATCTTAACAAATCAACAAGATAAAAACCCAATTAAGACAGCAATAAAATAATTTTAAAAAACATCACAGCAAAGTAGAGAGAACAAACATATGCAAGGTGCAATACCAAAGGCTGAAGGCCACAATTAAGTTTCAAAATTTTAGAATATATTTCCATAGACTTTCAAAGGCAGAAGGCCAGAATGTGTAAAAACAAGAAATCTTAAAAACCAACAAGATAAAAATGCAATTAAAAGGCAAATAAAATATAAAAAAAAAACATGTCACGCTAAGTGGAAAGCCTTAAGGCAAAGCAGATAGAACAAACATATGCAAGATGCAATAAAAATGGCTGAAGGCCAAAAAATTTTAAAATATATTACCATAATCTTTTAAAGGCAGAAGACTGCAATGTTTAAGCTTGAAAGATAAATTAAAGAATTAATTTTGCAAACTTCTTAAGAAAAAAGAAAAAATAACCATAAGCCTTAAATTTTAAGCAGGTAAAAACAGATAATTAAACACCGGTGGCACTCAGAAGCCTCCGGGGAGGTCGTTCTGCCCTCATTCACTTAGGCAAGACAGGTGGTGAGCCCAACTACACTTCATCTATCGGAACCCAACCAGGGGACAGCCACAGACCAACCGACACAACTTACTTCCCGTCAATCAGTACATGAGAACTCAAACACCAAAGGTTACAAACGTGATAACCCACAATGAAGCATATATTAGCTGACAAAATTACACACCATTTTGAAAAGCGACAACACGTGAGGAAAAGACGCTGCCTGAAATTACGCTAGTGGCCAGGGCAGGTAACCGGAACACTGACGGCCACTAGGCTGAAAAATTCTGCTGGTACACTTTAATTTGAAACCCGGTAATATAGTTAACTTCACCTGAAAGAACACTGCCTGAATTTATATCAGTGGTGCCCAGGGCAGGTAACCAAAACACTAATGGCCACAAGGCAGAAAATTCCACTGGTGCACTCGAATCGTAGTCAACCAAAATAGTTAATCGCACCACATGGCAGCTAAATTTCAGCAGTAGAAATACTCGGTGTTGCTCACAGGAAAACCTCCCCAACAGCAAACCACCGAAACAAACCACCAGAGCATGAAAGGACGTGGCTTGGCTAGTTGAAACCACAACTCTACTTTGACGTCCTGGGTCGGTAAACCACGTAGCTCTTAGCGATCACACAGCTCCACACACGCTCCGAGACTGCACAGGGGCTGCCAACGGACCCAGCCGACTGCATCGCGCGGAGATAACTTCCCTCGTCCGCAACAACCGACCGACTGCCTGCTGGTCCGTCCGCGACTGCTGCTCAGTCGCAACTGCACTGCTGGTGCGTCTCCCACTCACTTCCAGACACACGATAGTGGAAATACTGGCTCTGACCCAACTGTGCAGAGGAAACACGCCCACTGGCTACGTCCCTGCACCAGGAAAGGACCGACCCAAGATCCACAAGTGGTAATTGAAAGGTCCCAGAAGTGCTCAGAGAACCAGTTACACGTCGCTAGATGAGACGACCGACCTCTCAGAGCTAGTACGCCGACAGCATTTAAAACAGGTTGTCAGTGGAAATCACACCAACTACACACACAGTTTGACAAACACTTGCACGAAGACTCGAACCAGGACGACCGACCGACGATCCACCGAGACCGTGGCCCGGCCCAAGTGATGTGTGGCGGCAATGGTCGGGCGAGCCGTGTCGACACAGAACTCACTGCTGCTCCAACCCGACTGCACTGGTGCCGCATTGCAACTCCCCGACTGGCAGGTCCGGACTGCGCTCCCGACACGTTCCAACTGACTGGCAGACCCGAACTCGCAACCCGAACTCACTCACGACAGAAGACCACCGGGAAGTAATAGCAGTCCAGTAAAGATACTAAGAGAGTCGATATTTCAATACACGCTGCTAATACCGCTCACGGTCAGGCAAATTGGCAAATTAGTGACGGTAGTAATTTAAATTAACGTAGTGAGGTGGAAGTAAGTCAAAAACAGGGTGTAAATATGTGGTGGCGGAAAACTCGTGCCACGCATGGCTCAACACATGCTTTGATGCAGTGAGGTGAACTATTTGTCAAATAAATTAACTTCATGTTATTTATGTTAAACCAAAATCTAATATTTTTAACAAAACTCTTACAGTAGGGAGAGTCATAAAATGTTCGCATCCTCTCTTCGTCAAGATACACAGCAGACTCCTCTCTTTTTCCTCACTTATAAAAGGTGACAGTCACATCTCTGCTGCAACACATTGCTTCACTTACACATATCTCTTTGAAAACATCTAGCAAGTACCATCACAGTGGATGGACATGGCGTTGATTAATGTGTGTGTCACATGTTACAAAGGGGTAGATGCACCACACGGCACAAGGAACGAAGAAAGCTCCATAGACGAGGGTGGCAGTATAATCGTCCCAAATGCTGACTCTGCTCGTAGCTTCATTTCAGACATTTTACTGCCGTTCCATTCCAGGAAGCAATGCAACTACTGTGACGGAATGAATGTCAAAGCTTTCGAGGAGCAGTCGTCTAACGTTTTGCTGCAAAATATTTCCCCAAATTTGACAATGGTTAATGGACAACGCAACATAGCATTCTTTAGTGACGGCTAAAGCTCCGACAGTGCAGTGGAGGAAAGCAGATATTTTGCTCTGGGTACAAAGAAATGCCCCACTGGCTGAAACTGAAACTGGCACGAATAAGACAGGGTTAACGGAACTCGTAGTGTCGTACAAGTCGAAAACTGCACGCTGTCAGGTCGACGAACTGGTAATCGCTAAAGGGCAGAGTGTAAGCGACCTTCCTTCCATATCACACCCATTTAAATCCGAAAGAGAATGTATGGGCCCAGGTGAATGGGAATGTGACAAAAAACACCTAAAAGTTAGGTTGAAATGTTGCAAATGTTACCCCTCACGACTGGTCTCATGTTGTGAGCCAAACCGAGAAGCCGGTTGAGTTGAGCAGACCTGGATTCGTGAACGACTGTTGCTAGAACAGACTGAAGACATGGTCGTTTGAGTGAACTCCAGTTCTCGTTTCTGGTCCAAGGGAGAGGGCAGTGACGGATCTTCCCTTGAGGTTACTCCACTGTGAGGATGATAAAAGATTCATTGATTTAACTGCTCTGTTAAGTATTGTGATTTCTTTACCACCAAAGGATGTTTGCCGGCTAATGGCTGCAACCCGAGGTGGCCGTTAATATTTTTTCCAGGGTACGAGTTTTTAAATAACACTCATTACTGAGATTGAAAGAGTTATCCAGGATAAATAATTCTAAGGTTAGATTTTATACTCACTTTAGGACTTGTTAGATGTTTTATGTTGCAGGGAAAATAATAAAAATTTTTGTTGATGGACACTGAACATCTTTCTGAGCCAGTGGCAGCGTTAATAATGGGTAAGGTCATTGTACCTCTGTTGTTGTAGGTGTGGTCGTCTTCGTTCTTCTCAAATGGTGATGGATTCTTTAACACCTGATTTCTTGAAGAGATACCTGCAAGATGAGTGCATGTGAACGCCACATATTATTCCTACTGCTCACTTTTGTGTGATCAGTACTTTCTTCCTGCAAACCACTGTGAAGTGCATGGCAGAGTGTATATCCCGCTATTCATATTATTAGGGCTTTTTCCAGTTCCATTCACATATGGCGTGTGGGAAGGATGATTGTTTAAGTGTCTCTGTGCATATTGTAATTAGCTTCATCTTGTCCTCTCGACCCCCGTGTGAACAATATGTGGGGTGTTGCAGTATATTCCTAGAGTCATCATTTCAAGCTAGTTCTTGAAACTTTGTAAGTATGCTTTCTCAGCATAGTTTGCATCTATTTCAGCATCTCAGTGACACACTCCCATAGGTGGAACAAACCCGTGACTATTTGTACTGCTCTTCTCTGTATACGTTCAATATCCCGTGTTAGTCCTATTTTGTATGGTTCCCAGACACTTGAACAATATCCTAGACCCAGTCACACAAGTGATTTGTAAGCAGTCTTCTTTGTACACTGATTGCAGTTCCCCAGTAGTCTGCCAATAAACCGATACCTACCACGTACTTTATCGATGACTTGAGCCTGTGTGATCGTTCCACTTAATGTCTCTACCAAGTTTTACATCGAGGTGTTGGCGTGCGTCGAGCTATTCAAACTGTAACTCACTGATATTATAATTGTAGGGTACTACATTTTTTGTTTTGTGAAGTGCTCAGCTTTACATTTCTGACAGTTAAAGCAAGCTGCCAATCTTTGCACCACTTTGAAATATTATCAAGGTCTGACTGAATATACAGGATGGTCCATCTGAAGTTTCTGATTAGATTATCTCGCAAACTATATATTAGGTAAAAATAGTGGGCAAGACAAGTTCGTAAGCTCAAAGAGGGACATCAAATGATACCACACGTGACCTCTAGCCCCCGCCCCCTTGGGTGGGGTGGGGTGCAACTTTTAAATCTTAAATGGAAAGCCTTATTTTTTTTTGCAGTTTCGGATTCTCCATAAAAAAGCAATCAAGTTTTGTCTGCAACATTTTTTTAAACCATTGATGGCACTGAAATCGAGAAAATTTAACTAAATTAAGCTATTTTTTTTACAAAATGTATCCTACCCACCACAGTTTTTGATGGAGGGAGACAGAATAGTATAAAAATCTTGTTAGGGAACTCATTACAATTGCATTACTCACCTGACTGTGGCGCTTCCGTGGCCAAACTGCGAACTATGGCTCAGTATAAAGGTCGGTGCAATGCGATCAGGCGTCACTTCACCTTCAGATTGTGAACCGTAAACATCAACTGACGAAAGTAAATTACTCTTTAGCGAAACATGGCTCACTATCCTCCTACAGAGATTGTTGATATGATGTTAATTTTAGGTGAATGCCATAACAATTACGCTGCTGCTGCGCAATTGTATGCAGAATGTTTCCCAAATAGACAACATCCAAGCGAAAACATTATTCGAAATTGCACCCAATGAGCTCGAAATGGATACTTGCACCGTCCACCTCGTCATCGCGAATACAATGAAAATGACGCTCGTATCCTTACCGTTCTCACCTGTGTTCAATTGGATCCCAAAATTAGTAGTCGTGCGACTCAAGAGACAAACTGGAATAGCGAAATCAACCGTTTTGAGGATTTTGAAGGCACATAAATATCATGCGTATCATATCGCACTGACGCAGGCATCAATGCTGAAAGGTATGCAAATACGCGTGCATTTCTGCCAATGGGCCTTGGAAATGATAAGAGATGACAATGATTTTTTTAGATATGTTCACCGATGAAGCCACATTCAAAAACAGTGGCGAATTAAATCGTCATTATTGGTCCCCTGTCAATCCACACTGGCACAGACCTGTTGACAATCAACACAAATGGTCGTTAATGGTCTGGTGTGGAAAGTTGGCGGTCATGGTGTGTGTTCCTCTTTCATTTTCTGAGGAAGGCTGTTGCCAAAATCTTTATGTAAGTGCCTTTTAATTGTGCCTGTCTGCAACTTAATGCGTCATCTTTACGGTACATAGCAATTCGTCTTTTTGTACATTGTTGGTATTCCAACCTGCTGTTTCCATTGTTTGTACAATAACACTTTCCTCTGTTACTTTCCCTGTGATAAATTTTAAATGGAAGGTGATTCACATATATGAGGAATAGTAGTAGTTTCAAAATCGAACACTGTGGGACTTTGATAGCACAATTTTTTGCACTCATCATCACATTTTGTTTTGCTGCTCTTGCAGTGACTGTGTTTGCACTGATTTTTGCGTTCTGTTTATCAAGTGAGATTCAAAGCAGTTTTTGTAGTTCTCAGTTCCATAAACACTTAAATATTTCGAAGAGAATAACATGGTGTGTGCAGTCAAATCCCCGGGCAAGATCACAAAAAGTACCAGCTGACAAATTTTCATTATTTAAAGCTTGTAATATTTAATGAATGAATGTATAAATAGCATTGAGCAACCCCTCTGTAATCAAAACTATGATGTGCTAAGTAAACTGTCTGAACTTCAATCTGAGACTATTGTTGAGTACATTACCTTTTTGTACATTTTGGGGACAAATGTCAGTAAGGAAATTGAACAATAAGTTCTTCTTGCCACATTTCTTATAAAGAAGTTTAATAGTGTCGTATTTCAATATGTGTGGAACAATTCCCAGTGCCAGGGATTCATTACATATATCAATAAGATATTGCTTATTGAGTTAGATCAGCTCTTTAGAATTCTGTTTGAAATTCCATCAACACCAAGCAAGCTTCCGGTTTTAAAAATTTTATAATTCTCTTAGTTTCTGCGATGAACATTGGAGATGCTTCTAATTGCTTAAAGGTTTGTGGAAAGAAATTTTTAATACTTGCTCCTGCTTCTTCATCTGAATCATTCAATCTTAATTTTGGTGCTACATTTAGGAAGTCATGTTAAATGTACTCACAGCTCGTGAGTTAGCAGTGACGAAATTGTCACTGACTGGTTGTCCTGTTCTCCATTTCGCAATATCTTATATACACTCACAGAAAAAAAATTTCAACACAAGGACGAGTAGTGTGAGACAAGTGAAACTTGGCAAGTGTGTTTCTACATCTGAAATATGATGTAGCTTCAAATTTTGAGCCAGTTTCATAGGACCGATGCCGGTAATGCCACTACGAGGATGCAAATCGGGTTTGCTTCAAATACGCACCGTAACAGATGTGTGCATTAGTTACGTTTGAGATTGCATGTCGTGATTTAGTATTATTCGAGAATGCCTTTAATGGGACAAATGTGCCATTATTAACACTTCAGTGAATTTGAACGAGGTTGCGTAATGGGGCTAAGAGAAGCTGATGTTCCTTCTGCAATGTTACAGAAAGCCTCGTGGCAGGAATGTAGACGCTGTACACGGTTACTGACAGCAGCGGTCACGAGAAGACTGGGCTGAGGCGGCGGCGTGGCAGAACAGAGGGGGGAGACCACCGTGCTCGGCGTACAGCTCTGGCACCTCGTACTGCACCCACGGCGACAGTCTGAGAGGCAGTCGGCACCGTAATGAAACAGTGAACAGTTACAGATCGGTTACTTAAAGTGTAGCTCTGAGCCAGATGCTCTGTAGTGTGCATCCCACTGTCCCCAAACCGTCGCCATTTGCAGCTCGAGTGGTGTCGGGCGAGAGCTCATCGGACGGGAGCACGGAGGTCCGTTACATTTTCCGACGAAAGCTGGCTCCGCCGTCGGTACCGGTGATGGCCGTGTGTCCGGTCGAGGACCTGCGACTGACCTGTCTGCGTGCAAGACACCCTGGACCTACATCTGGAGTTATTTTCTGTGGTGCGATTTCGTTTGACAACAGGAGCGCTCTCGTGGTTTTCCCGTGCACCCTGATAGGAAATTTGTGTGTCAGTCTGGTGATTTGCCCTGTCGTGCTGCCATTCTGGAACAGGATTTTCCGACAGCATACTGCTCGCCCACATACTGCTGTCGTAACCCGACACGCTCTGAAGAGTGTCGACATTTTGCTTCGGCCGGCTCGGTCGCCAGATCTCTCTCCGACTGTGCGCGTACGGGACGTCACTGGACTACGACTTCGGCGTCACCCGTAAACGGCACCAACTGTCTCCGTATCGATCGACTGAGTGTGACTGGCACGGGCACCGTCCCACGAACTCACATCTAGCACCTGTGTAACACGGTGTGTGCACGTTTGCAGGATTACATTCGAGGTTCTGGTGGTTACACTGGTTATTAATGTATCGGCATTTTAAATTTGTAATTGCTTATCTCGCGGTTACGTTAACCTGTAATCTTGCAGTGTTAATCACGTAAATGTGTTGCCTAGACAAACGTATCCCCAGAATTTCATTGCTCTACATTAACTATTTTTTAGTTTTGTGATTTCTTCCCCCCCCCCCCCCCCCCCCCCCCCCCCCCAAATCAGTGTAGTTTTAATCTTCTTATCTCCATTAATTCTGTGGTGTTCATGTCCTCTGCAATGGACAACTGTTAATAGTCGCTCCGTTGGCAGTTTTAATCAGTTCTTAAACAGCAAATGCACGTGTCTCACACTGGCGGACACTCCCTGCTGATGCAGTACCCTGCATGCATTTGCAACCTCAGCACTGATTAAAAATGCAAATGAAATGACGATTAACCGCCGTTTGCCATATGATTAGTAACTTCTGTCGTGCTGTGCATGTCTCTGGACACCAGTTATTATAGTTCTTGACAGCTTCACATATTGCACCTTTCATTCACCATCTCTCTAGCTGTGCCTTGTTTGACAACTGTTATGCAGTAGTCTCTGTGCAGTGACTGTATACATGCAGGGCCCCTGCCATAATGAACTGTTCTACTAGGTGCACATCTAGGGAATGCACTGTCAAATATTCTTTTGAATGTGAGCCTTAGTTCCTCTAAGTGCTTCTCTAAAGAGTCGAATGTTAAAAGTTCCTGATTGACATATGACACCACTACCACTTTATCTAGTTTGCCGAACATACAGATCCTTCCAGGTCGATACAACAGTGTTTTTCTGATACGGTTAAGACTGTCCTGCTAAAATTTCTCCAGTTTGCTGCTGTACTGGTGAGAATGTGTAAGAGAAGGCCGAGGCATCGACCTCCCACCGAGATGACACATTCTTGAAGTCATCACGTAGGCTGTCTGTGTTCAAGTGTCTCACAAGTTCGTATTTACATTTAGAAGTTGTCGAGTGTCAGCTCCGACACGTCCCTAGGGGAGAGGAAATGCGATGTTCTTTCCCTCCTTCCAAATCTGTGGTATTGAACTTCAGTTGAATAACTTGATAAATATGCTTGTTCTTTTTCATACTAGGGGTTCCTTGAAACACAGATGAAAAAATGTAGCTGTATAATTAGAATTGTGTAGCTTCCTGACTTTTAGGAAGGTTTCTGCAGGTCCTCGCAGAATTTCAGTGGTGCATTGTCATCTTAACTTGTGTGTAAATCTAGTAAACAAAATGGCCACAGGACTACAAAGGTAAGAGCTGTTTTGTTTTTCCCTCCAGGTCATTTATGACTTCTTTAAAAGAATTTAATTATTCTGTTCATTGTATGAGGCTGAAACAAAAATTTTTCCTGCTTTTCTTTTTTTCCAATAGTAAATGCTCAATGCTATTTTCTTGCAACTGAAATGGATATGACACAGATCTTATCTTTTCATTTATGCTACTGTTCCACACTGTGTGAATGTCGGGCAACTTTTCGTCTAGTGTCCACTATAGTGCTGTATTTATGCAATGCACTGCACGTGGCAGAGATTTGTGATTTTGAATATCTTATTTATGTTTGGCCCTTAATCCGTGGCAAATGTGAATTTGCTTTATTCCAGAACAGTCTCCGTCTTGTAACTCCGTAAGAATATATTCTCTCGTTTTTCCAGCATCTGGAAACTTTGTCGTGAGGAGCTCGTCGCTTCACAGGCCCAGTTTACACGACGACACCGGCTCGCGCCACTCGTCGCGTGAAATGAGTTGCACGCAATTGGTTTCGTGTTTGTCTGTAGACGCGGCACCACCAGTGTGCTCTCCAGTCTCATCAATTGTCAGTGCAGTATATTCTTGTGTAAAATGAAAATTTTCGCAGCTTCACGAGTTGTGGTGGAGGTTATGCATCTTCGTGTGAAATTGTTGCAGAAGACAGAATAAAAGATGTCAGCTCAGTTGCTCAGCAACCTTGCTCAAAGAAATTGTAGTAGGAGACCCCAGAAGTTATTTTAATCATCTTAGAATGTCATCAGTTCAGTTGACCATTTTTAATGGAGTTTGTTGTGGACTGGCAAGACAGCCAAGTCACTATGAGAGGAAGCCGAAAGGCACGCGTTTAAGCTCACGCAGGCTGGCGTGAGGTCTGGAACAGTTAAAGGATTTGAGTCTAGCAAATGAAGTACGTAGCTGTTGGAATACTTAACTTTAATCCATAATTGGTGAACATCGGTCTGACGGTACATGCATCACAAGATAAACAGCAAATGATAATGGCGCCTTGCTAGGTCGTAGCAAATGACGTAGCTGAAGGCTATGCTAACTATCGTCTCGGCAAATGAGAGCGTATTTTGTCAGTGAACCATCGCTATCAAAGTCGGTTGTACAACTCGGGCGAGTGCTAGGAAGTCTCTCTAGACCTGCCGTGTGGCGGCGCTCGGTCTGCAATCACTGAAAGTGGCGACACGCGGGTCCGACGTATAGTAACGGGCCGCGGCCGATTTAAAGGCTACCGCCTAACAAGTGTGGTGTCTGGCGGTGACACCACAGAGTTAACAAAGCAATAAGGGAAAAAGATGCTGTAATGCAGTAATGTAATGCATTGCCAAAACTAAAATTACAAATCACATTGCATTTCTTGGTATGCAAAGATTCATATTCTTCACTACAGTACCTGTATCGTGGTCCTAAATCCACAATTGTTTCTGTTGTTTGTGATACCATCTACATTGAGCTTGCAGAATACATTGAGGTAAAGCATGGCACTGTTTAATTGTTTATGTATTATTGTTATTATTACTTCTTTACTTTCTCAGACATTAAGTCTGGTTAAAAATGGAAAGTGACACGGACCTTGATCAAGCGTGACTTCCTTTTAACTGTATGATATGTGTTATATTGCATTTAGGAACTTTCGGGTAATTGAACATCTATCAATAATTACAGATTTCTGTAGTTCTATATATAAGTATGGATGTAGCTGTATTGCGTTGATGTACTGGTGGATATTGTGTGGTATGACTCCTGTAGTTGATAGTATAATTGGTATAATGTCAACTTTATCCTGATGCCACATGTCCTTGACTTCCTCAGCCAGTTGGATGTATTTTTCAATTTTTTCTCCTGTTTTCTTTTGTATATTTGTTGTATTGGGTATGGATATTTCGATTAGTTGTGTTAATTTCTTCTTTTTATTGGTGAGTATGATGTCAGGTTTGTTATGTGGTGTTGTTTTATCTGTTATAATGGTTCTGTTCCAGTATAATTTGAATTCATCATTCTCCAGTACACTTTGTGGTGCATACTTGTATGTGGGAACGTGTTGTTTTATTAGTTTATGTTGTGTGGCAAGTTGTTGATGTATTATTTTTGCTACGTTGTCATGTCATCTGGTGTATTCTGAATTTGCTAGTATTCTACATACGTTTGTGATGTGATCTACTGTTTCTATTTGTTGTTTGCAAAGTCTGCATTTATCTGTTGTGGTATTGGGATCTTCAATAATATGCTTGCTGTAATATCTGGTGTTTATTGTTTGATCCTGTATTGCCATCACGAATCCTTCCGTCTCACTGTATATAATGCCTTGATCGGATGCGTCTTGATCGATGTGTGGCTGTGTTAGATGATACGGCTGCTTGCCATGTAGCGTTTTCTTTTTACAATTTACTTTCTTCGTATCTGTTGATGTTATGTGATCTAAAGGGTTGTAGACGTGGTTATGAAATTGCAAAGGTGTAGCTGATGTATTTATATGAGTGATTGCTTTGTGTATTTTGCTAGTTTCTGCTCGTTCTATAAAGAATTTTCTTAAATTGTCTACCTGTCCATAATGTAGGTTTTTTATGTCGATAAATCCCCTTCCTCCTTCCTTTCTGCTTAACGTGAATCTTTCTGTTGCTGAATGTATGTGATGTATTCTATATTTGTGGCATTGTGATCGTGTAAGTGTATTGAGTGCTTCTAGGTCTGTGTTACTCCATTTCACTACTCCAAATGAGTAGGTAGATATTGGTATAGCATAAGTATTTATAGCTTTCGTCTTGTTTCTTGCTGTCAATTTTGTTTTCAGTATTTTTGTTAGTCTTTGTCTATATTTTTCTTTTAGTTCTTCTTTAATATTTGTATTATCTATTCTTATTTTTTGTCTGTATCCTAGATATTTATAGGCATCTGTTTTTTCCATCGCTTCTATGCAGTCGCTGTGGTTATCCAGTATGTAATCTTCTTGTTTAGTGTGTTTTCCCTTGACTATGCTATTTTTCTTACATTTGTCTGTTCCAAAAACCATATTTATATCATTGCTGAATACTTCTGTTATCTTTAGTAATTGGTTGAGTTGTTGCTGCCAGTAGTTTTAGATCATCCATGTATAGCAAATGTGTGATTTTGTATGGGTGTGTTCCAGTAATACTGTATCCATAATTTTTATTATTTAGCATGTTGGATAGTGGGTTCAGGGCAAGGCAGAACCAGAAAGGACTTAATGAGTCTCCTTGGTATATTCCACACTTACTCTGTATTGGCTGTGATGTGATATTATTTGATTTTGTTTGTATATTAAGTGTGATTTTCCAATTTTTCATTACTATGTTTAGGAACTGTATCAATTTAGGATCCACTTTGTATATTTCCAATATTTGTAGTAACCATGAGTGGGGTACACATTCAAAAGCTTTTTGGTAATCAATGTATGCATAGTGTAGTGACCTTTGTTTAGTTTTAGCTTGATATGTCACCTCTGCATCTATTATCAGTTGCTCTTTACATCCTCGTGCTCCTTTGCAGCAGCCTTTTTGTTCTTCATTTATAATTTTGTTCTGTGTTGTATGTGTCATTAATTTCTGTTTAATGACTGAAGTTAATATTTTGTATATTGTTGGTAGGCATGTTATGGGGCAATATTTTGCTGTGTTTGCTGTGTCTGCTTGATCTTTAGGTTTCAGATAAGTTATTCCATGTGTAAGTGTTTCAGGGAATGTGTATGGGTCTGCAATGTAACTGTTAAATAATTTATATCTAAAAAGAAAGATGATGAAACTTACCAAACAAAAGCGCTGGCAGGTCGATAGACACACAAACAAACACAAACATACACACAAAATTCTAGCTTTCGCAACCAATGGTTGCCTCGTCAGGAAAGAGGGAAGGAGAAGGAAAGACAAAAGGATATGGGTTTTAAGGGAGAGGGTAAGGAGTCATTCCAATCCCGGGAGCGGAAAGACTTACCTTAGGGGGAAAAAAGGACAGGTATACACTCGCACACACACACATATCCATCCACACATACACAGACACAAGCAGACATTTGTAAAGGCCTTTACAAATGTCTGCTTGTGTATGTGTATGTGTGGATGGATATGTGTGTGTGTGCGAGTGTATACCTGTCCTTTTTTCCCCCTAAGGTAAGTCTTTCCGCTCCCGGGATTGGAATGACTCCTTACCCTCTCCCTTAAAACCCATATCCTTTTGTCTTTCCTTCTCCTTCCCTCTTTCCTGACGAGGCAACCATTGGTTGCGAAAGCTAGAATTTTGTGTGTATGTTTGTGTTTGTTTGTGTGTCTATCGACCTGCCAGCGCTTTTGTTTGGTAAGTTTCATCATCTTTCTTTTTAGATATATTTTTCCCACGTGGAATGTTTCCCTCTATTATGTTAAATAATTTAGTTAGATGTGAAGGTGTTGAGAAGAACTTCTTTAGCCAGAAATTTGCTATTTTATCTTTTCCAGGGGCTTTCCAATTGTGAGTAGAATTAATTGCTTGGGTGACTTCATGTTGCAAAATTATCACTTCAGGCATTTGTGGTATCATCTTGTATGTGTCTGTTTCTGCTTGTATCCACCGTGCATGCCTGTTATGTTGTACCGGGTTTGACCATATGTTGCTCCAGAAGTGTTCCATGTCTGTTATGTTTGGTGGATTGTCTATTTTAATGTGTGTGTTATCTATTGTCTGGTAAAATTTCTTTTGGTTTGTGTTGAATGTTTGGTTTTGTTTCCTTCTATTTTCACTTTTTTGTATCTTCTAAGTCGTTTGGCCAATGCTTGTAATTTCTGTTTCTTTTCATCTAATTGCTCTATCGCTTCTTGTTGTGAGATTTTACCTAACCTTTTTAGTTTTTTTTCTGTCATTTCATTTCTTATAAATTGTGTTAGCTGTCCGATGTCCTTTCTCAGTTTTTCTATTCTGATCTGTAGCCTGTGTTGCCATGCTGGTTTTGTGGGTTTCTTCTGTGTGTTGGTTGGTTCTGATCTCTGCCTAGTGTGTATATTTAGTGTAGTGAGTGCTCCTATATAAACCAGTAGTTGTAACTCTTCCATAGTTGTGTTTTCATTTATTTTGTTGTGTATGATTGTGTTGATAGTTTTTATTGTTGTTTCGACTTGTGGGTTATTTGGCGGTCTTTGCAAGAATGGTCTGATGTCTGTATTTGTGTCTTTGTATTCTATATATGTCAGCTGAAATTTTTTTTCTATATCTAACATGTGTGTCACTTCGTGTTCTATTTGTGCTTGTTCTGGTGGCTGTCTTAAGATTTCGTTTTCCTCTGATTGTTTAATTGATGCATGTTGTTCTTTGTTTGTTTGCTCTGGGATGTTTGAGTCCATTACTGTATTTTCGTCTTCTTCTTCTGATTGCACATTATTTTGTTCCAGTATTTGTTGTACTTGTTGTTTGATGTTTTCTAATTCTGACTGGGGTATCCTGTTATTTTTGATTATTACACGGATCTGATCGGCTAGTCGTTGTTCTGTTAAAAATTTTAATTCTGGGTATCTGGTAATAAATGTTGTGTATACTTGTGATCTGTATCCAGTTGTGTTGGTTCCTAGGTTTGTTGCTTGGTAATAACAGAACATGCGGTGTCGATTAACTTCATCTGACCATCTCATCCTCTGTCTTTGTTTTCCTTCTAGGGTGGTTGCAAGAAGCATATCCTGCAAAACACCTCTATTTGGATTTAAATCATTTTCCAGTTGGCTAGCAGTGTCGTTACCATTGTGGGCGGGCATAGGGTTCACGCGTCGTCCCCGACCATGACTGCGCTTGTCCGAGGCTTCTTTAGTTCGTTCCTGAACCAACTCATCACACTAAAAGGGGGGTTAGCCCTATTAGTGGTTTGTTCTTTTCGTCGCCTTTTACGACTGGCAGAACATATTATTATTATTATTATTATTGTTGGCGAATTTTCCCTAAAAGGAAATCGTTAAGCTTATGACTTTGAAGGCTTGTTCTTCTTGTCCTTCCAGTACTCCTTCATTCTCTTGGAGAGGGCCTCTTTTCTCTCCTCAGACCATTCTTGTTTGGTCCGCTGTTTTAGCGCTTCTGACTTTACTTCCCAATTGTCTATGTGTTTTCGGAAGGTGCTTCTGTCTGTGGTGTTTGTGGTGCCAATTGCTTGTAGGTCTTTTCGGACTCCTTCCATCCAAGGTGTCGAGACTTTAAGTGTCTTGATGTGTTCTAGAATTTTCTTGGTGAGTCTTGTTTCAGGGAGTCTATCTAAATGTCCGTAGAATTTAAGGCGCCTTTTTCTCATATCGTTCTCGATGTTCGAATATGCTTCTACTGTTGAGTTCTTCTGTAGTCTGTAGCCATCTGGTGTGGGTCTTCCTCCTAAAATTTTCCTCATGATTTTGCGTTCTTCTTTTTTGATTTCTTCAATTTTGATTTTCCTGTTGAGTGCTAGTGTTTCGCTGGCATACAGTACGGCGGGTTTGATCACTGTGTTATAGTGTCTGATCTTGGTGTTTCTGGAAATGCATTGTTTGTTGTAGACGTTTCGTACCATGCCTAGTGATTTCCGTGTCTTCTGTTGTCTGTCTTCGTAAGCCAGTTTCTCTGTTCCGGTCGGTTCGATGATTTCGCCTAGGTATCTGAAGTGTGTGACCCCTTTAATTTTGCCATACTTGGTTGTGATGTCGTCGCCTTCTCTTATTAGGACTTGCGTTTTTTCAAAAGAGATTTGTAGGCCGACTTTCTCGGCGCATTCTTTCAGGATTTCGATCTGTGTTTTTGCTGATGTTGAGTCATAGGTCAGTATCGCTAGGTCGTCTGCGAATGCTAGGTAAGGGATTTCCAGTCTTTTCCTTCCTAATGTGACTGGTCTCCAGGTGTTTTGTCTCCTGACTTCAGCTTCCCATTCGCTCATTACTTTGTCCAGGACAATGTTGAACAATAGCGGGGATAGTCCATCTCCTTGTCTTAGGCCAGTGTGGATTTCAAAGGGGTCCGAGATTTCGCCCATGAATTTGACTTTGGATTTTGTATTGGTTAGTGTCTGTTCGATTAGTCTTCGGGTCTTTTGGTCTAGGCCTTTTTCTCTGAGGATTTGGATGAGGGACCTTCTGTCGATCGAGTCGTAAGCCTTTTTGAAGTCGACGAAAGTGCAGATGATTTTTTTGGGGCTTGTCATGTGGGATTTTATGATTGATTTCAGGTTGAAGATTTGTTCGGGGCAGGCTCTGTTGGGTCTGAAACCCGCTTGGTATTCCGAGATGGCGGGTTCCAGTTGTCCTTGCGTTCTGGTGAGAAGGCAGGTTGATAGAATTTTGTAGATGACCGGTAGCAGGGAAATTCCTCTATAATGTTTGTGTCTGTCCTGTCACCTTTCTTGTGTAGCGGGTGAATGAGTGCGGTCTTCCAGTCGTCAGGTATGATTTCGGTTGTCCAGGTGTTCTGTATGATTTGTGTGATTTCGTTTAGCGAGTTTGGTCCTAGGTTCTTCAGCAGTTCTGCCGTTATTCCGTCTTCACCGGCTGCCTTGTTGTTTTTCAGTTTCTTTATGCAGTGGAGGATTTCTTCTTTTGTTGGTGATGGTGAGTCTTCCGGTGCGTTGGCCGGTTCTCGGGGTTCGAAGGTTGAGTTAGGTTCCGGGCAATTTAGTAATTTTGAAAAGTACTTCGCGAGCTCTTCACAGTTTTCTTTGTTGGTAAGTGCCAGTTCTCCGTCTTCTTTTCTGAAGCAGAGGTTCTGTGGTGAGTATCCTTTGACTTGGTTGGCGAACGTCCTGTAGAAATCCCGTGTGTTGAAATTTCTGAAGTCTTCTTCGATGGAGTTTAGCTGATCGTTTATGTATTTGCGTTTCTCTTGTCTTATTGTTTTCGATGTTTGTCTTCGAATTTCATAGAAGTTGTCCTGTGTTTCTTTAGTTCTTTCCTGAACCAACTCATCACACTAAAAGGGGGGTTAGCCCTATTAGTGGTTTGTTCTTTTCGTCGCCTTTTACGACTGGCAGAACATATTATTATTATTATTATTATTATTCAAAATCAAAAAATACATTTGCAGTAAGAACACACCATTAAAATTTAACTTGATTCATTGTGGTGTCATAGTACAATGTGATGTCTAACTATGACAGCCCTTCTTCCCAGCCCTGTATTTCTTTGGCAGCAACCAACTGTCCCGAGTGGACGAGTTCTTTCTTTTGCCTTTCGGCCAAGAACTGCTTCTACTTTTAGGTAATTAGGAACTGGATTTCCTCCATTAACCCTTTTCTATGTTCTTCTGGCAACTTTTGCATTTACTCCACAATGCTCTTGCAAAAACTGGCAATTTCATGCTGCTCCTGAGGCTGATACGTAATTGACCATAGCTCAAAAACACCATTTTCAGGAAGCTGGAAAGGGTCTTCGGCATGCCTATTCCGCGTACTGTGTTCAGATGCTGCCTGCAGTCTGCTGCTGCTGCTGCTGTTAGACTGAACACTCACAGTGCCATTGATTTTGTTTATGCTTGATATGGGTCGATACTGTTTATCACTTATTAGTATGTCCAATGCGTGCTGATTTTCATCTTCATTTTGTTTTGCACCATTCCAGAAGCGAGAGAATGAGATTTTTGTAACTTGTAGCGTACCCGATCATAATTTGGGTATTGTTTGGATCAGTAATCTTGATTACTTTGTACAGGTACCACAGACTGAAGACGAATGGAGGGATACGAGGAAGGACTTTGGAATTCGATGCAATTTCCTGTGCTTTGCTTTGGTAGATGGGAAACGTGCCCACCAAAATGTGTTTCTGAGTTTATCAGTTCTAAGGGCACCTTCAGCATTGTTCTCTTTGTTGTTGCTGACAGTAATTACTGTTTCACTTATGTCAGTATAGGTGAAGCAGGAAGGGCAGCCGGTAGTGGCAATTTTGCAAGCTGTATACTAAAACTGGCAATAGCATACGGAACTCTTGGTTCGCCAGAAGATGCTGCTTCAGTTGTCGGCAATGCTTCCTCGTGAACACTGTATTTAATAAAGCCTTTTTCAAAACGTGACCCTCTGAGTTTAAAGGAAACAAATATTCAACTACATACTTTTGAGAGCTCACCATGTTGTGGAAAATGCGTTTGGAATTCTGGTGTCAATATTTTGTGTATACCATTTTGCCCACAAATAGTGAACAAAATTGTCAGGGCTACATGTGTTATCTATAAGTGGCAGAGAAAAACAGCATGTGAACAGTACAGACAACCACAATTGATACACCGAGAAAATGTGGATAACAGAGTTTACGAGCCAGAAATTTGGAGAAGCAGAAATGCTGGTCGACTGATAAATGCAGAGCTACCGGCCGGCAGCAATCGTTATTCGAAGCGAGCCGCATTGAGAACAGAATGTTTTGAAAACCACTTTCTTACAGATGGAGCTGTACCTTGGCAAAATTTAAGAGTTTAAAAATATGTACTAATACTACAGATTGTGAATGTCAATCAGTGATGTGATTTTTAAAATAAATGAATATTGTGTAAAGAATTCAGCTTAGCAGATTTGTGTATCCTTTGTACACAATTTTCCTTAAAAATGAGCCAACTCGATCCGTGGGATTTTCATCTTGTAGAGGTGGACTGTTCCACAGCCAGATGTTTTGCTTGCCTGCATTTTTCTTTGTTTGTATATATATCCTAATTGAATGTATTTTGCCACGTAGCTCAGACATCATCAGTCCTTCAAGTTTAGATCACGTAGGATGGCCTCAAGTACAGTAACATGTTGCTGCTTGTTTTTGTAGTCATCATCACGGGAATTGTGGGAATCCCGTAAACATCTACGCATAATACAGGGTGGAGAGAAAGTGTGTCACGAAATTTTAACCCTGGATAGCTGATGCCAGTAGCAACCAAAATTACTAATGTCGTGTAGATTGACAATACACCATTTTTACACTACGGAAACACGGCCGTGGGATTGCCTGTTGCCGTACCTCGGTTGAGGGGCAGCCCTGTGGTTGTCGGTTTGCACAAACGAATGTCCCTCTCCCCATCACTGCCCCAATGTGATACGTTTGTACGTGTGAACCGACAACCGTAGCACTGCCCGTCAACCGACGAACGACAACAGGGCAATCTCACGGCCAATCGGAGCGTGTGGCGCCAAGTTTCTGTAGTTCAAAAACGGTGTTTTCGACCTACACGACATCAGTAATTTTGGTTCCTACTGGCATCAGGGCATCCGGGATTAAAATTTCGTGACACAATTTTTCTCCACCCTGTATAGATGCCCAAAAAGCGAAAAATTTCTTCCATTCTACACTTCATATTTCAGTTTGTTTACACTATACTGACACACCTAACCTCAAAACTCTTGCAAATAGTGTCGTCAAAGTTGGAACGAGCTGAAATTGTTAAGTTTCACCACCGAGTTGCACAAATGCGTGCTGTGTATGCGCAGTTGTTAGGTAGTGCAATTGCACATGACGTCATGTAAACATATCTTTAGTTCCCATTTGTTCTCAGACTGTGCTGGATGTGACAGTAAGATAATTTATCTTGCGAAAATTATCAGTCCAAAACTTGCAAGTTATAGCACATTCGTTCTTTTATACGGGGCGTGATGTCACATGTCACTTGGTTAGTTCTTCAGTATGTTGTGACTCAGTTCTCAGAGAAGACGAAACCTCTGGTGCCGTATAAAGCACAGTGAGTGCACCCACACAAGCCTGCACTTGTCCGGTGAGTCTCGCTTGATCCACACTCTTGTGTGGACCTTCCAGGCCTTTTCCTTCACCCCTCTTTCTTCCCCTTCAACTCTTCTGCCAGAAGAAGGAGCCAATGGCTCTGAAAGCATGTAAAAGTTAAACCCCTTTGTGTGTGTGTGTGTGTGTGTGTGTGTGTGTGTGTGTGTGTGTGTTTTCCCCTACCACCGCTTGAGTAAATTTTTTGTCTATTCATATACATTAAAATATTTGATGATGCACGTATTTCTTGTTGTGCTCATATTGCCTCCCTTATACGTGAGTAATGTTCTGATCCCTCTCTTCGGCACTGAATGTAGCCCACAGGACAGGTATCCATTCAGCTACTGTCGGATATTAAAAAGAGTATCAACAAATATTTATCCTGTTTGCTGCCCCATATAAAGATTAAATAACATTGGAGCTAGCTGTAAATTAATATGAATGGTCAACATGTTGCCATATTTCTCACTGAGAGTGTATTATAATTGTAAATTAACAGCTTTGTTCTGCAGTATGATCACAGATCACAGTTATGATTCATAGACCTTGCAAATAGGTAATTAGATTTCTTATGTTTGTAAGTGTAGTGTTGGCAGAAGAGCCAACACTGTTTTTCTAGAGGAGGCCGAAATGCACGCGTTTAATTACAGGCTGACTGGCGTGAGTTCTGGAACGGGACAATATCTTGAGAATTGTAAATAAAGTACGTAGATGATGTAATACTTAACTTTAATCCACAATTGTAGAACATCTCTCTTGATGATACATGCTTCACATAATAAATATCAATTGAATACGGCGCCTTGCTAGGTCGTAGCAAATGTAGCTGAAGGCTATGCTAACTATCGTCTCGGCAAATGAGAGCGTAGTTGTCAGTGAACCATTGCTATGAATGTCGGCTGTACAACTGGGGCGAGTGCCAGGACGTCTCTCTAGACCTGCCGTGTGGTGGCGCTCGGTCTGCAATTACTTACAGTGGCAACACGCGGGCCGATTTAAAGGCTACCACCTAGCAAGTGTGGTGTCTGGTGGTGACACCACAGTAAGTACATAGTATGGTGTCCAATGTCAAGAACTTTTCATTGTGAAGGACACTAAATTGTGGGAAGGTATGTATGAAGATGTTCTTGTGCTACCCGTAACTTAATTGTGTAGGGTGACTTCGTTTTCTCCACTATTGTGTTACAGAGCTAATACAATACACATAGTCATTGCCTTTCAAAGAATTGTCAAATCATTCACCTGCCTCTTTTTCTTTTTGACAGATCTCGGTCGAAGCTATCAGCGGTGAAAACGAAAGGCAATGCTTGTACGCTGGAATAATGTTGTCTTGGACAAAACCTCGCAGACCTTCTGAGCAAAAGAACTTGGTACATCTACCGCTGTTGTTATGCAGAGGTCAAATGAAAACTATTGAATCTGTACACCTCACGTTGCACATTTTATTAAATTGCAACATAAAAGAGCTGACGTTTGGGAACGAACATATGTTGTGGATACTTGGCCTTGCTGCTCACTTTCATGACGAAAGGTTTAATGAACTGCATCTAAGATTTCTCTCTCCGGGCCTGGGGGATAAAATTGTTCTAGACTTCACTATATTGATGGCAGTACTCAAAGAACTTTGGAGAAGGTGAGTTCCCTTGTAAATTGTGAAAATCAGGTTATAAATTTTACAATTCCGTAGTGCATACTGGAGAAGGTGGATGGAATTTTTGTGCATGCACACTGTTCCTAGCTAGTAATAGTCCGTACTGTTAATCTGTTCGCAGTAGAAATTTCTAGCCGCTTGGTGTACTGAAATAGCTGATAAATTTGACAGCTGGAGGCTGTGAGATGCCTCGGGAGTTAACAGGAAATGATTTTTTGGAGGAACTTGTGGCACTGCCTAGTGGAGAAACAAGACACTATTTCGGAATAAGGTTTAGGATTACTAATGACAAAAAATTAAATCGTAACACAACACACACACAAATGTCATACTAACTAATGTAAATCCACACCTTCTAAACGCGTCGTTGAAATAAATAAAACTGTGACTGGTAACAGCAAACTTGTTTCATTTAATGTCACAGTCACAGTAAAGCCTAACCTAAAAATGTTCGCATTTAAAGTTAATCTGCCCAGTCAGGCAATCAAGGCTATTTTCGAGTACAAAAACAGTGCAGAAAAGGTCACAATGACGACACAACACATACACTTCAATAGGAATTGTCTCAAGAATAACGTCATTCCAAATTATGTCAAGATTGGCATTAAAACAAACACGACAACTGCGAAGAAAACACCGGAAATCGCACGAAAACTCTGGGTGAAAAATGAACCGAAAGAACTTTATATTAAAAAACAAATGTTCAACACACAGGTTTATAATGCAGAATTACAGCTGGGAAAGTTGCTTCATAGATTAGAATATGATTCCATAACCAAAAAAGTCAAAGAGTACACAAAGTTCATCGTTCAGAAAACGAAAGCTACACAGAAGAAAAAACTAGCCAATCTTATAAAGCAACAATTACCTCCCAAACCGAACCAAAACAGCCAAAAGAAACACACATTCTACACATCTTTCCTCAACAACATGAACATAATATTCACTGCAGAAGAAGAGGCACTACTCTGCAAAGGCTTAAAACACAATGTTCAAGCTCCGCTGGACCAAAAGAACCAAGAAAGGCTCATCACTTGTGTCACACAGATCTCGACCATCGCCTTTAAGAAGCAAACTGACTGAATATCAGCCTGCCACAAAATTAACGAAATCATTGAAAAGGAAATTGCAAAACCATTCTCAGCATACAAGAAAAGAGAAGAAGCCCTTACACGTACCATTAAGACTAAATTAAACATGAATAATGCAATAATTGTAAATGCTGACAAGGGCAACACAACTGTTGTAATGGACAGAACAACATACAGAGAAAAAACTTTAGACTTCTTCCAAACCAGCAACATAACTGAAATACTTAACGATCCAACAGCCAGAATACAAAAGGAGAGTAAACACATTTCAAACAACATTAACTTTCTACTCACCATCCAAGAAGCAAGAAACATTGTAACAATGAGCCCACAAGCACCTTGCCTTAGATCACAACCAAAGATCCACAAAAATGGGACCCCCATCAGGCTTATAGTGAGCTGTAGGAACAGCCCAGCGTTCAAGCTCAATAAAATACTCTTCAGAATTCTCAAACAAGCATACATATTCAATAATGAGAGAACACTTAAAAACACAACAGAATTCACACAATATGTCAAAAACATACAAGTACCTGATGGAGACATACTTGCCTCATTTGACATACAAAACCTTTATTCCTCTGTGCCAATAGATCCCACACTACAGATAATCAATGCCAACCTACAAAAACACAAATAAATCCCTTCAACTCACATTAATGAACTAATGGACCTGCTTGAATTCACACTTTCACACAACTATTTTAAATTTAACAATAAAATCTACAAACAAACAGATGGTCTGGCAATGGGCTCAAATCTTTCCAGATTGCTAGCAGAAATATTTATAAATAACCTAGAAGACAAAATCCTGAATTCCAATCACCATCTCCTCAAAAATATCATCTACTAGTACAGATATGTAGATGATACCATCATTTTAATCAAAGGCACTAAAGATGACATCAGTGAGTTGAATCAGTTTTTCACCCCGCAGCACACAAAATGGCAGCATTCCGGTACATGATTAATAGAGCTATCCAACTACCACTCTCTGAAGATAAATGTGATCAAGAAATTGAAATAATAAAACAAACAGCTATTGAAAATGGTTATAACAGCTCCATAGTAGACACCCTAAAACACTCAATAATGGCAAAGCAATACCAACACAAAAAACAAAAAGAAAATAACATCTTCCATACAATCCCCTTTCTAAGTAACATTTCATACTAGATTGCCAATGTCTTCAAACGAAAAGGCATAAGCATATCCTTTACAACAGACAAAAAGATTGGACAGAAGTTACCCCACAACATTGGCACACGAAACCCACTTCATCACACAGGTGTGTACAAAATTGAATGTTTGAACTGTGACTGCTTCTACATAGGCCAGACAGGCAGGCCATTTGAGATTAGATTCAAGGAACACATGGCAACACTAAAAAACAAAAAATACCTCACATCAGCAATAGCTACCCACCTGCATGAAACAAAACACCATGTTAACAACACAAATATTGGCATCCTACACATCAAACCAAAAGGCAAAAAACTAGACATCCTTGAAACACTCCAAATATACAAACACCAAATGAAACAACCAGAATCCATCTTAAATGACAAAAATGACAATATTTACAATAGCATCATCTCTGTTTTCAGCAACTGCCTACACTCTTAAAAATGAACACACACACACACACACACGTGCACACATCCTAATATTTACCATAAATATTGACAGCTGCCAAGAGTTCAAGAAATTGACCTCACAGAACGTATCTCTGCCTTCGTAGATCAACACCTTCAACCCATTACATGCAGTCTCCCATCCTTCATCAAAGACACCAACCACTTTCTTGAACGCCTGGAATCCTTACCCAATCTGTTACCCCCGGAAACCATCCTTGTAACCATTGATGCCACGTCCTTATACACAAATATTCCGCACGTCCAGGGCCTCGCTGCGATGGAGCATTTCCTTTCACGCCGATCACCTGCCACCCTACCTAAAACCTCTTTCCTCATCACCTTAGCCAGCTTCATCCTGACCCACAACTTCTTCACTTTTGAAGGCCAGACATACCAACAATTAAAGGGAACAGCCATGGGTACCAGGATGGCCCCCTCGTATGCCAACCTATTCATGGGTCGCTTAGAGGAAGCCTTCTTGGTTACCCAAGTCTGCCAACCCAAAGTTTGGTACAGATTTATTGATGACATCTTTATGATCTGGACTCACAGTGAAGAAGAACTCCAGAATTTCCTCTCCAACCTCAACTCCTTTGGTTCCATCAGATTCACCTGGTCCTATTCCAAATCCCATGCCACTTTCCTTGACGTTGACCTCCACCTGTCCAATGGCCAACTTCACACGTCCGTCCACATCAAACCCACCAACAAGCAACAGTACCTCCATTATGACAGCTGCCACCCATTCCACATCAAACGGTCCCTTCCCTACAGCCTAGGTCTTCGTGGCAAACGAATCTGCTCCAGTCCGGAATCCCTGAATCGGTACACCAACAACCTGAAAACAGCTTTCGCATCCCGCAACTACCCTCCCGACCTGGTACAGAAGCAAATAACCAGAGCCACTTCCTCGTCCCCTCAAACCCAGAATCCCCCACAGAAAAAACACAAAAGTGCCCCACTTGTGACAGGATACTTTCCGGGACTGGACCAGACTCTGAATGTGGCTCTCCAGCAGGGATACGACTTCCTCAAATCCTGCCCTGAAATGAGATCCATCCTTCATGAAATCCTCCCCACTCCGCCAAGAGTGTCTTTCCGCCGTCCACCTAACCTTCGTAACCTGTTAGTTCATCCCTATGAAATCCCCAAACCACCTTCCCTACCCTCTGGCTCCTATCCTTGTAACCGCCCCCGATGCAAAACCTGTCCCATGCACCCTCCCACCACCACCTACTCCAGTCCTGTAACCCAGAAGGTGTACACGATCAAAGGCAGAGCCACGTGTGAAAGCACCCACGTGATTTACCAACTGACCTGCCTACACTGTGATGCATTCTATGTGGGAATGACCAGCAACAAACTGTCCATTCGCATGAATGGACACAGACAGACAGTGTTTGTTGGTAATGAGGATCACCCTGTGGCTAAACATGCCTTGGTGCACAGCCAGCACATCTTGGCACAGTGTTACACCGTCCGGGTTATCTGGATACTTCCCACCAACACCAACCTATCCGAACTCCGGAGATGGGAACTTGCCCTTCAGTATATCCTCTCTTCTCGTCATCCGCCAGGCCTCAATCTCCGCTAATTTCAAGTTGCCGCCACTCATACCTCACCTGTCTTTCAACAACTTCTTTGCCTCTACACTTCTGCCTCGACTGACATCTCTGCCCAAACTCTTTGTCTTTAAATATGTCTGCTTGTGTCTGTATGTGTGGATGGATATGTGCGTGTGTGCGAGTGTATACCTGTCCTTTTTTCCCCCTAAGGTAAGTCTTTCCGCTCCCGGGATTGGAATGACTCCTTACCCTCTCCCTTAAAACCCACTTCCTTTCGTCTTCCCCTCTCCTTCCCTCTTTCCTGATGAGGCAACAGTTTGTTGCGAAAGCTTGAATTTTGTGTGTATGTTTGTGTTTGTTTGTGTGTCTATCGACCTGCCAGCGCTTTCGTTCGGTAAGTCAGCTCATCTTTGATTTTATATATAATTTTTCCCACGTGGAATGTTTCCTTCTATTATATTGATATCAGAAATTGACCTCATTCACAGATAATTCATCACACCAACAGCTGTACCCCTTGTCAGCTTAAAACTGTATGTACATCAACTACTGGCACAAATGTATATCTGTCTGCATATTTTATAGCATTAACCAATGTATTACCCCAACCTTTAGACAGCTAACATATGTAACATGTAATCTTAAGAACCCTTGCCATGAAAATGTTTTCTCTCATACAATCACTCTTTCCTTCCTTCCTCTCTCTCTCTCTCTCTCTCTCTCTCTCTCTCTCTCTCTCTCTCTCTCTCTCTCTCTCACACACACACACACACACACACACACACACACACACACACATTCATACTTTCTCCCTCTCTTCCTCTCCTTCTGCCTCCAGCCCCTCACATCTGTTTATTAATACCAATCAAAGAGTGTCATCTATGTATGATTTTACTGCTGTAGTCAATATGATCATTGTAATTCAAGTCTGTAACATTTCACCTAACTGTTATTAACAAGTATGAAATTTAAGCCATTTTAACATTTCACCTGATTGTACAAACGAGTACGAATGTTTAGCTATTTTAACTTGTCAAAATTGGATTTATATACCACCTGCAGTACACACACATACATTCAACACCTCAAAACAAACACCTACAAATGCTTTAAACAATTATTCTGTAATAATGTTGTTGCGGTGTATATTCTTTGCACTTTGCGATTATGTCTTCTCTTCTGCTATACGAACCTTGCACCCAGCTGATTCCAGACGCCATATTGGTTTACAAATGTGGCAGTATACATGTGGTGTGTTACGACAGCAAAAGGAACCTGTGACCACTGGAGGTACTCTAGTTTGTTTATTTTATGTTTACCATTAGATATCAGTTTAATTTTTTGTCAAAAGTAATCCTAAACCTTATTCTGAAATAGTGTCTTGTTTCTCCACTAGGCAGTGCCACAAGTTCCTCCAAAAAATCGTAACACAACACACACACAAATGTCATACTAACTAATGTAAATCCACCCGATGATGGAGGTTTAAACCTTCGAAACGCGTCGTGGAAATAAATAAAATGGTGATTGGTAACAGTAAACTTGTTGTTTCATTTAATGAGACATGAGGCATTCCATCAAATTTTCAGGTAATCATTAGCACACAATCAAAGAAGGCTCAGTCAGATCATTGTGAGCACTATTGCGCTAGTAATACAGGAGCCCACACTCGTAAGTTGCTGATAGTATAACTAAAAAAAGAAATCACTCGTTGTCAACCAACAACAGAGAAAATAAATGTGTCATAATAGTAGTTTTGACATTATGATTTGTTATGGGGCATAGGATAACAAATGGAAAGGTACCTTTATGTCTCTTATGATCTCGGAGATAGCATTCAACGTTAAGTGGAACAAAATTATTTCTTCCAATTCATCTTACGGTTTCACACACGACTGAGTGATCTATATCTACCTAACCGAAAAATAATGAAACGAACTGAGAAATACAGCTACGACCTCGCCTTACACATTGTTTAACTTAATCTTATAAAAATAGGTTTTCTTCTACGTCTACACGTAGATACTCCACTGACTACCATATTGCGTGTGGCAGAGGATACGTTATGCCAGTGTTGGTGACTTTCTCTCCTGTATTGTTCTGGTCATTTGTTGAACTGAGGAAAAATGACTTGTCTGTATGCACCCTAATGTTTGTTATCTTAAGCTGCATTTACTCTGTGTTTATAAACATATCTCTGTTTGCAACATAGTTTCACCAAGTCTTCAACACGTTTGCAATGATGTTCACTGTTTGTGTCCCTGTCTACACTAGCAACAAACATTTCTACACGTGTAGTCACGTTCTCTGCTATTCTGAACCGGCAGAAAAATTTCACATTGTGTTTTTGTATTGGTAGCTACTTTATGACAAGTGAAGAGGATGAATAAATGATATGCAGTGCTCCATTAAGAATACTTGACAATACAAGCAGTTGAAGAAAAATATGTAGTTATCGTCGGTGGATAAAAACTTACTATAGAAGACGTGGTGGGAATGACACACTGTGCAACATGAATTAGGAAGACTGTTCAGATTTTCGTAACTTCACTACAGTTGTCACCGTCTAACAGATGTGACAGAGAATGCACAGGATAAGGTGGCCGATGTGTAGTGATCAATTTTCGTCCAAAGCACTGGGTGAGTTCATTTGTTTGTTCAGAAGGGGAGACCGACGGTGTTTACTCCCTTCCGGCTGCCCAGTGATGACAGAATCGAGACACGTGCCGTGCCTTCTTCCGTGAACTATTTTACAGAAACTATTTGGTAAAGAAATTCTGCTTTTGCATTACTTACAGCTTTATATGTTAGCTCGACGATGACGTGCCCCCGTTTTGTTGACGGTCACAGTTATTGTGATATTTGCACACAAATAAGGCACTGTGTGAAATGCGAAAAAGCTTGCAACGAAAAATAGGGGTCGCTACGATTTTGCATTTGGTGATTATTACATAATATTTTGCTGCATATGAAATTTAGTTAACATATTGAAATTTTCTTTAGATTCGGGCGGAGGTCTCAGTCAGTCATCAGTCTCGAGAAAATTGATCCGATTTAGCACAATGATTTGCAGTTGCACGTGCCAGTGGTAAAGCCAGTGAAATATCCACAAAATTCCCCATATTTCATAAATGGTTTGAGATGCTGAAATTAGATTTTGGCAAATTGAAGGAGGAGATAATTTTGCCGTACGGTTATTATGTGTAACTTCATTATGTACTGTGTATTATGTGTAACTTCATTATGTACTGTGTTATTTGACTAACTACAGATGAAAGAGTATAACTTTTAAGGGCCATCGATATCTGGTGAAGTGAGAAATGCTACGGGCTTTAGAACAGCGTAAGTGAAGACATTATACGTTTATTTTTGGACCGAGGATGTGCTTTGTCATAAGCTGTTTACCTTACTTTCCCTCAGTTCCTCACTTAATAAACCACCAATTCTGCACCTGCACAACGTGTTAGTGAGGTGAGACTGTGTAAACTCCACTGCGTTTTGGCGAAAGAAGCAAAGTTTAACACGGCAACAAGAGATAATGTGTAGGTTTTACTCAAATTCGCCATTTGTGATATTTCTCTGAAAGTTACACATCGTTAACAAGCTAGGCGAAAATAAATTGCTACATTTTTGGCAGAATTCTTTTTAGATACTAATCAAAGTAGAGGTGACAGAACTTTTTGTGTGGTCACCACGCAAGTATGGGCACGGAGGTGCTCCAATTAATATTTACAAGAATGTCAGTGTACGCTTCAGTTTAGATTGCACATTTAGAGAAGGCCGACTGCTTCATGGCTACAGGTCTGTGCCACTCGTGTGTTCACTGCGTTAGGGCTTCGTATGAACCCTAACACGGTAATCCTGGGAACGTGGCAGAGAGTCTGTCACGTGTATCTGGAAAGACAGACCTTAGTGATGTAGATATTCTGAAGGGATACAAATCCCTTTAGAATTTACTGGAAGAGCTAATTGCAGCAGGAAATGTGGACACTGTCAAATTTCTGCAGAAAGCGAAACTAGAGAGCCCACTACCTATCACCGTTGCACTGAAGACAGTGTGGCTTCCGTGTAGCGTTGTAGATTCAGGGTGGCCATTTTCACTGTATAGTGACTTTTGGACAGATCGGATGTGTACTCTCTCCAAAGAGATCTTCGAACTAGTGAAATAGCGTCTTATGAGAAACTTTACACATAATACCGCTGAAGGGTTGTTTTTTGTGTTCCACGCCCCTATCTGTAAAAACGGAACTTTTGTAGGATAACTTTTTTGTCCGTCTGTCTGTCTGTCCAACTGTCAAGAACTCTTTTTCTCAGGAATGGGTAAATGTGTCAAGTTGAAATATATGTCACACATTAAGGTCTACAGTCTCTTGGCAACGTAAAAATTTTAAGCTTCTAAGTCAATTCAGTCAGAAGATATGTCATACTGTTTGATACTCGGAAACTCATTCGTCAAAATCAATAGGGTACTTCCCATTGACTTCGAATCGTAAAATTTGCAAAGATACACAGTTTCACATTGCATGTAAGGGAAAAAATGCAAAAAAATTGTTAATTTGTAGTTGCTTCACTCGAAAAATGTTTTTTATAATTTTGTATCTGTCTGTCCTCTGTTAAGACCTGTTTTTCTCTGAAGCAGTTTTGTGTTAGCTTCAAATTTTTGTCACTAAGGTCTATGGTTCCTTGGCTATGTAATAACTTAAATCGGTGCAATCAAAAAGTTTTGCCATTTTTCCACGTATTTTGATACTCGCATACTCACACATCAAAACCTATAGGGCACTTCCCTTTGATGTAGAATTGTGAAATTTGGCTTGAAGGAAGGTTTCACGGTGCAAGTAAAGTAAAAAAAGTTAGATTGTAACTATAACAGGTAATAAATATCTTTTTGCCTTTGCAACATAAACCGCATTCATCATCCATCAGACGCATAATAGATGAACATTACTGCACGCAAATATAAAATGTAAGTTGTAATCATGTTTTAGCATGTAAATAAAAAATATTTTATTAACTCTTTTATATCTATGTACATAAACTCTTCACTTCTTTTTGTATCTCCAGACTAATCTGAGGATCTACTGTAGAGATTTTAGTACAGTCTGGGAATTCCTGAGACCGACATCTTGCCAGTATCTGTATCGAAAATTGTTGAGATTCTAGAGATGATAATTAAGTTTGCATGTAATCCTGGATGCAGGAGTTCTATGCGCCAGCTTTTCTTTTTCTTTCTTTCTTTCTTTTTATTACTTAGCAATTTCATTGGTTTAATGTAAATGTTTCTTTCTCTGTCCAGTACGTAATTCAAATAAAAGTGATGGGTATTGTAGTATTGAAATAAGAGATAACTGGGATGAAAAATACTCTGTCTGAAAATAACATAAAAATTGGACATAAAGAGATGATTTTTTTCATGACGTTAGTTTCTACTCCTCAAAAAATTGCTAGTGTTGGATATAGTCTTTCTGTCAAGTAACAAGCACCTCTCAATTTTGTGACTGCAGTCGCCATCAGCATAAATCTGGGAGTTGAGGTAGATGAATGTAGAAACTACCTGCACTGTTTCTCCTTCTCCGTGTCATGAAGTGATAAGTGTAGTTTCCATAATTTTCATTTTCTTGACATTCAGCATGAGACCAGTTTTTGCACTTTTTCTTCCACCTTCAGAAAGAGGATCTTTTCCTCGCATTCTGCCATCATTATGGTATCATCTGAATATCTGAAGTATATATATTTCGTATGCGTACTACAAACAATTTACAATAAATTCACACATTATAGAGTAATTTGTCCTGTAGAGAATTTACAATATTACAGTCCTAATTTATAAAATAAAATACTTGGAAATAATAAAGTAGTATGGAGTCTTTGCTTGATATCTCATTCTTCCAGAAGTCCCCGTATGCCCTCGCTATTTCGCTGCACGCCGTCAGGTCTCGGGCCGTGCACGCTCTCGGCTAGTTTACTAGCGGACATTTAAGTAGGTGGTTTGTGGTCTGGATGTTCCCACATGGACACAAAGCACTTTCACTAATTCCCCACTTGTGCAGATTTTTGTTACATCTGCCCATTCCCGAACGCAGCCTGTTCGGGGTTTTCCATCTCTCCCAATCGAGTTCCGCACCTGGTGGCAGCACTTCCTCAGAATTGTGGACAGATTCTTGTTGTTCGTGCCACAGTCTTTTTCTAGAAGTTTTTGGTGGATCTGTGAGTGGTTTGGGTGAGTGGAGAAAACTACTTGACTTAAGGCGTTTTGGTACCATTCGGTACCCACATAGCGGATGACGTTGATCTCGAACCTGTTTTGTTCGTTCAATTCTGCTTTGCAGTGAACGTCAGACATTTGGTGGAACAATTCCTGATAAGGAGTACAGGTGTTCTACTCTTGTTGGCTTAAGACATCCAGTAATATGTCTACACATGTGGTTCAGGACAGTGTCCAGTTTGTTTGTGTGGCATGACCGCTCCCAGGCAGGACTTGCAAACTCAGCAGCAGAGTAACAGAGTGCGATTGCGGTGGTGCGTAAAAGTTTTGGATTAGCTCCCCATTTTGATGCCGTTAGCTTGCCAAGTAAGTTATTCCGTAATCGGACTTTTGCCCTGCTCTTCTCAATGTGCTGCTTGAATGACAGTGTCCTATGAAGAGTAGCTCCCAAGTACACTGGGAAAGGGCAGTAGGTTAATCTTATGTCATTCCACCAAACATTCAGTTCTCGCTTCGCCTCTCTGTTGTTAAGATGGAATAGGCAAGTCTGGGTCCTACTTGGATTGGGTTTCACCTGATTTTTATTGTAATAGTTGATGAGACTTTCCAGGTTCTCAGCTAGTATTTCCTCAATATCCTGACTGAACTGCTAATGCCCTATCATCAACATAAATGAAAGATCTTGACCGGGGACTAATAGGCTGGTCATTTGTATAAATATTGAATAACATGCGGCCAAGAACACTGCCCTGAGGAAGCCCATTTTTTCGTAGTCGCCATCTGCTCTTCTTACCCTGGAACTCAACAAAATATCTTGTGTTTGACACAAACCATTCGCGTGTCCAAAACATAGGTCAAAATTTGACGTACGGCGAAAGGGAAAGTGTTTAATAGGTCATCCATTACCCTTATCAGTAAACGTCAGTCTGATCTCACAAGAGCGTGCACACTTTCGACATTTTGATCAGTTTTTCCAGTTGAAGGTCTCCCTGAGCAAGGTTCACCTTCACTGCATCTCGGCCTTCCAAAAATGTTTTGTGCCAGCGAAAAACTTGTGGTCTTGTTGAGGAATATCCCCAATAGATCTGTTTCAACTTTTCACATGTAACACTCACGGGTTCTGCAAGATTAACACAAAACTTGATGGTATAACGTTGCTCTAAATTCCGCTGTTCCAATTTTGTAACACAGAACAAAAACACAACATTGCTGACGGTACTGTCAAAATTCACGTGATAGCTGTCCGGAGCAGAAACTCGGACAGAGTATCTGGAAGGGGCGAACACATAGGTCTGCATGACTACAACGACCCACAGCTTTGCCAGATTGCTTGTGGTGTTGTCAGTCTGCTGTTCTCAACCATCTTGCATAATATTCAACAGTGTAGGAAAAGACAGACTGCTACTTACTCTAAAGAAGACACGTCAAGTTGCAGACAGGCACAATTGAGACACTCGTATAAAGCATTTGGTCGCAGCCTTCATCAGCGAAAGACAAACACACACCATTCGTACGTACAAGGAAGCACGTGGCACGCACACACGACGGCTGACTCCAGCATCTGGCACTAGATGCTGGAGTTGGCAGTCATTTGTGCGTGAGGTGTGCTGTCTTGTGTGTGTGTCTCTTTTTCTGATGAAGACTGCGGCCGAAAGCTGTATGGAACTGTCTTTTGGTAGTGCCTGTCTGCAAGTTGACATGTCTTCATTACAGTAAGTAGCCACCTATCTTCTTCTACATTGTTGATATTCCAATCTGGAGCTTCCATTGTTTATACAGGGTGTTACAAAAAGGTACGGCCAAACTTTCAGGAAACATTCCTCACATACAAATAAAGGAAAGATGTTATGTGGACATGTGCCCCGAAATGCTTAATTTCCATTTAGAGCTCATTTTAGTTTCGTCAGTATGTACTGTACTTCCTCGATTCACCGCCAGTTGGCCCAATTGAAGGAAGGTAATGTTGACTTCGGCGCTTGAGTCGACACGCGACTCATTGCTCTACAGTACTAGCATCAAGCACATCAGTACGTAGCATCGACAGGTTAGTGTTCATCACGAACATGGTTTTGCAGTCAGTGCAATGTTTACAAATGCAGAGTTGGCAGATGCCCATTTGATGTACGGATTAGCACGGGGCAATAGCCGTGGCGCGGTATGTTTGTGTCGAGACAGATTTCCAGATCGAAGGTGTCCCGACAGGAAAACGTTCGAAGCAATTGATCGGCTCTTAGGGAGCACGGAACATTCCAGCCTACGACTCGCGACTGGGGAAGACCTAGAACGACGAGGACACCTGCAATGGACGAGGCAATTCTTTATGCAGTTGACGATAACCCTAATGTCAGCGTCAGAGAAGTTGCTGCTGTACAAGGTAACGTTGACCACGTCACTGTATGGAGAGTGCTGCGGGAGAACCAGTTGTTTCCGTACCATGTACAGCGTGTGCAGGCACTATCAGCAGCTGATTGGCATCCACGGGTACACTTCTGCGAATGGTTCATCCAACAATGTGTCAATCTTCATTTCAGTGCAAATGTTCTCTTTACGGATGAGGCTTCATTCCAACGTGATCAAATTGTAAATTTTCACAATCGACATGTGTGGGCCGACGAGAATCCGCACGCAATTCTGCAATCATGTCATCAACACAGAGTTTCTGTGAACGTTTGGGCAGGCATTGTTGGTGATGTCTCGATTGGGCCCCATGTTCTTCCACCTACGCTCAATGGAGCACGTTATCACGATTTCATACGGGATACTCTACCTGTGCTGCTAGAACATGTGTCTTTACAAGTGCAACACAACATGTGGTTCGTGCACGATGGAGCTCCTGCACATTTCAGTCGAAGTGTTCGTACGCTTCTCAACAACAGATTCGGTGACCGATGGATTGGTAGAGGCAGACCAATTCCGTGGCCTCCACACTCTCCTGACCTCAACCCTCTTGACTTTCATTTATGGGGGCATTTGAAAGCTCTCGTCTACGCAACCCCGGTACCAAATGTAGAGACTCTTCGTGCTCGTATTGTGGACTGCTGTGATACAATATGCCATTCTCCAGGGCTGCTACAGCGCATCAGGGATTCCATGCGACAGAGGTGGATGCATGTATCCTCGCTAACGGAGGACATTTTGAACATTTCCTGTAACAAAGTGTTTGAAGTCACGCTGGTACGTTCTGTTGCTGTGTGTTTCCATTCCATGATTAATGTGATTTGAAGAGAAGTAATAAAATGAGCTCTAACATGGAAAGTAAGCGTTTCCAGACACATGTCCACATAACATATTTTCTTTCTTTGTGTGTGAGGAATGTTTCCTGAAAGTTTGGCCATACTTTTTTGTAACGTCCTGTATAACATTAATATGGAACAGAGGTAGGCGTTGTGCTAATGTGGAGCCTTGTGGGGCACCCTTAGAAATTTGACAATTAATGTGTAGAATTAAAAAGTGCTAGAAAGAATAAATGAGTAAATGAGGATACTGAAATGTCATCTGAAGACTGGTCACATTTGTGAGGTGTGGGTTAGTTTGTGCGATGATAGTCTACTAGGCACTGGGAGGAGTATCAGCAGCTGGGGAGTGAGATTGTAGGGCCAGAGGAAGGAGAAAGGTCAGAAGGTGGAAAGTGGATGATGGAGGAACCTAAGTGCAGCAGTATTTGTTGTGATTGAAAGAATAATATGGCTTAAGTGGGGTACCATCTCAGACAAAAGACTGTTGTCCCAGACCTAAATTACATTGTTCCATTTTGTTTTTAACTTATATCTTGATTGATGTAAGCATAATATGTTCTGTTGCAGTATCCACGGGACTGAAGAGATGTACATAACATATGACCAAATAAGCAGTTTAAGAGAAAAGTGCTACGCAATGCTTGAAGAAATATATAGTGTAAATTTAAGAATGTTACATTTAACTCGGATAAAGTGCAAAGACTTGTCAGTGTCGGTCAAAGGCCACGTAAAGTTTTCGAGAGAGTTTGCCAAATTGTTGCTGACTTTTGTACACGATATAGGATACATGCAAGAGAGTGGCATTACAGGTCAGAGGTAGAAAATAATGCAAATTTTTATTTCTCTGTGATACATATTAGTGTAGTTTACAAGATAGGAAACAGGTATTACTGAATATTAAGTTACGTAATCTGAAGTTTCTTGCTGTGTGACTTGTCTTGTACCCTAGATTATAAGTTATTTTAAACAACAGCAAAAGATGAATGAACGTTTATTCGTTCGTATATAGTTATTTGCCCCATTATGGATAATTACCTTACTGTTTAGCTTGCATGTCTTTTTCCAGATAAATAAATACCTTCTTCTTTCTTTGATACAGGGAAGCTAAATCAAAGCAAAAGACACAGAGGAGAAGAGAGGTAACAGACATTCAGGCAGGCACTGGAGGAAGAATTGCAGCATTCTGCTGCAGTGAACGGCGGCATTTCTTTTTGTATGGATCATTTTCTCTACACTGTATTTCATAGTAACATAACAGTCTGATAAAAGGATGGACTTTTCATTAAATTTGTGAATTTGACCTCTGTGGCATGATTCCTTTCGTCCATTACCTGCACGTACCTGTGAACTCTTTGCAGCAGATTGCCGGTAGGAAAGCCGAGCAGAAACATACAGTATTGCAACTCGCACCAGGCTGCATACAATGTAACTATTCCAAGAATAGGGAAAAGGTCTTAATTTTGAAAGAAAATTGGAAATATTGGCAAAACTTTGGTATGTTCTGAACCTTGATAATGTACACTTTCATTGCCAAGCCCGTGCTAATCTTAACACGGTCATACACGAACCCTTTCATTCAAGTTAGTAAGTTTAGGGTGATGTATTTCAAGTTTATCGGTGTTTGACGCACTCAAGTTGTTAGTCACCGATCTGCTCAATATGCCACGCGGAATTACTGTCTTTTCTCGTACACAAAATTACTTAAAAAATCTGTACTTTCTAAAAACACACCAGAATAAATATGCCTTCACTTCGAAACACTTTTGAAGCACGTAGCACAACTAAAACCGGCAAATTGTAACTTCCTTCAGAGCTCATACAACACACTATCGTACCATCGAAAGGATGGGCTCCGACTAGTCAGACTGCTGTAAGCATTCTTTATCTCCGAGAGAAAAGACGCGCGAAGAATCTTATGTTCCAATTGGGCAGTTTTCTTTGAGACCAATATAAAAAAATTATTCTCCCGCGTTACTCCACGCTTTTCACCACTAAGCAATCGACAAACAACACCCTTTCGAACTATACTTTTTCCCGAAATAAATAATTAACATTCTAATATTTTGTTTATACATCTCATTATTAACTATTTTCATTTGCACTCGAATTAGCTTTACTTTTACCATAAACTTGCTTAATATATTAAGATACAAAATTACCCATCGTCTGCATTCGCACTGTCTGAAAAATTTCTGACACTAGTTCGTACAGTATTTATCAGTAGAACAGTGATCCACATATTTACTTTAGACCACATTCACGCATCATTCAAACTACTAAAAGCATATGGTATACAAAACTGTACAAACATAAATAAACAAAAAAGCCTTCAAGAAATAAACAGAACAATTCACAAAAACATTCTCTTGACCTGTTTCTTGAATGTGTGTGTGCACTACTGTCCTTTAGCAGATAAAAATGAGAACTACGTACTCAGACATTCTGTCACCGTGCACGCACGAGTCATTCTCCTAAACACGGGCTCTAGAAAGGAGCGTGCAAGTGCGCTCTACTGACCGAGCTATCTGAGCACAGCTTTACTTCCACGAGTACCTTGTCTCCTTATGTTCCAGACTTCACAGAAGTTTTCCTGCAAACCACGTCGGAGTGGCACTCGTTGAAGAAAATATATAACTTTGTAAGGCAGGAAATGGACGAGTGACTGGCAGAAGTAATGCTGTGAGGGTGGGTCTCGAGGCTTGCTCAGATAGCTCGGTCAGTAGAGCACTCGTATACAAGAGGAGGTGGTTCCAGGTTTGAGCCCTGATACGGTACACACTTATAATCAGCAAGGAAGTTTCAAGTCAGCCTGCACTCTGTTACAGAATGAAATTGCATTTCGGGAATAACTAAATGTTCTCTAATCTACCTCGGTGTAGTACTTACTGGACCGAGGGTTGATAGCATTTTTTTAATAACCTACTTTTTCTTTTGCCTTTACCCCACATCTGCACAGGGTCGGCATAGTTATTAAGGGATTTGGCATTATTAATTTGATGGATTGCCGAATGCCTTTCTTCTCACGACCCCAGCACCCCACGGGATGCCCAATAAGCTTTTTTCGTGACTTTGTTATATATTTTTGTATTGGTAAAACGTCATTACAGTTACCTTCTCACTATTACAAAAATGTGCACAAGCAGTCTTTACAAAATACTTGCTTCTCATCTGACAACTGGCCCATATTGACTGTCAGCTGCAGATGTATAATTCCATGTTATTGGTCTTAGTCACATTTACAGCTGTTAATTTTCAAAGAGTTATCAATTTCTTGTGGTATTTGTGTTTGTTTGCATCAGGAGGGGACTGCATGAACAGCAAGCTGGCTGATCTGCCATCTTTCTCAAACGATTTTAAGGAAGCTATCAGCGAAAAACATCTGACTCTCACACATCTTATACGTTAATTTGTCAGCTTTATGATGAACTGCGTACCATTTCATTAATGCTCGTAGTTATTGTGATATTAGATAAACTTATGCAAGAAATTCTTAAAGTTTGCAGTGAAAAATAAGGTCCGCTATGAATTTGCGTTTCGTGCATGTTACTTCATATGTTGCTTCGTATGAAATGAAATGTAGAAAACATACTGAATTGTTCTTTAAACTTGAAGGGATCTATCTGCAGTCTCAAGAAAATGGAATGTATGTAAACCACTCCATCGTGAAAGCAACCACCAGTGAAACAGTCAGAAAGAAACAGTCGTAACTCCAACATATCTCATAAACCGTTTGAGGTATGGAAATAAGATTTTGGCAAATGATAACATACAAAGAGCAGAGTATTCTGCCATATGATTAATATGCGAAACTTTCATATCCGCCGCGATAATCGAGCAACTACAGATTTCTTTCAGTGCAAGAATGTAATTTTTAAGGACCGTCGATAACTGGTGAAACGAGAATTGCTGTGGGATTTGTGACAAAATAAATGAAGAAGTTATGTGTTTGTTTTATTGTGAGAATGGGCTGTTTCATGAACTGTTGGCTTGACTTGCCCCCAGTAACTAGTTAAATAACAGCATTAGAATGTTAATGAGATGGATATTTGCAAACTGTGCTGTGTTTTGATAAAAGAAACAGATTTTAACATGGCAACAAGAGAGGTTACATACTACTCAAAACTCGTCATAGTCCTTTGTGCCGGCCGGAGTGGCCATGTGGTTCTAGGTGCTGCATTTTGGAACCGCGCGACCGCTACTCGAGACCTGTCCTGTGGTGTAACATTTCCAATGGCTTCTTCTTTCAGCATTGTAACTTCACTGAGCGTAATCTCAGTCGGATTTAAATTAGCGTGATACCGACAAAGGCTGATTAAACTATGTCCTTTAGTGTCTGCTGGTTTGTCGACCGGGTACCGTGGGGTTTTTGGCTTGTACAGCATTACAAGTTCCATTAACTTCGCCTTATACGTGATTCGTTCAACTTTATCCAGTGGAACATTTCTTTGAACCTAGAACCAACTATCCGCTTTCATCCACTTCATCGTTGTAGCTTTATCCATCACAAGAGTGGTATGGCGGAATATCCAGTATTGTAGAACATTATTTTCACAGTCAGTAAATGTGTTCCTTTATTGTGAATCTTGCGTTTCCAGATGTACTGTGGTGTTACTGTTAACCCTAGCATTACCAATGGGGGGGCCTCGTAGGCCCACTGACTCAGTTTTTCTATGTTGTATCCACACCCTTTGATATATGAACTTGAAAGCAAAGGTAATTGTTCGTTATTGAATGTACTATTGAGTCATTACAGAATTTCGGAATAAAAATGTAATTAAAATTCATTTACTTGATTTAATTCTCTGTGGGCCTTAGAAGCCCACCCGTTGGTAATAGCAAGGAAAGATTTACGAGGTTGAGTCTCTCATTTCAAATTCTTACCATGAAACGAATTTTGGCATTGTTGCCTTCAGACATATTATTATGAAGCGGACCACTGTTATTTTCAGTGTTTCTGCTGCTGTTGAACCAGCAACATGAGTAGACATTGTTTACGTGATAGTTCCATTGAAAGAGTGCTAGAAGAAGTTTTGAACGAATCAGATTTAGAGGAAAGTGAAGTGGATGATGATGTGGAAGAAATTAGAACTGATTCGTCGTCTGAGAATGAAGATGAGGTTGAAGCCAATCCACCAGATGATAATGATACGGAATGCGATAAATTCATTGCAAAAAGTGGACGAGAGTATATTACGAAGCCATCTTGACAATATTGGCGTTCTGTACAAAATATAGTGCGAGAAAGAATGGGGCTAGGACAACAAGGAAGAATTGCGTCTCCGAAAGAGGCTATAGAGCTCTTTTTTACACCTCAAATTATGAATCTAATAAAACTACACTCAAATGAAGAGGCTTCTCGACTAGGTATTCAGCACACAGATGAAGATGAGTTATTTTGTTATATAGGACTCTTGCTAATCATGGGTTCAAATCATGACAATAAGATACCTGTCCAAGATTTATGGTCTTTGCTTCAGGGCCGACAAGTGTACTATGGATCAATGAGTCGGACCCGATTTTTCGAATTGACTAAAATATTGAGGTTTGATGATAAGAACACAAGAGAAATTCGTCGCCAGACTGACAAGTTTGCTCCAATGAGGGAAATTTTTGAAAGCTTCAATTCTTCACTTCCATTGTATTTCATTCCTGGTCTGCATACAACAGTGGATGAGATGTTGTCTTTGTTCCGTGGTCGCTGTCCATTCAAGGTGTTTCTAAAAGAAAAACCTGGAAAATACGGCATTCTAATTCGAATGCTGTCTGATTCTGAGACTAGATATGTGATCAGCATGGACATCTATACAGGCAAGTCAGGAAATACACAGCATTCAAATGGACCGATGGAAATTGTAAAGAGACTAATAAAACCTATTGAAAAATCAGGCCGTAATGTTACCACAGATCGGTACTATACTTCAGTGGAGCTTGCTGAGACTCTATGGAATGATTTTCACCTCACACTTGTTGGCGCCCTACAGTCTAACAGACGACACATACCTGAAGAGCTGAAGACTACAACTGGCCGCAGTTTACACTCTTCCATCTTTGCTTATACTGACCCTCAGACACAGAGGCCACCAGTTACTCTTGCATCAACGCTAGTCCGCGAGAAGCCAAAACGACTGCTGTTGATGCTTTCAACTTATCACTCAGAAGGGGTGTTGAATGAAGACTCAAAAAAGACTAACATAAATCTTTTTTATAATTCTACAAAGGGAGGCGTGGACACCATAGACCAGATGGCAAGACACTACAGCACAAAGAGAGGAACAAGAAGATGGCCTTTGTCCCTCTTCTACACACTCATTGACATAGCAGCAATAAATGCATATTCACTCTTCCTCCTCAACTTTCCGAATTGGAAAAAGAATTTGCTGAACCTCAGAAGAGTTTTTATCACTAACTTAGGTCTCGAACTAATAAGATCTCAAGTAGATAAACGGGCACAAAATTTGTATGGACTTCAGAAGCCAGTAATAATGGCAATGGAAAGCATCACACAACGGAAGCTCAGCTGCTCTGTAGAACCATCATCCTCAACAGCAGAACCAGGAACACGTGGACGGTGCCACCTATGCTGCCAAGAAGCTGCATCTAAAAAGATCAAGTACAACAAGCTGGGAAAGTCAACTGTTACCTGCTCTCAGTGCCACAAACACGTCTGTGGGAAACACTGCAGGAAGACAGTGTTGTGTGAAAAATGCGTTGCAGAATGAGACAGTAAATTTTGTTTGCTTCATGTAGTGTATCGAATTAAAAAAGTCGTTTTTATAAGAAAACACTATTTTGAAACATTATTCCAAAAAATATATAAACTGAATCTCGTGATTTGTTCATTTTATTCCTATTATAATAACATCTTTTATTATCCAGTATACAAAAACAATGTCTAAGCATTTTGAATTGTTATTAGAGGTATCAGAAGTAAATAAACTTGATTTATGATAAAATAAATTGTGGTATTCTTTATGGGCCTTTGAGGCCCCCCCGTTGGTATTACATGTAACAAAAAATACGTTGGTAATGCTAGGGTTAATGCACGTCAACACGAACCACTCGTTCACAGTACCTGACCACTGTACAACACTTCAACGTCAGAAAATACCACTTGACAATAAAAGCTAATGAACATTGATACTTCTGATCCGCGACACCACATCGAACTGTTTACCAACGGCGTGGCAACAGGGGAGCTTTACCAACCGAACTGTTGGCGGTGTGGTAGGGAAAGCCGGCTCGCCATTGGTGTTACCTGGGCAACGGTGTCATGTCCCTGCCGCTGAGCCAAATGCCAAAGTCGCAACTAATTTTAAACGCACTGTAAAGGCCCGTCCACACGCAACGATATGTCTGCGCACATCACATCTTGCGCAGACATATCGTTGCGTGTGGACACAAGATATGCACCAAGCTGAGGTGTATGCAAACCTGGAAGTTGGAGTTGGAGGTTTGAGCGAATCTTCTCAAATCTGTGGGTTCAAACCACATCTGCGCAGACAAGTCGGAGTGTGTGGTGTAGTGTGCCCTTCTCCTCGGGGTTCTGCCGTGAGAAATAGAAAATCTGATTGGGTTTGGAATTTCGGTGGTTTCAATTACGGATAAGGCGGGCTTCGTATTATTGATTGAGATCGTGCTGTAATTTGACCGTGCATGGCAGACCGGGTCGGCAACAGTACAAAAAGCGACTGTACGGAAATAGCATCAGAAACTAATTGAAATTTACCTTATAATCTTGTTAGATACGCAGTATTAATTACAATGTAGTCTTCATGGCTGTCCTCCTAATTTCTCTTGTAGGACGACCCGTCTTTCACTTTTCTCCGTCTGTTGAAAACTTCTTCAAGTTGTCACTGTCATGATCAATTTACAAATTTGATGATAACCACCTCGAATCACTATTGAAACAACCTCGCTTTGTAATGTAATTTTAACTTTAATTTCCACCCAAAAACACATTCAACACAGCGCCGAAAAATACACGTCTTTCGTATGAAGACAAGAGAGAGAGAGTCATCAATTAGTTGTTAAAAACAAAAAACCTACGCAAAAGTAAAAAGACGAACAAAATTATTTATAAAAATCGGTCGCTGGCACAGCGCTCTTCTGCGTGCGCGATCGTAAATTATATATTTGTATTGGCGGAGGCGCGGAAGTCAAAGTACCATTACAGTGGACAGGAGATCGCCGCAAATCTGGCGCGGAACAGCTGTTTGCTCAGTCTAGTGTTTGTATTTGTTCGCACAGGGCATTAAAATGGCTGATACTTGTCAGTGTTATCGAGAGTTTGTAAGTGAATTCATTGAAATGTGTAGAAACCAGCCATGTTTGTGGAGATTAAAAGTAAAGAATATAATGACAGAGACAAAAAGCATAAAATGCTCTAATTGAAACATTGCGGGCAGTTGGCGCCTCGGCAAGCAGAGAAACGGTAATAAAAAATGATCGTTGCGAACTGTTTACTGAAAAGAGTTATCCAAAGTTCAGAAATCTAGAAGATCTGGTGTAGGAGTAGATCAAGTATACCAGCCAACGTTATGGAATTTTGATCTGCTTGGCTTTCTTAGTGGTCAAGAAACGCCAAGACCAAGCAGGAGTACAATTGAAATTGAAATTGGAGTGTCAATGTGCCAGGAATAAGGTTCGCCCTGCAACTCTCGCAGTAAATGTTCGTGAAACTGCTTTCGCTTTAGCAGCCATTGTCTACACCACTTTGACCGCTTTCTTTGTTTCCTGCTGTTGGTCTGAATGTTTTTTGCAACACAAGTTGCGAACACAGACCACAACATAACTTCCTCCATTTCTATATTTCAAAATAACTTTATTAAATTTTTGACGTTTACGGGGAGCGAAGTCGCTTGCCACTGATATTTCTTTTCTACACCGACAGATGGCGGGCGAGCAGTAGATTGGGGTTTGTGTCGTGTGAACACACCACATTTGCAGCGATCTTTTGCATGTACAGATGTGATGTGCGCAGACATTTGCGCAGACAGATCGTTGCGTGTGGACGGGCCTTTAGAGTCGTTTTAGCAGTTACGAGCGGGATCATGCGGGTGCGCAATTGAGTGGTAGCTTCTCCCGCTTCTGGCTACAGAAATGTGGCTGTTGCCTGTGTAAGCAGCCGCAGCAAGCAGCTAGATGGTACAGGGAAAAATTATGCTGGAACGCCCAAGTTGCCAGATTCATGCATGCGCAACAGGGCTAGATCTAGGGGGGGGGGGGGGGAGATTCATATTCTTGAGCGGAAAAAACCGTGTTTCACAAAGCGCCTAGCGTCCAGCACACGTTAGTCTATCGACTATTCATATTACTTTGAAACGCATCCCTGTCGGTTTTTTAACACATTCTAAGTTGATTTCTGAATGAATCATAAGTTGATTTTTGAATGCGTACATAGTGTTCATGATGTCTCTGTAGGGGAATCCTCGTCGCATGTAGAAACAAACTTTCCTACAATCAAAAGGGGCTATACAAGCTGAGCGGAGTAAGGCCGAACGGATGAATGCCAACCGCTGTCTGATTGCATCGTTGATTGGGTTTGTGAATGATGAGCGTTGTTATAATTACTAGCGAAATCCATATATCCAGACTAACGGAGTGGAAATAAACGAATAACAGGTAAGAAAGATTACATATTAAAATGGCTCGGGGCACTATGGGACTTAACATCTGAGGTCATGAGTCCCCTAGAACTTAGAACTACTTAAACCTAACTAACCTAAGAACATCACATACATCCAGGCCCGAAGCAGGATTCAAACCTGCGACCGTAGTGGTCGCGCGCTTCCAGACTGAAGTGCCTAGAACCGCTCGGCCACTGGTACCGGCGATTACGTATTACCTTCTCGGTGTATCCAAAAAATGAAATTTTGACAGAAAATTTTTGGCCAGATCGCTGTACTAGTAAGGGCCAGTTGTACAGTCCTCGGCTAGCAGCCGCTTTAAGTACTTTTCTGGAAGTAGCAGGGAAAACGCGTTGTACGAACATGTAACAATGCCTAACCGGAGAATAATCGCGGGATAACTAAACCGGTGATTCTGGCAGAGTTAGTGAAGTTAACCGGCGAATAAGCTTTGACATTGACAGGAATAGTTATAGAACTAGTGATAAACAACGAGGAAGGAGAAGAAACGGGAACATCACACAAATTATGGAACAATATGACGATTCCAAGTTTGTAAAAAAATTTCATACTACTATTACTTTTCGATTTCATGTTTGAGAAACTGGAGCGCATGAATGAAGTGTGAAACTACTTCCTAAAGTAGAGCTTTTTGATTGTAGTAGGCCTAATAGGTATTTGATATTGGTGCTTTGTGAATTATATTCTGTCGTTAAAAATGACCGTTTGTGCCAAAACAGTCTCGTTTATTTGGTGTGTGTTACAACTGTTGCAGTATTAGAAAGGCCTATTTTGTTTTATCTAGCAAAGTGTGACAAAATAGACGTAATCAGATCGAATAACCACACCAGTCTTGGGTCCTATTTGTATTAATAGCTTTTTCAGTATTAGACAACGACATTTCGATTTTTCACGTAGCAAAACGTTTGACGAACTTTGATGATGTAAGAGATTCTTTCGCAGAAAGGAAAGCACGCCATGGAAAGCTGTAGCAAGATTAGAGAGGAAAAAAAATCTAGGCGCTAAGGATTGAAGAAATGTGTGTTGTCTTGCTTGTCGCATGTCTTTACTGGTTTTATGTATCCTATATTTAATTTTATGTCACACAAAGCAGGAAGTTGTTAGCTGATAGGGAGTAAAGAGTGCAAATTTTCTGAAGGTTTTTTTTATTTATTTATTTTTTTATTAAAAAAGAAGAGGGACAGGATGTCAATTTTAATTTCCACTGTCCTTAATATGGTTTGATGGCATCCATTACAAAATATACGCATTTCAATTCCACAGAGCGAAATACAGTGACATGCGATAGGAGAATGCTGTGTGAAGAGGTGTGGCACTGCACTTTGGCACACTTAACGATCAAATGACATGTCTTACATTTCCTCGTACACATGTGTTTTATGCATTAGAAAGATGTGCGCTACAAAATGAATATATTTTTGAAAATTGGTTTTTTGAATTTTTGACATCCTATCTCAAACGATCGAGGGAGTGGCGGGGTATTACCATAGAGTAAATATCTCTGGAGTGAGCATTCACATTATATTCTTCTTGAAGTCGGAGGGTATTTCACCTGTCTCATACATCTTGCTCACCAGATGGAAGAGTTTTGTCATGACTGGCTCCCCCAAGGATATCAGTAGTTCCAGTGGAATGATGTCTACTCCCGGAGCCTTGTTTTGACCTAGGTCTTTCAGTGCTCTGTCAAATTCTTTACGCAGTGTTGTATCTCCCATTTCACCTTCCTCTACGTCCTGCTCCATTTCCACAATATTGCCCTCAAGTCCATTGCTCTTGTATAGACCCTCTATGTACTCCTATCTTCCTGATTTCCCTTCTTTGCTTAGGAAGGGGTTTCATCTGAGCTCTTCATATTCATACAGGTGGTTGGCTTTTGTCCAAAGGTCTCTTTAATTTTCCTGTAGGCAGTATCTATCTTACCCCTATTCATACATGCTTCTATCTCCTTACATCCGTCCTCTAGCCATCCCTGCTTAGCCATTTTGCACTTCCTGACGATCTCATTTTTGAGACATTTGTATTCCTTTTTGCCTGCTTCATTTACTGAATTTTTATATTTTTTCCTTTAATCAGTTAAATTCAGTCTCTCTTCTGTTATCCAAGTTTTCCTACTGGCCCTCTTTTTTTACCTACTTGATTTTCTGCTGCCTTCACTATTTCATCTCTCAGAGCTACCCATTCTTCTTCTACAGCATTTCTTTCCCCCATTCTTGTCAATCATTCCCTAATGCTCTCTCTCAAACTCTCTACAACCTCTGGTTCGTTCAGTTTAAGGGGCTCCGGAAAGGCTCAAAATCATGAAAAGTTCGATTTTTACTTTTTTGCGTTTTCTGAATCTGCAGACTATTACCTTTTAATAGATATATAATTTATTCAATTCCCAAGACTACAACTATTTTTAATTTTTTTTTGCAATGTGTTCTACATGGGCGTGACCCACTGTGGCGCTGTTAAACTGCTGTCAAATGGTGTTATTATTAACGTCCGTGTTCATCAGGTACATTTTAGTGATGTGAGATAAAGTATGTGTTGTGGCTAACCTGAGATGGTGTGATTGTCGATTGTTTCATGTTTATTTACTCTGTCGTTATCTCGAAAATATTCGTAATTAACTCTGTTTCTTGAGTCTCTGTTTTGTTGAAGTATAATGATGAGTAAAAGTAAAGTTATTAGAAATCCTCTGAAGGCTTTTAAGAAAAGGAGAAATGTTGGAAAGCCAAAGGTATGTGTTATTACTGTAAACAATAAAGACGATAACCAAGTGAGTGAACCTAACCTCTCAAGTACACCTGCCCATAGCAGTCAAAGTGGGAAAGAAAATACTTCACAGAAGAAGCTTGGTTCAATGAGTGAAAACTATGAATGTTTTATGGGCGAATCGGAAGTGAATGAAATATTTGATATGTCGGTTCTCAAAGGAATTTTTTCAAACTGTGTAAGATGTATTCATTGTAGTGAAGTTGGTCTGGAACTCTCCATAATGAAGCACGTAGGACTTGCTAATGAAATACAACTGAAATGTGATAAGTGTTCATACATGACCACCTTTTGGAACAGTGTTGCAGTAACTGAACTGAAGAAAATGGTAGCAAAATCTACGAACACAACAACGAGCGATGCTTGCTTTAGGCAAGGAACGCCTTCGGGCTGCAGACAGGGCTGTAAAGAGTCTAGAAATACAAGCAAGAGTAAACAGGAGGAGGAACAAGAAGAAGCTGGAGGAGGAGTTTGCAGAGGATGAAGATAATCCATCCTATGGACCTGGAATGCACTAAAAAGTTAATCCAATCTTTGTCGCTCGATTCCCAAAACTTTTATTTTCTCATACTAATTACATGTTTTCTAAGGATCTTCCAAACATATTTGTTTAAAACTTTCAATAAATGTTACACAGTACCTTCTGCATAATTTAACACAGCATTTTTCCAAAAAACTGTATATTTTTGAATATATAAATAAAAAATTGCAAATAAATGTTGTGAATTTTCATTACAATTGAAAAAAAATCATCTTTAATAACTGAACTCAAATTTTGTAAAATTCCTGTGTTAAGTTGTAGCCCATATTCCAATAAATAACCTGTAAAAAGTTCAACTTCCTACCTCAAATACTTTGTGAGGAAAGATGTAATTTATAAGCGTTATTTTAACATTGCAAGTATACGGCGTTCCAGAGCCCCTTAACCAAGTCCCATCTCCTTAAATTTCTACCTTTTTGCAATTTCTTCAGTTTCAATCTGTAGTTCGTGACCAATAGTTTGTGGTCAGAGTCCACATCTGCACCTCGAAATGTCTTAAAATTTAAAACCTGATTTCTAAATCTCCGTCTTACCATTATATAATCTATATGAAACCTTCTTTCATGATTCTTAAACCAAGTATTAGCTATGATTAAGTTATGCTCTGTGCAAAATTCTACCAGGTGTCTTCCCCTTTCATTCCTCATCCCCAGTCCATATTCACCTACTATGTTTCCTTCTCTTCCTTTTCCTACTATCGAATTCCAGTCATCCATGACTATTAAATTTTCATTTCCCTTCACTGACTGAATGATTTCTTTTATCTCATCGTATATTTCATCAATCTCTTTGTCATCTGCAGAGCTAGTTGGCATATAAACTTGTACTACTGTGGTAGGCTGGGCTTCGTGTCTATCTTGGCTACAATAATGCATTCACTATGCTGTTTGTAGTAGCTTACCTGCACTCCTATTTTTTTATTCACTATTAAACCTACTCCTGCATTACCCCTATTTGATTTTGTATTTCTAACCCTGTATTCACCTGACCAGAAGTCTTGTTCCTCCTTCCCCCGAACGTCCCTAATTCCCACTATATCTAACTTTAACCTATCCATTTTCCTTTTTAAATTTTCTAACCTACCTGCCCGATTAAGGGATATGACATTCCACACTCCGATCCGTAGAACGCCAGTTTTCTTTCACCTGATAACAACGTCCTCCTGAGTAGTCCCTGCCCGGAGATCCGAATGGGGGACTATTTTACCTCCAGAATATTTTACCCAAGAGGACATCATCATCATTTAACCATACAGTAAAGCTGCAGGTCTTTGGTAAAAATTATGGCTGTAGTTTCCCCTTTCTTTCAGCTGTTCACAGTACCAGCACAGCAAGGCCGTTTTGGTTAGTGTTACAAGGCCAGATCAATCAATCATCCAGACTGTTGCCCCTGCAACTACTGAAAAGGCTGCTGCCCCTCTTCAGGAACCACATGTTTATCTGGCCCCTCAACAGATACCCCTCCGTTGTGGTTGCACCTACTGTACGGCTATCTGTATCGCTGAGGCACTCAAGCCTCCCCACCAACGGTAAGGTCCATGGTTCGTGAGGGGAAATGGTGAGTACGTATTTATATTGTGCTTGATGTATTTTCATGAAGTAAAGTGCATCTGACGTCTAATAATTCCTATACATACTCCCCGTATAATTGTTGTACTCACAAGGGAACCTCCCCATCGCACCCCCCTCACATTTACTTATAATTTGGCACAGTGGATAGGCCTTGAAAAACTGAACACAGATCAATCGAAAAAACAGGAAGAAGCTGTGTGGAACTACGAAAAAATAAGCAAAATATGCAAACTGAGTAGTCCATGGGCAACATAGGCAACATCAAGGATGATGTGTGCACAGAAGCGCCGTGGTCCTGTGGTTAGCGTGAGCAGCTGCGGAACAAGAGGTCTTTGGTTCAAGCCTTCCCTCCCGTAAAAAGTTCAAATTTTTAGTTTCAGACAATTATCAGAGTTCAGGCACTCACAATCAATTTCGCTCTCCAAAATTCCAGGACATGTTCAGATTTGCTTGGACATATGCAGGATTTGACGGTCTACATACGGAAAAATTTGAAAACGTTAAAAACATAGGTTTTGACAGAGCACAGAGAAATCTGTGCGAGTGTGAAATTGTTGCATTCATTTGTTGCAGTTTATGTGACACACTCTTATGTTTTCATCACTTTTTTGGGAGTGATTAGCACATCCACAAGAAAACCTAAATCGGGCAAGGTAGAAGAATCTTTTTACCCATTCGCCAAGTGTGCAAGTTAGGTGGGTCGACAGCATATTCTTGTCATGTGACGCACAGACGTGTTTTGCTGGATCAAATGTTTTCGGTTCCCATTGGAGAGGCACGTCCTTTCGTCTACCAATCGCACGGTTTTGCGGCGCGGTCGCAAAACAGACACTAAACTTATTACAGTGAACAGAGACGTCAATGAACGAACGGACGGATCATAACTTTGCGAAAATAAGAAAGTAAACTTTTCGCTCGAGAGTAGACTTGGACCCAGTACCTCTCGCTCTGCAGCCACTCACGCTAACCACAGGACCACACCGCGCCCGTGTCCATAATCGCCTTGATGTTGCATATGTTGCCCATGGACTACTCAGTTTGTATATTTTGCTTATTTTTTCTTGGTTCCACACAACTTCTTCCTGCTTTCTCGACTGATCTGTGTTCAGTTTTTCAAAGCCTATCCACTGTGCCAAATTATAACTAAGTCTGAGGGGGGTGCGATGGGGAGGTTCCCTTGTCAGTACACCTACTTTAAAATAGAAATGTATTTAATTTAGAAAGAAAGTGCTTTGCTTTTTGTGGTCAGGGTGTACATGCTCTGAAGCAAACGGGAAAAATATGGGAATTTTTGCATTCAGGAAACACTCAGGAATTTTTTAGAATTCTGAGAATTTCTCGTTGTGTAGTTTTCAGTTAAATTTCTGTGATTTTGACTGGTAAGAACTGATATGCTGACAAAGAATTATACTTTACTGTGCTACTGCAGTAATAAAAACATAAATGACAGAATAACATCGAACTAAAACGTTAGTTATAAAAAAATGCACCAATTACAGAAACAAAACACAGTGCACACACACTTGTCTGCCAACAGCAAAATGTGTCGTAGGCTGTTTACATTTCTAACAGGCTGCGGGGAAATATTGCGAGTGGTGATTTGAGAAGCATTGCTTTCGAAGTAATTTCCTTTTACAGAAAATTAATTATGTCACACGTGAGAACGTGCGACGAATTTCTTAAATCACGGAGTGTTCGACTCTCGTGCAAAACTTAACTTTCTGGACCAGCCAATTAGCAAAATTTAGGGGCCAGAAGACCAGCCAGTTATGCTATTATTTAAAATTTTATTGGCACTTTTGTGTTTGATATACCTTAAAGGGCAACACATGCTAAAAAATACCAAGCTTTAAGTTTAGTTTTTAATATTTATTTTAGTTTATTCATAGATTACAAATTATGCAATGATGACAGCAAAACATAAAATTATCCTTCAAATAAAGTATGAGGTGAGTTCTCGAGCAGTTTGACACGTAATTAGCGTTTCTATGCAAAAGTCGAAGTGCTGGACAGAACATTTATTTGGCCAGGTAAATCACAAAATTTTCTGTGCATAGCAGTGAAATTTATAATCGTACTTGTCAGAAATATTCAGCTGCAGCAATTGAAGCTGTGCTCCTAGGGTTCTGCCTAACCACACACCCTTGGAAAAAAAGTAGCAAAAATTTTTGACGGCTAATATTATATGTGAAAGCTTAGCTTTTCTTGTAGTTATACTGTGTGTATGTTAATTAGCCATTAACTTTTGCTAGATGTATGGCCGCACTACTTAAGAGTGGTGTTGCTATTGGCGTACTGCATCACGTCTCCTGTGCTCTGAATATCTGCTGTCATCGGCTTGTGTTAGTACTCCAGAAGCTGCCGTGATGTTTTTTTTTTTTTTTTTTTTTTTTTTTTTTTTTTTTTTTTTTTTTTTTTTCATTTATTGAATTTCAATTCCCCCCCGAAGGGGGCGGGCTGGCAGCAGCTTAGTGCGCCGCTCTTCAGCCCGTGATGTGTTTGTGGAATTCCTACTTATACTTTCAAATACCAAGATATGCAGTGTACATGCTGCTGCACATCAAAGATCTTCTCATAATACAAAATCATTTGCTGAGTTGCGTTTCCAAAAATGCTGAGAAGTTCTACGCCTTTGTATAAAACCTATATTGCCAAGTAACATGGGAAAAAAATGATCTTTCACCTGGGATATAGTGTATTTTCACCCAGAAAAAAGAGTATTTCCATCTGGGAAAAAGTGTATTTGTAACCAGGATATACACGGAATTTTTCTTCTTGACTGCTTATACAACCTGATGGTCTTTCCAACCTTCCCTACCAAAGAGGGTACAGGGTGTTATCCACTATTTTATATGCAATACCGTGTTATACAAATATTGTTTTTTAATTTATGATACACGTTATTCCTTAACCGAGCAACATTCATTTACTAAATGATTTGTTGCTGGTAATTTTACCACATTGTACTGTTTTGTATGGGTTATAGATTCTTTACATAGGCCACAGCAGTAATTACTCCATCATAAGTGGCGTATAATTTGCACCCATTGTCCAACGGCAGCATCTTTGACTAGTTATTGAAACATCCTCGGTCCTGGGTTTGATCCTTCCCACTGCTTAAAATTTTGAATAAAGGTCATCAGCACCGCAGCCGAAGACTTCCAACGTAAGAAGCCATCTTCGTTCTTCCAACGTCCTTGTCGAAGAAGGCGGAGGAGGGGTCGGAGGTTTAGGGCACTGTCTTGCCCTTGGGATGTGAACTGCCCTAAAAGTTGAGTGAATCAGCAATGATAAACAACATGATAATATAGAAGGGAATGGAAACCATTGCATTAAAGACATAGGACATGTGGCCTGTAATTGCAAAATTGTCATGGTGATCTCTACATTGGCAAAAGAATCTGAACTAATCACTTATTCAACTCTCTGGGAGGGGACTGCCGAGAGGGAGGTGCCGGTGATAAAAAGATTGAAAACCAATAAAAGTCTAAGAGAGTGTGTTACTGTGAACAGTTCAGTGATGGGGCTGTTCTCACCAGAATCAGCAGCAAACCTGAAGAGAGAGAGAAAGTATATGGGGATATATAACAGGTAATTCAGTATGTAAAGGGAGGTGAAGATCTAATAGTCATGGGGGATTTGAATGTGATTGTAACATAATAAGTGGAAGAAAGGGTTACAGGAGAATATGGGCTTGGTAGAAGGAATGAGAGAGGAGAAAGACTAAGTTATGCAATAAATTTCAGCTAGTGATACTAAATACTCTGTCCAAGAATGACAAGAGGAGGTGGTACACATGGAAAAGTTAGGGAGATACGGCAAGATTCCAGTTAGATTACATCACGGTCAGGCAGAGATTGCGAAATCAGATATTGTACTGTAAGGCATACCTAGGAGCAGATGTAGACTCAGCTCACAATTTCGTAATTATGTAGTGTAGGCTGAAATTCAAGAGAAGTCAGGAAGAATCGGTGCACAAAAAAGTGGCATACAGAAGTACAGAGGAATGAAGGGACATGCTTGAAGTTATCTGAGGTTATAGGTACTGTAATAATGAATAGCTCTTTAGACAGTTCAGTTGAAGAGGACTGGATATCTCTAAAAAGGACAATCACAGAAGTTGAAAAGACAAACATATGTACAAAGAGGATAACTGCGAGGAGACCACGGGTAACAGAACAAATATTTCCACTGATCGACGAAAGAACTAGTACAACAATATGAAGAGAATTGAGGAAGACAGAAATACAAGTCACTTAGGAATAAAATAAATAGGAAGTGTAGGGAATCTGAATTTAAAAGAGCTGTGGCTGACTGAAGATCAAATAAGGCAGAAGACATATCATTGCACTGTGATTCCTAAAATTGTTGAGAGAAATGGCAACAAACCGACTATTCACGTGGTGTGTAGAAGACTGGCGATATACTGTCAGACTTTCAGAAAAACATCATACACATAATTCTGTAGATAGCAAGACACAGCAAAGTGAGAATTATTGCCCAATCAGTTTAACAGCTCATGCATCCTAGTTGCTGGCAAGAATATATACACAAGATTGGAAAAGAAAACTAAAGTTCTGTTACACGATGATCAGTTTGGCTTTAGGAAAGGCAAAGGCACTGGAGAGGCACTTCTGATGTTGCGTTTGATAATGGAAGGAAGACTGAAGAAAAATCGAGACACGTTCGTAGGATTTTTTGACCTGGAAAAAGAATTTGACAACGTAAACTAGTGCAAGATGTTCGAAATTTTGAGAACGACAGGAATAAGCTATAGGGAAAGACTTGTAATATACATAATGTAAAAGAACCGAGTGGGAACTGTGACACTGAAAGACCACGAATGAAGTGCTCAGATTGAAAAGGGTGTAAGACAAAGATGTAGTCTTTTGTCCCTACTGTTCAATCTGTACCTCGAAGAAGAAGTGGTGGAAATTTAATAAAGGCTTAAGAGTGGGATTAGAATTTAGGGTGAAAGGATATCACAGATAAGATTCACTGAGCACATTGCTATCCTCAGTGAAAGTGAGGAATTACAGGATATGTTGAGTGGATGAACAGTCTAACTAGTACAGAATACAGATTGAGAGTCAATCGAAGAAAGATGAAAACAATAATGTTGAAAATTAGGTGGACTGAGAAAGTAAGGAATGAGGAGGTTTGCAGATTCACCAAGGAAAGGAATATGTGGATGACACTGACAACAAGAAGGTACAAGATGGTAGGACACCTGTGAAGACGTCAGGGAATAACTTCCACAGTACGAGGGGGAGCTGTAAATGGATTCGAGTTGCCAGTAACACTTACTCTTATTCGTGCAACACAGTGTTTTGAGGCTAAATTTTAATTTTATTTCTGGTGTGAGGGTTGCATGATGATGTGATCAACATCTAAATCTACTATTAGTACTGTCATGATGGATCTTACCAGTTTCAATCTGAGGTCGCAGTCAGAAACACACACAAGAAACTCACTACCAGCCCTGCAACCTTTCCATGCAACAGTGGTTACTACTGACTTACAAAGGCATTAGTACCATTATAATTTATGTTTTGTAATAATAACTTATACGTACTGATTAGCCCAATGATTTTGTTAATCACTGAAATTTGGACTCTGTTTCTAAGCTGTATCCGTTACATGTTGCGTATTAGACACGTACTGTGTAGCCAGTTGCACGGGACCTACTTATATCGATAAAGATCCTACTGCAGCAACACAGGCCCTTTGATTGGATTGAGAGTACCATTTTCCTAGCAGACCAACACCTGCACCAATGAGAGCATTGTCCCTACGCACCCGTCATTTTGGAGTCTACACTCCTGCAATCATTCATTTTCTAAGTACCAAATAAGTAGGAAGCTACACAGTCAGTTACTGCTAACCCTTTTGCCAAACTTTTGGTGATACAATGAATAACAAGTTGTTGCTGTGGTGATGTTCAGTCCGAAGACTGGTTTGATTCAGCTCTCTGTGCTGCTCACATCCTTTTGAAGCTGCTTACTGAATTCGTCTCTCGGTCTTCCTCTACGATTGTTACCAGCTTGCATCCCCAACACTTCCCTCCGGTACTAAATACTAAATTGGCAATCCCTCGATATCTTAGAATATGTCCTACAGGGTGTATACGATCCAGGAAAACCGTGGAATATTTTCATCCGGGATAAAACCTGGGAATTCCTGAAATTTTTCATTGAATTTGTTTTCAGTTAAATTTTTGTGGTTTTAACTGGTAAGAACCGATTCGCTAAAAAATGATATTACTGTATCCCGCTACTGCAGAATAATACTGCAGCAACAAAACATGAACGAGAGAAAAAAAAAACGAAAATAAAACTTAAATTGCAAAGGAAATGCGCCATAGGCAACAACAAAACACTGCTCGTACAAGCGTCTGCCAATAGCAACAACTGTTAACATTAGATCCGTTTTAGCAGTTACGAGCGAGCGCATGCGCAGTTGAGTCGCATATGAGTAGTACCTTCTCCTGCTTCTGGCTACAGAAATGAGGCTCTTGGCAGTGTTAGCAGTCATAGGAAACAGCTGGATGCTTTACTTACTGGTGCGCTCAAGCTGCCAGATTGACGCATGCACAGCAGGCCCGCATCTAGGAGAGGGGGGCGGGGCGCCGAAATCATATTCTTGAGGGAAAAAAAACCTTCCTTCACAAAGCGCGTAGCATCCGGCGCACTTTGGTCTGTCGATTATTCACGTGATTTTGAAATGCTTCCCTGTTGGTTATTGAACATTTTTGAACAGATTATCTAAGTTGATTTCTGAATGAATCATAACTTGATTTTTGAATGTGTGCATAGTGTACTTGATGTCTCTGCCAGGGGAATCCTCGTTGCATCTACAAATAAACTTACATGCAAACATGGGCTATACGAACCGAGCGGTGTAAAGCCGAACGGAAGGATTGCCAATCGCTGTCTGATTATGTGGTTTACTGGGTTTGCGAATGATCACCGTTGTTATAAAAAAATCCGTAGATTCGGACTACCGAGTGGAATGGAAATAAACCACTAACAGGTAAGAAAGATTACATATTGTCTTCTCGGTGTATATAAGAAAATGAAATTTACACAGAAAAATTTTGACCAGTTTTCTATTTTGACACTGGCAGGTATAGTTACAGAATTAGTGATGACAAGATTGTTTGTTAGAACGAGCAAGCAGAAGAAACAGGGAAATCACACAAATCGTGGAAGATTATGACGATTCCAAAATTATATAAAAATTTCGTACTAGTACTTTTTGATCTCATGCTTGAGGAACTGGAGCGTTTGAATGAAATTTGAAACAATTTCGTAACAAAGTTTTTTGCTTTGATATTGGTACTTCATGAATTATATTCTGTCGTGTTATAAAAATGACAATTTGTGCCAAAACCGTCTCGTTTATTTGGTGTGTGTTACAATTTCTAGAATGTCAGAAAGGCCTATTGTCTTTTATCTGACAGACAGTGACAAAATAGACATAATTAGCTCGAGAAACCACACCAGTCTTGGGTACTATTTGTATTAACAGTTTTCTTTCAGTATTAGACAACGACATATAGATTTTTCATGAATAAGATATCCTTTCTCACAAAGGAGAGCACACCATATAAATCTGTAGCAAGATCAGAGAGTGAAAAATTCGAGGAGCTAAGAAGTAGTAGTAGTAGTAGTAGTAGTAGTAGTAGTATATTCATGCAGAGTCAATGTACATTGGATGGATTTCATCAATAAATACAAAAGTGCGTAGTAGACTACACAACATCAGACTACATTCAAATAGCATGTTCAACTTTGATTAATTATATTAATGTATGAGAAAGACTTTTTACATGGAATACACAGTTGATATTTAGACATAACACATAATAATTCTAACACTTTTGTACATATTATTTATTTAGATGACAGCAACAGTAAGATAAAAATTACTATTGGCACAGAGTACATAAATCCAATTGTTTTGGCTAAATGGCTCTGAGCACTATGCGACTTAACTTCTGAGGTCATCAGCCGCCTAGAACTTAGAACTACTTAAACTTAACTAACCTAAGGACATCACACACATCCATGCCCAAGGCAGGATTCGAACCTGCGACTGTAGCGGTCACGCAGTTCCAGACTGAAGCACCTAGAACCGCACACCGGCCGGCTCTAATGGTTTTGTATGAAGCTATTCCAGGTATTCGTTTGCACTATAATATCAGTTGGTCATTAAACATTTGAATACTGCTTGTTTAAATGAAGACAATTTTTTTTATTTCTTTTATCTTTACACAAAATTTACAAATGTCTGCTTGTGTCTGTGTATGTGCGGATGGATATGTGTGTGTGTGTGAGTGTATACCTGTCCTTTTTTCCCCCCTAAGGTAAGTCTTTCCGCTCCCGGGATTGGAATGACTCCTTACCCTCTCCCTTAAAACCCACTTCCTTTCGTCTTTCCCTCTCCTTCCCTCTTTCCTGATGAAGCAACCGTGGGTTGTCAAAGCTTGAAATTTGTGTGTGTGTTTGTGTTTTTTATTGTCTCCTATCAACATACCAACGCTTTCATTTGGTAAGTTACAGCATCTTTATTTTCAGATATATTTTATAATTGAGAAGTAGATCACTTTATATAAACTGATTTTGTTCCTCGGATGTAGTTTGTGTGTGTTTTAATTAGTTAAAAATGATACTGTGTTCCAAGGACCATTGGTCTGTTTCTATCAAAATGGTGTAGATTACTTTGGATTTACACTCTGTGTCTCTGTTTATGACTACATACTGGCTATTTACAGATTACCAGCTAGCTTATTGGCTGAAAAGTAATGATAATGAACATATTGGTCTCTGTTACTGCTCATGTTACTGTTACAGAATGTTTACGTCTACTTTTAAATAGCACAAGCAATCATTGTAGTCTTTTTATACCACATGGTTTTTGTTAAATATCCATCTTTCAAGCAGAAGTTGCCAGAACAAGCAATTTCAGTTCAGATTTAAATTTTTGTAAAGGTTTACAGCAGCCAATTGTCTTTGCTTTTATTCTTCAGTTTCTATTTACCATTACTGGTTTTAAATTAACAAGTACTTTATCATCAGATTTTGCACATTTATTGCATATTTGCAGCATTCTTGTGTCTCATGTAGTTATGGAAAGGGAACGAAACATATACACACCAAATGTGGTTAGAAGTATGTACAGTTCACACCTGGCCACAGCTGCACAACTCCAACAAAGCTGCAAACATGCAATAAATACGTACCATATGATGATAGTGATTCAAAACTGGTAAATAAAGATTGAAAAAGGTGGCCGACAGTAATTTATATAAATTTTTTTTTAAGAACCTCTTAGATTATATTAGTGGGACAATAATAAAAAAAAGCTTTTGTGACTATTGTTGAACACTTTTGTGAACCTTTGGCAGACTTAGTGATACACAATTATTATGTTTTCTTCTAAATTTTGGTTAATATAACCTCTTGGTTGACAAACAGCTATGGTGGTGCAGGGTCGTTCGTTACATTCAGCATTCCACATACTTAGAACGAGCAAGAGCAGCACATGCAATGCAAATAGAGAAAAACATACATTCGGATTACTTTTATTGTTGTCATTGTCAGCAGCGGTGGGGATAGTGGATAGGGCAACAGTTGGCTCTTGCCTTCCTGTGCATTGTACTGCACTTTAGAAAGCTGTGTGGTACCTAAAAAAATCAGTCATTATAGCAGGCACATAGGTGTCACAAAAGAGCAGCTGTTGGCTGACTCTTAGCCACTGCCACAATCATAGAGTTATATTAATCAAGGCGTAGTGTGGTTGTGAAAAAATCAGTTCAAGCCGAAATTTGATCTGCACTATAAATACAAGACAGAAATATAACTTCTGTGTAAACTTTGCATCCTTAACTAGGATTTAACAAAGTTATGTACTGTGATATAAAGATTTTTGAGAAGCTCCCATCTAATGTACAACAAGTAGTTAGTTATCTCAGCAAATTCAAAGGAAAATTTAAAACATATCTCATTAGTGACTCCTTCCACTGATTATCTTAATGCAAGGATTTGATTTCTTCTTTAGATGGATGGCAGGTAGTGTGTTGTAAACTGTCCTATGTAATTACATATTTAGGGTACTGTTTTCTTTGAAAAAAATACTTTATTAATGAAGTAAATATTAAGTTTCTTATAAGACATCAAGCAGCTACCTAATATAGCTGAAGTAGCAGCAGCTTTGTTTCTAATTCACTGGAGCACATTTAACTGGCATAAACAGAACTAGCATTCAGCAGTATTGTGATAGTTTCTTGTTAATATAGTGTACAGCTTAAGCAATGTTTGGTTGTCTTTTGTTATATTTACCTTCACTTGCTTCCTGTAGGTTCACCTTCTTGGTGGTAGAGTAGAAGAAATTTCTATTCTTGTTTACCTTCTTGGTGGGATGTACAGAATATGATGAATGAGTAGAATTAATTTCTATTCTTTTGAAATTGTGATGGTTTATTCATATCAAGCCACATTAGTAAATGTATATAATGTGAAGGTGCTATTAGAATGCTTAATGTCTCGAACACGTACCTACATGATGACTGTTGGTAAATCCGTAGCATCACTATCTTCAGCTGCCCAGTTGCAATGTGAATGCAATACATGATCAGATTAGCTGATTTTTTACTCCTAGGTATTTCATTTGAGATTGATTTGCACATCATTGGTAACAGGGTGGTGTGTTCTACATACAAAATCCATGTTACTGATCAGTACATACTTACTCATTTTCTAATTTGACATGTAGTGATGTTATTCTAATTTGACATCTAATGATGCTATTCTACTAATTTTTGTTCTTTCCATTACTGCCAGGTTCTGTCAAAAAATATTCAATAATTCATTCAATATATCTTTGATTTATTTTCAGAAGCACTGCAAATCCAGTACCACAACTGAGTGACTACAGGATTGCACAATCAAACATTCTCTGCCACCACCGTATATGGTTACTAGGGATAGGCAACAGCCAGTACCCAAGATCATTATTTTTATTTTACCATGTGTGCCAAATTAATGTGTGTGGTAATATATTAATGTTATGTCATTGTCTGCAGTAGTATCATAGATACACTTTAAGGAAATGAAATGGTTTACATTCCATTGTGAAAACCCACTGTCATAAAATGTTTATTGATGTGGATGACACCTGTATCTCTTGTGTTGGATTTACTGTTGCAATGAATGTGATTTTTTAGTATGACATGTTAAAAACAACTGCAGTAAAATAAATTTGTTTATTGCAGAAGGAGTTATGTCTTTTACATACGTTGTATTGTCCCATTTCATGTGTGTGTGTTGTTCACAATCCCTGCTCCTATCCCCACCTGGAGAAAGTAATTGCAGAATCAAGAATCATTGCATAGTGTGTGTGTGTGTGTGTGTGTGTGTGTGTGTGTGTGTGTGTGTGTGTGTGTGTGTGTGTGTCTTTCTTTTGAGAAGAATTCAATGGTCCATCCAGTAATGATTATTATGGCTGAGTTGCTTACAGTTCTTCAAAAGTAAAACTATGAAAAGTATGAAATTAAAATATTTTGTCATTTGTTCTGCATGGAATGTTGAATGTTTTGTTTTAATATATTCAATTATTCAAAATTTATTCACTTCTGTGACCTATTAGACAGAAGCTGTATTAGGTATATTAGTGTCATATGAAAATTTCTGCCGGACTGCAACTTGAGCCTCATCAAAGATTCGCTGTGTATATGTTTAGAATTAGGTATAATGAGCCCATTGTAACTCGGTCGACCAGTGATACACAGCTTCTTATTTGGCGTGTGTTCAGTTTTTTTCTTTGATTCTTTCCACACATCACCTCTCCTCTGCTTGTAACTTTAGATTGATCAGTCTGTGAGAGTACATAATGGGCTATGAAAATGAACACTTATTTACAAGTTTCTTCTAGATACGTTCAGTTTGGTTTGACCTCTAGGATGTGACATGATCTTGAAGAAATAAAACAAGTAGAAGTAGTAACAGTTATGACCAGTGCTTGATTTATAAAAAAGAAGAGGTAGCAGTACTGTGACTTACCACAGGTATCGGTATGGCATGCCATCACAAATCGAGCGCTGGTTACAGCAACAAAAGCAGCTGTTTGGTTTAAAATAGTGATGCCAGTAACTGTACCTGGATTGCTTTGTCTTCTCACAGCAGTGAGAAGGGAAGATTTATGTTTGACAGTATTATGAAAAGGATAGTTGCTACCCACCATATAGTGGAGTCGCTGATTCGCAGATAGGCGCAACATAAAGACTGTCAAAAACAGCTTTCGGCAAAACAGGTCTTTGTTAGATTTAGACAGCACACAACACAAACGCAACATGCGCTAACTGTGGTCAGGTATGTGTGTGTGAGTTGTGTTTACACACAATGCCACCCAAAGGAACTGATAAACAAAATTTGTCTTATAAATTTTTGTGTGGTGGAGGGGGGGGGGGGGGGGGGGGGGGGTTGGAGGCAGAGGGGAAGGTTTGCACCGCTCACTTGGAAAAATCTATCTTAGTATGTGTTAATTAAGAAATCCCAACCGAATCATGGATCTTCCATTACAGATTTATCATTGAGTCAACATAGCAGAATTAAAAAATAATTTGAAAGTGATGAATGAAATCAAAATATTTTGTGATGGGATCTGAACCCTGTCACATTTTTTTCTTTTTTTTTTTTTGTTGTAATATATTTGGTTACACCGATGCAAGGCTTCAGAAAGAGTACACAAGATGAAAGCTCCATGAAAACAAGACTAATGGAAAAAAGAAAGTTAACTGTTTAGTATTTCAAAAGTAATCACCAAAGCTGTGAGTACATTTATGCCCCTGTGAGACAAGATGGTCAATCGCTTCATGGAAAAATGTTTGCGGTGTTCTACGAAACCATCGTTTGGTGTGAACCAAACGAATGGCCAAGGATGTTTCTTTAAGGCTCCAAAAATATGGAAATCATGTGAGGAGAGATTGGGACTATGTGGAGGTTGTGTGAAGGCTTCCCAGACAAACTCTGCAGCATAGTTTAGGCTACCTGCCAAAAAACGCCTGCCAAGGCTGTATAGAGTACATAGTAGAAGTTTCGCTGGGAAACACATGTTCTCCATTATGTCCCAATCTGTCCCCATATGATTTCCATATTTTTAAGGTGCTGAAGAAAGACATTCATGGCTGTCCCCTTGCTTCAGATAAAGAGGTGCATGCCTGGCAACATTTTTCCACAAAGGTGTTGACCATTGTAAGGTGATTACAGTGGAATAAATGTGTTAACAACTATAGCAAGTACTTCAATATTAATGAATCGTTTACTTACTTTTTTCTCACCTTTTTTGTATTAATTTGACTGCCACTCTCTCTCTTAAGTTTGCTTTTGTAGATCTGTGTACTGTGTACACAAGTGCTCTGTTATTATTTTACAGCATTTTATTTTTTTTAAATACTGTGTTCCCCTCAGAAACTAGCAGCTGTGTGCGGGGTTAAGGATATCCCAAATTTGGTAGGTTTTCATAATCCAGCTAGATTATCTGCAGTGCTAAAGCAATCAACAGTAACTTCATAAACACTGATTGACATGCATCATTTTGGATTTGAGAACTGTACACTCACTTTTTGAAGGTGGGGACGGTGGAATACATACTTCTATTGTACAGATGAGGAACCTGAAACTTAGCAAGTTGGAGTAACTCCATTTGCTATAAATCTACCCTTTAGATGACTTTCTTATTTCTTTTTTATATTTTGCTGGTGGTAGATGTACCACATTTACAGAAAGCACCAAAATTCCTATTTAGGCAATGTTTCAGAAAAGTTCATTATCTATCAGTTTAACTTAGTTCTGCTAATGCCAACACTGTATGTGTTCTTTTGAGAGAAATCTGTAATTTGCTTTATTCAGAAGCTATATGCTCAGGAACATATTGTGAGCTAACAATTGTTCGTTTCAAGAATGACGTAAATTATTTGAAAGTCCTCATTTCACTCTATCAGTAAACATTTTATTATTTGTGAAAAGTCATTAACTAAAATGTTATTTGTAATTAAAGTTTCCACACCCAGAAAATAATATTATTATTTGGACCTTTAACTATGTTTATAAAATCATAGGTGTAGTTATAATTTTCTAGCTGTAATTTTTCTAAACTAGAAAATAGCTTTGGTTATCAGAGTAATTTGACAATTAAGAAATGGAGACAAATACTATCCTGTTAAATTTACAAAGGGCTTGGCAAATTCCCACGGAAGTGCTCATGATGTGAATAAAATAATCCACCCAACTTTTTTTATTTCCCAATCATCTATCACATAGATAAACCAAATTATTAGTTGCTTCCCCAAAATGTCATTGCCACTAATTTCAAAATTGTTCTTTTTATATAGCAATAGGAATTTAGGTCCTAGTAACCGTTACAGTAACTTCTCCATGGCAGAGTCATGATTAGCTAGTTTCATCTTAATATCTCAATGTAAAAAGTCCATAGAGTGTACTTATCCATTCCACACTTCAAAGTTAAAGTCACTAATATGAACAGATCTTACTGCTAAAGTCACTCAGTGCAATTATTTAATGAACTTGTTTGGAAAATCTGTCTGTAGTCATCCACATAACTTCTCTGTGTTAAAGTGTTAGTAAAGCTTCAGTGACTGAGTTCTTTCAAATGCTATTTTCTGAAGATTTACTTTTTTGTAGAATTGGATGACGACTTCGCCATGGAAAGAACCTGTCACTGTTGAGAGTTCAAGTGTAGTAGCTGACTTGATCTATTTGAACTATAAAAATAGTTACAGCAGAAGTTAATCTTCGTCATTGTGTGTTTTGGCACTAATAAATGTGAAGTAATCTCAAGTTTAAATCAATGATGTCATGTCCATCACTGAACTAGACTACATCTTCAACCAATTTCAGAGAATGAGACTTCAAAAATTTAGCATTACGAAAGAATACTAGCAATATAACCGGGTCAGTAATGTTACATAGTGTGGTTAGCTTTTCACTGGGCAACTGTAGAATCTCTAAGGATGTTGAAAAGCTTCCTAGTGATGCACTAAACATAAAATGTGGCTACACATACAACCAAGTACGAGAGGACTGCACATTAAAAAAAGCGTTTTGTAAGCAACTTCCTTTCCAACTGGAAAAACAGGTTGCCCAAAACTCCAATACTAAATGCTTTACTGTACAGTGCACTCTTTGACACTTGAAGTGTTTGTTTCCATTTTGTGAAGTAAACAAATTGTATGAGGAATGAGTCCATTTTGTAAATATTTCTATTCTTCATATACAAGATATGCCTGTACGAGTTACTGTTGAGTCAATTATAAGTTCATCAGGCAAATTTAGAAAACCTAAAATTACAAATGGGGGCTAGATACCTATACAAAGTGTTAAAATGCATATCTTACAATGAAATTATGGAGTAGTCTATTTACTAATGCAATGTGTTTGTTGAGGTGATGAATCCATAAACAATAAACACATACCAAGTACAGGAAACCTTGGCTAAATATTGTTATACTGCTGAAGGCTAAATAGAATAAATAAAAAAGTACATGAAACCTTTCACTGCATTTGCATAACTTTCTGGATTAAAATTATCTTTACAGATGAATAATGTTGAATTCAATTTGTGTTAGTCACCAAAATTTTAATTAATTGAGGGATAAGCATTATAGCGCTTGGATCAAATGTAACTCCTTCCTTTTGACAGAATTGTAGCATGTTCTAATAATAATATTTCTTTGGGTTAGTACAGACACAGTAACAGAACACTACTGTTGTAAATAAGAGCAGTAACGCTTGCACCAGAAGGAAGGTGCTTATTCACTACCTGTATAAATTTCAGTTAATTGCCCTTAAAATGGCAGGCTGTTCTATCACTTGTGTTTATTCATAAATTTTTGTTTGTCCAAAGTAATGGTATTGTGATCAGGTATCTTATTACACATATTTGATTAATCTTAATGGTGCATGGAAAATAAAAAGTAACTGTGAAAGTAAATACCTTTTTTTATGTTTTCTTGTATCTTGTCCTGACATGAGGTCCTTCCTTCACAAGAAGGTGCCAGGAAGGTGCTATCTGGCATAAATATTTTATGACATGTACTTAAGACAAAGAGCTACGAAAAAGGACTCTGGGTTAAGTAAGTATAATCTTGTGTAGGAAGGACCTCATGTCAGGACAAGATACAAGAAAACATAAAAAAAGATATTTACTTTCACAGTTACTTTTTATTTTCCATGCACCATTAAGATTAATCAAATATGTGTAATAAGATACCTGATCACAATACCATTACTTTGGACAAACAAAAATTTATGAATAAACACAAGTGATAGAACAGCCTGCCATTTTAAGGGCAATTAACTGAAATTTATACAGGTAGTGAACAAGCAACATGGACTGTGAACTTCTCAGTACTGCATGGCATAGTCCCAAATTGAAAGAACTGTGATTGTACAATTGAGAGACAGCAGAATACAATTCTGCAAGTGGCACAAGTTGCACACCTATTACAGAAAACTATACATTAAATCATGATCTCAGTTTCAGATATCACTATGAGTGATTGACACTTACAATGAAAATCAAATTATGTGCATTTTATGTACTCGTGTAGAACTGACAAAAATTGTTTGTGTAAACATTTTGAAATCCCACTTGTGAAACGTGAACAACAATATCTTAGAGTCATTGGCAAATCTAGAAAATGGAAACAGCAGGCGAGACAGAGAGAGAGAGAGAGAGAGAGAGAGCATGCTGAGACATAGTAGAGACAGGATAATGAGCTGCCAGCTGCAGCATCTGCAGGCTATGCTGGGGCTGTGGGGGAAGTGGAGTAAAGTAGAGAAGGGAAAAGGATTCTGCCAGTGCAGTGCATCAGTGGCGTAGAAGTTTGTGTAGGGCTGGAGAATCCCAGTGGGAGCAGAGAAGGTTGAGATCAGGGTGGTGGTGCGGGTGGAAAGACTCCAGTCAGTGAAGCAGTCATTGAACTCAAGCATATCGTGTTGGGTGGCATGCTCAGCAAATGGATGATCCAGCTGTCTCTTGGCCAGTTTGGCACTGGCCATTCATGTGGACACACAACTTGGCAGTGGTCATGACCATGTAGTATGACAGGAAGTGGTTGCAGATAACTTGGTAGATCATATGACTGCTTTCACATTTGCCCCTGCCTTTCATGGGATGGGAGATGCCAGGGATAGGACTGGAGCATGTTGTAGTACGGGTCAGGTTTTGCATCTATTACAGGATAAGCCCCACGGGACAATTGGTTCGGAGTGGGGGTGGAATAGGGCCAGACAAGGATATCGCATATCGCGTAAGTTGGGTAGGCAGCGGAATACCTCTGTGTGTGTGTGTGTGGGGGGGGGGGGATATTTTTCATTTCAGGACACGATAGGAGGTAGTCGAAACCCTGCCGTTCTCTGAAGTATCATTAATGAAGTCTGATGATGACAGAACAATTGTTATTAACTATCATTAATGCAGTGCAAGTCATCCACTCTTAGCATTTTAAGAAAAGTAAATTGTGTGGTTGCCTTAGTCTTAAATCAGTATTTATGTCTCCAAGAATATATATCCTTTCCTTAGACCATTTTGCAAAAAATAAGTTAATTTTCTCAAGGATTGCCCAAATGCTTCAATATTAGTGTCTGGCATACAGTAAAAAATATAGTTATGATTTTTTAACATGGGCTATAACAGTACAGTTGCTTCCATTGCATTTTTTAGGCTTGTATCGTCCACACTAAGGACACTGTATTGCACAAGTAGTGTAGGTCCACCAACCTGATTTATGTAGTCTCTTCTATGATGCCTCATTGATAGCACATCATTCTGAAGTCATAAAATGGAAAATCTTAATGAGTTCAGGATGGTGTTTGCTCAAAAATGTACACACCACCACAATTTTGGTTTCACTTTTTCATATATTGTCTTCAAGGTCCCACAGTTGGATGATGACTAATTTCTTAACGTCATATGGAAAAAAAAAAAAAAAAATACTGCTCAGGATAGACTATAATTTTTAACAATAATTTGGTTAGTAAAAAGTGTAGTGGTCTAGGACTCTACAATATTATATGGAACCATTTTACGCATCTGCATTGGCACTAACCTGTTAATAGGTACAAGCACAATACTGAACAGCGTGGGAGATTACACAATTTTCATAAGTAATGGCTCAATCAGTTAATGAAGTAAGCCACCGTGTGCACAAAAATTGGAGAAACGGAAGTACAGCACTCAGAGATGAAATCTAATAAACACAGAGTTGAAATTTGCAATGTAAAATGTGTCTACTTCTGAACTTTAATGATAATTATCTTGTAAGTTAATTTTTTCCACAAAATTTTAACTATGTTAATGAAAAGTAGGAATACTAGTCTTTACAATGAATGGTATCATCCTTACCAAATCTATTTATTAGCTCAAAATATTTTCACTGCCATTTACTATAGTAAAATTTTTAATCATACATAACTTTTAATCAACACAGTTTTAAACAAGACTAATTGCATTTTTGCTGCCCGATACTGAGACTACGACTGTACCGATGAAACCTGAACTAAATAACAAATGGGCAGATTTATGCCTACATCACATAAAAATATTACTGAAAATCAGAACCAAAAGACACCCAGAGACAGAAAAGAGAGAAAAAATTATTGGTAGCAGTTGGGGTGTAATTAGAGCAGACGGTGGATGCCAGCTCGATATGCCGCAGAATGCTGGGACCGTCCCCCGTGATAGGTACAGTTGTAGCTTATCTTCACTGAGCCAGTGTTATTAACACGTAATGTCTTCTTGTTTATACCAACAGAATACTAAGAATACCAATTTTTACTTTTTAATGACCTGACATATACATATAAGAGTAATCATGGGTCATCACCACAAAGAGGTAAAGGTGGATTCTTAGGCAGCAGTCTTCACTTTATACATAGTCTCCTGTTATAAGGACATTGTGTACATACAACAGCAGCTACCTCCCTGATTGCATTGAATCCAGATGCTACCAGCAAAGTAATTTGCTCAGAACCATCCATAAAAAATCACTGTTCCTTTCTTGTTCTGGCAGACTCTCATACAATGACTTCTTTGTTTTCATCCAAATTCTGTGTATTAGTTTTTTGCAATGTCCTACTAATATAATTGAACATTTTTAATACTGTCCTATGAAAGGAATGTAATTGTTTCCTTTTTCATGGATTTGTCTATGCACTTGAGCAGTAACAGTAAATATGAAAACATGACCAAAGAATGTAATATTTAAATTTTTAGTCATTGCATGGAATATAAACAAACAAAGATATACTAAAGTCATGTAATAATACCAGTTAGATCTTCTCAACTATTTATCATGAAATAAACTAGCACTATTTATTGTATGTGATTAAAAGACAGTATGACATTCCCTCGCTGCATTTTTTTAAAATGTAGGTTATGTACAATGTATGTCATGCACTCACGAGATACTTGTTTGTTATCCCATATGTGCTTTCTGAATTTACCTTGCAGTTCATTTTTATAACAAAAAGTGCACTAAATATGGCATGAACATAGACATACTGCTGCTCTACAGATCAATATGTTACATCTAACTCCAAATAGCTTGGCAACCACACAGCCCCATGTGTGTCTACCTTTTTGTTACGAAGGAGTGACCATCTTAGTATGCATTAATCCGCTGAGCAGTGTGCTTAGTACAGTATCAGCAGTTGCATTAATTGTTAACAGGGTGATTTTCTTATTAGCCACGTCAGTCCGTTATATTATTAGTCATACTGGGATGAGCTGTCCTTACGATCTTTTGCAGACTCGCTAACTGTAGCTTAGGAGCTCTGCTTTTGAGTAGGCCTTGTTCATTCAACTGAATCCCCCCTACCAGATAGTGCTCACACACAATGAAATCCCCACCACTTCCACTGTACCCACCCATACAGTACTATCTGCGCAGTTACGGGACAGTACTTTACTCTTAACACTCTGCTTTCACATTCAGCTTGGCCACGAGCAACCAAACTGTGACCTAGCCACCCTAACCTAATCCTCTGGTTACACTACAGATCAGTCATCACAACAAAATGCTTGTTCAATCTTGTTATGTCATTGTTCATTTAGGGTGATAAAGTAGGTGTTTACACAACCTGAAAATCAATTTGCATAAGAATAAAGCCTCTGAAATGTAGTGTTACCGAAGAATGGTGAAGATTATATGGGTATACCGGATAACTAAATAGGTGGTACTGAATAAATTTGGTAAGAAGAGAAATTAATGGCACAACTAAAAAATGGGACTGACTGTTAGGACACATCCCGAGGCACTGAGGAATCGTCATGTCAATTTGGTAAATGTCTGTTTGTGTCTGTGTATGTGCGGATGGATATGTGTGTGTGTGCGAGTGTATACCTGTCCTTTTTTCCCTCTAAGGCCAGTCTTTCCGCTCCCGGGATTGGAGTGACTTCTTACCCTCTCCATTAAAACCCACATCCTTTCGTCTTTCCCTCTCCTTCCCTCTTTCCTGACGAAGCAACCATTGGTTGCGAAAGCTAGAATTTTGTGTGTATGTATGTGTTTGTTTGTGTTTCTATCGACCTGCCAGCGCTTTCGTATGGTAAGTCACATCATCTTTGTTTTTAAATATGTTTTTCCCACGTGGAATGTTTCCCTCTATTATATTCAGGTATTTGTTATGTTCCACATGACAAAATGTTGTAAATTTGGGATACATGTGACCTTAGAAACTACAGTGTGAAATGTCAGAATGAAATTAGGAAATAAAAAAAAGCTCCATAACCCAGGATCAAACCCTCGACCTCTTGCATGCTAACCCAAAACTCTATCCACTGGACCAACTGTACAGAAGGATTAATGTGTGCTGACAGAGGTAGTTACAATACATGTGGTTACTGTGTTGCCAGACTGTCACCCTTCAATTTCCTTTTTCTGCCGGATTTAATCGCCGGACGAATTTTGTGAGAGCCATTTTTCTATCACTGGTATTTGAGTAGTGCTGCAAAGCCCAGGTGCACAAATTTCACTTCACCGTGTATATCGGATGTCTACTAACGTCCCCAAATTATTATCTATGGCAATTAATAAATGTTTTACTGCTGTTGCATTTCCAAACTTTCAGAAACTTGCACAGACAGTACCAATTTATAAAAATGGTGATCCAGTCAAGGTAACAAGCTTCAGACCACTCTCAGTGATTCCAATCTTTGTTAAAGTCTTTGATGGTGCAATGAAAGACCAAATGTCAATTTCCTTTGAAATTAATGGAGTCTTCATAGACACATAGCACAGTTTCCGGAAAGGCAAATCTACAACAACAGCAGCACTAGATTTAGTTACTAGGATAAAGCACAGTTTTGAGAAAAAAGAATGTGTAATACTGGCACCCTGTGACCTCAGAGATGCGTCTGACTGCGTTTCTTATAAGGTACTCCTAAGCTCGGTAAATACGGAGTTGGAGGCAATGTTCTGGCAAACCTCAAATCTTATATGAAAAACAGAAGCCAGATTGTATCAGTCCAAGGAGCACTATCAAGTAAATGAAAGTTGGAATATGGTGTGGCACAAGTATCAGTAACGGGTCCTGTCCTGTTCCTAGTAGTTGCAAATGATTTAAGCTCTCACGGACAGTAATTTGCAGATGATACAACTCCATACTCAAAGGCTCTGATGCCAGAAAGTCTCAAGAAGAAGTAGATGCTCTGTTTAAGGTATATTGTAAAAAATTAAAATAAATTCATAAAAAACACAGAAATTGGTTTGTAGCCTCAGTGACAAGGGATACCAAAAACGCAGGAACTGTGAAACGTCTGGGATTAATGGTCAACAGTAAACTCACTTGACAGGAACACACTGCACATATATGTGACAAACTGTCACGAGTCTTATACCTCCTGAGGAAACTGAAGTATGTGATAGCATATTATTCATTGTTTATCAGTTACGGCCTCTTACTTTGGGGTCACTCTACAGGCTGCAAAAAAATTCTACTACTACTACTACAAAAAAAGCAATAAGGATCATAACATCAAGCAGGAAACTGGACCACTGCAAACCCATCTTCACATGTACAGCATGTCTTCTCCTGTCTCACGTATGTGAAAGAAAATCATGAAACTGCACCAACATGAGTGACATCCACAATTATAACATGTGCAGTAAGGAAGAGATAGACATCCCAAGTGTTACTCTCTATGACATGGGACAGTTTTCAAGCAGTAGCTATTAAAATGTTCAACCATTCAAATACTGAAATGCGCTCCTTAGACATGGTGAAATTTTGAGGAAAGGTGTTGCAAAACCTATGCAAAAAACAGTGTATAGCATAAATGAGTTCTTTGACAGTGAAACAACAAATTGGACTCCCTAAATAATGCAATACCATGTGAAATGAAGTGAACATGTACTTGTTAAAAATTTATCACTCTGTACATCATTAAGTGTTATGCTATACTTATGCAAATTTGTGCTGTATTATTATGCATACTTGTGTAAATTGGTTTTTGTATTTTAATGCTTGTATAATCATAACCTTGGAACACTGATGAAGTCTATCCATTATTGACTAGCAAATGATGTAGCTGTGGTAATAAACTAAAAATTAGTTATGCGAAATGCCTGTATCGACTAATACAATAAGATTTTAAAACTTAGGAAGAAAGGTGTGTCTACAGATGATATTTACATGACAGCTGTTGGTTAGTTTTCCATTGCAGGCAGCCTTTTCATCTGTGAGTGTTATTTCTTTTATAAATGTGTTTGTGGTCCCTGATTTATCCCTGCACAAAATTTATTTTTGGCTCCAACACTTGGGTTTCGACTACCTGATACCTAAATCTTGTCACATCTCTAATGTCGTAACCTGCACCACGACATTCGTACCTACCCGTGTTGTTGTGCTCTTCAGTCCAGAGACTGGTTTGATGCAACTCTCCATGCTACTCTATCCTGTGCAAGCCTCTTCATCTCCAATAACTACTGCAACCTACATCATCCTTAATCTGTTTAGTGTATTCATCTCCTGGGCTCCCTCTACGATTATTACGCTCCACGCTTTCCTCCAATAGTATCTTAGTGATGCCTTGGAATGTGTCCTACCAACCGAGCCCTTCTTCAAGTTGTACCACAAACTCCTCTTCTCCCCAATTCTATTTAATACCTCCTCATTAGTTATGTGATCTACCCATATAATCTTCAGCATTCTTCTCTAGCACCACATTTCGAAAGCTTCTGTTTTCTTTCTGTCTAAATTGTTTATTGTCCATGTTTCACTTCCATATAGGGCTACACTCCATACAAGTACTTTCAGAAATGACTTCCTGACAATTAAATCTGTACTCTTCTTCAGAAACATTTTCCTTGCCATTGCTAGTCTACATTTTATATCCTCTCTACTTCGACCACCATCAGTTATTTTGCTCCCCAGATAGCAAAACTCATCTGCTACTTTAAATGTGTCAATTCCTAATCTAATTCCCTCAGCATCACCTGATTTAATTTGAGTACATTCCATTATCCTTGTTTTGCTTTTGTTGATGTTCCTCTTATGTCTTCCTTTCAAAACACTGCCCATTCCGTTCAACTGTTCTTCTAAGTCCTTTGTTTTTCGGACAGAATTACAATGTCACTGGCAAACCTCAAGGTTTAATTCCTACTCCAAATTTTTCTTTTGTTTTCTTCACTGCTTGCTCAATATACAAATCAAATAACATCGGGGATAGGCTACAACCCTATCTCACTGCCTTGTGAATCACTGCTTCCCTTTCGTGCCCCTCGACTCATAACCGTCATCTGATTTCTGTAAAAACTGTACAGAGCCTTTCACCCTCTGTAATTTACCCCTGCCACCTTAGAATTTTAAAGAGAGTATTCCAATTTACATTGTCAAAAGCTTTCCGTAAGTCTACAAATGCTATAAACATACAATTGCCTTTGCTTAATATATCTGTGGAAAGATCTGTGCATGAAGCGTACAACAACTACCACCGTCACACCTTAGCAAAAGCAGAGAACCTGAGAAAATTCTGGTCATATGTAAAATTTCTAAGGGGGCCTCAGGCCTCCATTCAGTCCCTTGTTGACCAGTCTGGTGTGGCAGTTGAAGACAGCAAAACGAAAGCCAAAGTTTTAAATTTCACGTTCAAGAAATTGTTTACACAGGAGAACTGTATGGACATACTGTCGTTTGACCATCGGACAGACTCCCATTTGAGCGACATAGGAATAAGCGTATCTGGTGTAGAGAAGCAACTTACAGATTCGAAAAAAATAAATCACCAGGTCCGAACAGAATCCCATCCAATTTTACAAAGAGCACTTGACGGCATTGGCCGTTACCTAGCTTGCATTTATCATGAATCTACATCTACATGGATACTCTGCAAATCACATTTAAGTGCCTGGCAGAGGGTTCATTGAACCCCCTTCACAATTCTCCATTATTCCAATCTCGTATAGTGCACGGAAATAACGAACACCTGTATCTTTCCATACGAGCTCTGATTTCCCTTATTTTATCACGGTGATTGTTTCTCCCTACGTAGGTCGGTATCAACAAAATATTTTCGCATTTGGAGGAGAGAGTTGGTGATTGGAATTTCATGAGAAGATTCCATCGCAACGAAAAATGTCTTTCTTTTAATTATGTCCAGCCCAAATCCTGTATCATTTCTGTGACACTCTCTCCCATATTTCACGATAATAAGAAACGTGCTGCCCTTCTTTGAACTTTTTTGATGTACTCTGTCAGTCCTATCTGGTAAGGATCCCACACCACACAACAATATTCTAAAAAAGGACAGATAAGCATAGTGTAGGCAGTTTCCTCAGTAGATCTGTTACATTTTCTAAGTGTCCTACTAATAAAATGCAATCTGGTTAGCCTCCCCAACAACATTTTCTATGTGTTCCTTCTAATTTAAGTCATTCGTAATTGTGATACCTAGGTATTTAGTTGAATCTCTCTCCCATCAAAAAATCCCAAGTGACTGGAAAAAAGTGCAGGTGATTCCAGTATATAGAAAAGGTAGAAGAACGGATCCACAAAATTATAGACCAATATCTGTAACTTTTGTTTACTGCAGAATCCTCAAACACATTATCAGTTCGAATATAATAAACTTTCTCGAGTTAAGCAGCTTATGTCCACGAATCAGCACGGTTTTAGAAAGCATTGCTCATGCGAAACTCAGCTTTCCCTTTTCTCACACAATATACTGAGAACTATGTATGAAGGGCAACAGACAGATTCCTCCTCATTTCTAGATTTCCAGAAAGCATTTGATATGATGTCCCATTGCATGCTGTTTATGAAGGTACGAGCATACGGAATAAGTTCGCAGATATGTGAGTGGCTTGAAGACTTCTTAAGTAATAGAACCCAGTACGTTATCCTCGATGGCGAGTGTTCTTCAGAGATGAGGGTACCATCAGGAATGTCCAAGGGAAGTGTTGTTCTCTATGTAGATAAATGATTTGGCAGATATGGTGGGCAGCAGTGTGTGGTTGTTTGCTGATGATTCCATGGTGTACAGTAAGGTGTGTACGTTGAGTGACTGTAGATAGATACAAGATGACATAGACAAAATTTCCAGTTGGTGTGATGAATGGCAGCTAGCACCAAATGTGAGAAAATGTAAGATAATGCGGATGACTGGCAAGAACAAAACTGTAATGTTCCGATGTGGTATTACTAGTGTCCAGCTTGAGACAGTCAAGTCATTTAAATACCTGAGCATATTGTTGCAAAGAAATATGAGGTGGAACGAGGCTGTGAAAACTGTGATAGGGAAGACAATAGCTTGAGTGTTTGGGATCTGTACCAGGTGGAATTGAAGGAAGACATAAAAGCAATTCAGAGGAGGGCTGCTATATTTGTTATCGGTAGGTTTGAAACAAAACTTGTGTTACAGAGATATTTCAGGAACTCAAATGGGAATCTCTCGTACTGCAAAGTGTTGTCCCAAAATTTCAATAGTAAATCTCTCCGTGATGCACAATGCCTCTCTTGTAACATCTGCCAGTGGAATTTGTTTAGCATCTCCGTAATGCTCTCTCGCCAACTAAACGATCCCACGACGAAATTCGTCGCTCTTCGTCGGATATTCTTTATCTCCGCTATCAGTCCTACCTGATAGGGATCCCACATAGGTGAACAATACACAAGAATCGAGTGAACAAGCACCTTATAAGCCACTTCTTTCGTGGATGAGTTACATTTCCTCAAGATTCTTCTGATGAATCTAAGTCTGTTGTCTGCTTTTCCCACTATTTGTTTTACATGGTCATTCCACTTAAGTTCATTCTGGATAGTTGCATCTAGATATTTTGTGGAAGACACTGTCTCCAGCTGTCTGTCATCCATAGTGTAGCTGTACAGTACTGTATTCCTTTCTACCATTCTTATCAATCATTCCCTAATTCTCTCTCTGAAGCTTTCTACAACCTCTGGTTCTTTCAGTCTATCCAACTCTTACCTTCTTAAATTCCTACCTTTCTGCGGTTTCTTCAGTTTTAATCTTTAGTTCATAACCAATAAATTGTGGTTGGAGTCCACACCTGCACCTGGAAAAGTCTTAGTTTAAAACCTGGTTCCTAAATCTCTGTGTTATCATTATATAATCAATCTGAAACTTTTCGGTGTCTCCAGATGTCTTCCACATATACAGCCTTCTTTCATTATTCTTAAACCAAGTACTAGCTACGATTAAGTTATGCTCTGTGTAAAATTGTAGCAGGTGGCTTCCTCTTTCATTCCTTCGCCCCTCCCAGTCCATATTCACCTACTACTTTTCCTTCACTTCCTTTTCCTACTATCGAATTCCAATCCCCCATGACCGTAAATTTTCATATCCCTTAATTATGTTTTTTTATCTCGTCATACATAGCTTGAATCTCTTCATCATCCGCAGAGCTAGTTGGCATATAACCTTGTACTCCTGATACGAGCATGGGCTTCATGTCTATCTTAGCTACAATAATGCATTCACTATCCTGTTTAGAGTAGCTTATCCATGTTCCTACTTTTTCATTCATTAATAAACCTTCTCCTGCATTACCCCTATTTCATTTTGTATTTATAACCCTGTATTTTCCTGACCAGAAACCTTGTTCTTCCTGCCACCAAACTTCACTAATTCCCACTATATGTAACTCTAACCTATTAATTTCCCTTTTTAAACTTTCTAACCTACTTGCCCGATTAAGGGATGTGACATTCCATGCTCCAATCCGTAGAACATCCAGAGATCCAAATGTGGGACTATTTTACATCCAGAATATTTAAACCAATAGGATGCCACCATCATTTAACGATACAGTAAAGCTCCATGCCCTTGGGAAAAATTGCGGATGCGGTTTTCCCTTGCTTTCAGCCATTCACAATATCAGCACAGCAATGCTATTTTGGTTGATGTTACAAGGCCTGCTCAATCAGTCATACAGACCGTTGCCCCTGCAGCTACTGGAAAGGCTGCTGCCCCCCTGCAGGAACCACACGTTTGTCTGGCCTCTCATTGTGGCGCACCTACGGTACGACTACCTGTATAGCAAGCCACCCGACCGACGGCAAGGTCCGTGCCAATATGATTTCAGTTGATGCTATGTTGAAAGCTGTGCAGCTACGTATAATTTATGGCACTGTGTGTGAACAATAGCTCACAATGTCACTACAGAAAGCCACAAGCTGTGGCGCCGTATTAGTTGCGTATGTGAACCCGACTTCAGTTTCAAAACATCAGACTGCAGTAATATCGACGGTTGGCAATGAATACCTCACAACTCCATCTGTCTTTGAAAGCCTCGTGATTCCAGAAACCAGTAACTCTATTATCAAAGAGAGATTTGAAAGTTCATGGATTCCTCTAATATGTCAATAACTATGCGTCTACAATATAGTTACACATGTAGCACCATTATCTGTACTAGTTTATATATTTAAAAAAATTTTTTTTGCTTCTCCTGTAATATTTAACAAAAGTGCCTACTATCGATATGAGCTAAAATTTTAGTCTGCTAGAACCAAAACATGATCAGTTACTGTTGAAGTTATTTCACCATTCGTATCTGATAGTGTTATGTGTTCTTAAGGAAACCTTGCAGAAAGGGGAAGGCTTTCAATATCACTATTAAACATCAGCTAAATGTTAAAATTAATTCAGGACTTTCTTTTGTGAATTTTATGACATAATTAAACAAACAAAATCATCTCTGAAAAAACGAATGTCTAGTGAGAACTACAATTGAATAAATAAAGTTTAATGTTTCAGTAAACTGATGAAACTTTTAAGTAATTTCAAAAATATGTCCTGGGTGTGGATCCAAAAACTATGGTAAAATGTTCTGGGTTTGACATAAAAAAATATAGCAGGCCTATTAATGACAGAACTGGGTCAGTACTTGCAGTTTTGTTTAACCATATGTTGCTATTGACAGATTTTCTTTCCATTCCTACATAAGTTTTATTCACTGTTAGTGCCACTTGCTTCTTTATATTTACACCCTTACTCCACGACACAAAAAGACTGCTAGATTCAGTTACGTTGAAAGGTAGGCAGAAATGATTTCATACCAGTTGTAATGTCCCCACAGCAAATACCCTCTACCACGCACCAATTAATCATTTGCAATCAAACCATCCACATTCATTCACTTTGTAAAAGTTATCGATCTGATTTTCTTGTAATATATGCAGCGACAGCCCGTCGACGCCAAAGTATTTTCTAGTGCGTTTACTCTTTGAAATAAGAGAGATGCATATATGCATTCTCCATGCTTGTTAGAGTGGTAACTAGGACAGCTTCTGGAGTATCTGTATCTCTCATAAACATGTCAATCCCCCAACATATTCTGCTTTTCTTCTCGCTAAAGCGAGCCAATTAACATTTGTGCCGCTAGCGGTTTGTTTTGAAGAGAAAAAGATTGTAAAAGGAAAATAATTAAGGCGTGGAATCACCGGAGATCTGGACATGTAATGGAGATGGATCTAATACACGATTTCCTCCGCAAATAAGGTTTGTGACTTTTTTGTTCTGGAGTGAATAAACGAATGAGTTTTTTCTGAATCATTTGTTGATCACGTTGGCCCTGTAATTAGTGGGGAAGTTTCAGCTGTGTAGAAGAGAGCCTGCAATCAGCGAGTCTGTGTTAAATCATCCAAAAAGGCTTCGTACACATCTGGAATTCGCAATCTTTCGTAAAAGGAACAAATTGTCCACACGATTGATTCTCCCGACTGACTGCAGTGTTTAACAGTAATAATAAATTCAAAGGTCTCTTACAGCAAGCCAGCTGCTGATTACCAAGAAGGACTCCACCGAAGATTCTATTTGGCTGATTTCACGTAATGAAAAATTATATTAAAAACTGTGCATAGAAAAAGGAGAGAAAGAGAGAGAACGAATGAAAATAGAGATAATACTAATACTCCTCCATTAGTTTAATTTTTCGCCTGTCTTATGATGGATCAGCCAAGAACTGGGAGGGCCTTACTTTACTGTATAGACTTATGTGTGAAGGTGGAGGGATCTTAAAGACAACAGATACACATCTATACAGACAAGACATTACACAGAGATAGCAGCTAGCTGCATTCATCATCTATTCTTAGATAAAGAGACGGCAACTTATTATCCGAACATTTTTAAATGTTAAACAGTCTTTGCTTAGTTCTGTTCTTTTTTCACTAGCATTTATGCCACTGTTTTAGGATTTGGCATATTTTATTTTAATATTGAACTTTGCAGTCCAACATCCCATCTGAAACCAGATGTAAAGGCCGTCTGTCTGAGAACTATGTCAACTTTGCCCATTACGTTATGTCCGTGACTCATGTTGTCTGAGGCGAAATTCAGGACCGTCACAGCATTTGCCCGAACAAGTGTGGGAAAGCTCCTAGGTTGACCAGTGATAGGACTCCAATCCCAATTCCACCAAAAAAGTGTCATCTGAAACAGTAGAAGCAGCATCTATGGGATCACAGTCATTACTACTAATACTAACTGTGGTGTCACCGCCAGACACCACACTTGCTAGGTGGTAGTTTTAAATCGGCCGCGGTCTATTAGTACATGTCGGACCCGCGTGTCGCCACTGTTAGTGATCACAGACCGAGCGCCACCACACGGCAGGTCTCGAGAGACGGACTAGCACTCGCCCCAGTTGTACGGATGACTTTGCTAGCGACTACACTGACGAAGCCTCGCTCCTTTGCCGAGCAGATAGCTAGAATAGCCTTCAGCTAAGTCCATGGCTACGACCTAGCAAGGCGCCATTAGCCTTACATAGCAATTGATACTTATCGTATAAAGCATGTCTCATCAAGAACGATGTATACAACAAGGATGGATTGAAGTTAAGTATTCCAAAAGCTACGTACTTTTCTTTATAGCATTCATTACGTATCCTGTTTCAGACCTCACGCCATCCTTCGTGTGTTTATAGCGTGCATTGCGGTCCCCTCAAATCACACTGTGTCGGCACTTCTGTCGACACATCACTAACAACAACAACAACCGGAGGCACTGTCATTGTCAGCTGCACTCCAACAAGCACCAGTAGTGGCAGAGGATGTGTCAGCTTCGTTAGCAGTAACAGTTGCAACAGCACAACATTGCTTAAGGAGGAGCCAAATGCAGGGCATGTCGAAATCATTTAATGAGAATTTTTTATGACTTCAAGCCAAAAAAAGGAAAAGACTGTGACAAACTAGCTGGAAAATTTACAGATAAAGCAACAGCTATCTGGGGGAAAGCAACACATCATCAGTTTCAGAGCAACATTTCCTTAAGAATGGCACCAGGAAAACCATTCCAACACCTCTGCTTGAGCCAGACAACAAGGAGTTATCAGATACAACAAGAGGTTACGTCACCTCCTGTAACTTGAAACATAGAAGCAAAACCACCACACTATGTTACAAGTAAGTTTCAAATTCCAAAGTTATTTGCAAATTTCTCAGTGTTTCCTCAAAACGTTAAGTTCTTGTAGAGATTGAACTAAAATTTGTTATTATACTTTGCATAACAGTGCATTGGCTTAAAGGAGAAAAACTGAAAATGTTGAGTCTCCAAAATTTTATGCAGACCCATGGAGGAAGCTAGATTTGCACCTATTCATTTCGAAAAAGATATACCTAAAGAAAGAGTTTTAAAGATATCTGGAGTTGAATTAGTAGCTGAAAATGGAGCCATTATTTACTGGTATAGGACTCCAACAGGCAATATATCTACCCTGTTAACAAGTTTGGAATCATACTTCCACATCTTAACAAAATGTGCAAAAATAGCATTACACACGGAGATTTTAATATTAACTTCAAGAAAGAATAAAAACATTGAGCTTTTGAACCTCCTTTTAACATTTAAATTAAAAACTGAAATAGGAGCAGCAACACCGGCATCAACCATAACCAAATATTTACAAATACATGTCACGTAGATGTGATACACAGACTTTCAACACGGGCTTTGGGGGTCACAATGTACAAATAATTTCTGTAGAACTGAAAAATCACTGTCAGGTTTTGAAACAGTCTGTAACAGCCATTGCTAGGAGCTACAATGAAAAAATTTTAATTCCTTTCTGCATTTCCTAACTAGGAAAAAAATGGGAAGAAGTTTACAGCATTGCAGGCATAAATGAAAAATTTAATGCTTTCTGTAACATCATCTGCAGTTACTTTGAACTATGTTCCCCCCACCCCCCCCCCCACCCCATCCCCACCCCCCACCACCTGTCCCCAAAAGAAAGGAAATAATGCAAAAAATAATAATAAAAGTAACTGGCTCACACCAGGCATACTTACACCACTTAAGAAAAAAGAGATTTCTACATGAAGTATTGAAACAAACAGAAAAACCACCAGATTTTGATGCTTATTTTAGGAGCTGTAAGCTTATTGTAAACAATGTCACTGAAATTTCTACGAAACTGACAAATGGGAATTTTGTAAAAAGTGCTCCAAACAAAATTAAGGCCACATGGGACATAGTAAGAAAAGAAAAATGGAAACAACGTGAAGAACACCAAAATATCAGACACAAAAAAATTACAAATAAATTTAACTCCTACTTCACAGAATCAGCAGAAAACCTTATGAAAATGCATTCACCAAATGCTAAGAAAGAACAGGTTCCAACAGTTTAAATAAGTGTCTTTTTTAATATCCAGCAGATGAGAATGATGTAGCTAGCAAATGTCATTAGAGGACTAAAAGCAGAATTCTCATCTGACATTGTTAACGTCCTTGATGTTTTAAAGAAATGCTGATGTAATAGTAAAAACCTTTGTTTGTAATTCCTCACAGACTATAGGGCTTTGTCTGAAAAGCTGAAAATAGCAAAAGTGAGAACAGACGTAAAAAATTACAGACCAATCTCTATAGTGTCTGGCTTTTTCAAAATATTAGAAAAAATATTTTATAGGAGGCTGTAGAAGAAAATAACTTGTTTTCAAAAATCACAGCATGGTTTCTGTAAATGATGGCCCACAGAAACAGCAATCTTTGATTTTGTAAATGAAGCTCTGACCTCAGTAGTCCATAAACAGCACTTATCTGCCATATTTTTGGACCTCGTGAAAGCTTTCGATGATACAAATCACAAACTACTACTCTCAAAACTGGAACATATAGGTGTCAGAGAACTGCGACATATGTGGATACAATCAGATCTGAACAACAGATAACAAACAGTGGAACTTAAATATCAATAAGGAAACAATATACATATTCATGTCTGGAAAACAGTATGTTAAATGTGGTGTGCCGCAAGGTTCCATTCTAGGTCCAATCTTGTTCCTGCTCTTCATAAATGACTTAGAGTCAGTAACCCCTTCCCAGACATGTATAAAATCTTTAGACAATGCCAACATTCTGATAAAAGCTAACATTGTAGATGAATTGGAGAATAAAATCAAAGTATGCATATTACATGTAACTAGTTCTCCAGAAACAATCTTTATCATTAATGCAGAAAAGACGGTATCTATGCTTTTAAATATAGCACAAAAGGATAGACCCCTCAAGCCATATCATAATGTTCTTTGGAAAACAATCAGAAATCATAAACAGCTCTAAAATTCTTAGAATATGGACAAGCATGTAAGCTTCATCAATAAGAAATTAAGTACCACCTGCTATTGCATGAAAATTTTTACTGGCTGTGTGACAAAACAATTGATAAAAAAATATATATTACGCACAGCTAGAATCATTGTTGAGATATGGGATAATTTTTCGTGGCAACTCACCTGGCCAGCATAAGTTGCTGTATTGTCCAAAAAAGAACTATAAGGACCATAGAAAAATGTAACTACTAGAAGCTCATGCAGGCTGCTATTTAAGAACCTACAAATTATTCCACTTCCTTGTTTGTACATTTGGGAAGTTACATCTTTCATTGCGAAAATAATGGACACTTAAGACCAACTAGTGCATAAGAATGAAAACAATTCATAAATACAATACTCGACAGAAAATGGAACTGTGTAGTGAATATGAAAAAACAAAACTTACACATGATGAGCCTCTACAGCAGGGGAAAATCTTTACTACAACACATTAAGACACAAAAAAAACTAAGAAATTTCAAAATGGCTCTAAAAATACATATTTTAAATAAACTGTATTATAGTGTTGAGAATATACAATCTTAAACTATATAGGAGATAACTGCTTCTAAAACCCAGATGGGTTCTAGTAGAATACTTCAGTCAGTAACATAATCAATGTTAGCGTACATCCCATAAACTGTAAATATTTTCTAACCTTTCAGTTTGTTTCTTGTGTACAAACACAAAAGCTTTAAACTATAGTTATGAAGATGCCACAAAAACTGTAAATATTACTGTGCTTTATAATTAATTGTAGTTAATTCATGAGAAAAGTACCCGCCAGGTTAGTCAGACTTGGGTAGGCGCGCCAGCACCGGACTGAATCGACCCAGCAGATTGACGATGAGGGCTAGTGTGCCGGCCAGCCCGGATGTGGTTTTTAGGCAGTTTTCCACATCCCACTAGGTGAATACCGGGCTGGTTCCCATGTCCTGCCTCACAGACATTTGAAAACATTCGCACTATTTCATGGCTTACACTAGACACAGACAGCCGGGGTGCACTAATTCCGTCCTGGGGGTACGGGATGGTGACAGGAAGGACATCTGGTCACCGCCTGACACTAACATAGCCAAATCCATACTAACAAGGCCAACCCCGCGTTGAAGTGGGACAAAGGCCCAAGGGAATGATGATGATACTGATGAATTCATAAGAAAGTGTCAATTTTCTTGTCTTTTTACTAGAAAACTGTTATAAGTTCGTGAGAAGAGCATGAAGACAGTAATCTATATGTATGCATTTGCTTAGAGTTTTAAGTACATAAATTTATTTATATTGTAGTTGATATACAATTCATAATCATCACATTAATTCATGTTGTCTCATCTCGTCATCTCACAAAAATTGACTTGTCCAATATCAGTTCGAAAAATGATGAAGCAGACGAATAAAACAATCTACCAGCCATACGCTGAAACCTCAAAATGAGAACACACTTTCAGAATGGTTTAAGTCCACATTCTGATAAGAGGGTAGAATAAGGTAAACAGTGCTGACATCATACCATTTATAGTGGCACTATAATGTTTTTTTCTTTCTTTTGAATTTAACAAGTATGTATGTCATATCTGTTATCTATAGTGTAGCCCAGGTAATAGATATTATGTTGGAATGTATTTTGGTTTTAAATAAGAAGGTACAATTGCTGCCATGTTCCTATCATGATTTGGACTAATTCCTTTATGACTGCTGAATGAAATATTACACAGGCCAACGAAATTTTTTTTTTTTTTTTTTTGGAAAAGCTTTTTTTACTTTGATAGCTGATATTTATAGATTTTTATGAGCTGAATCCAAATCTAGCCTTAGTTTTTTGTATCACCCATAGTTTTTGTTATTACATAGTATAAAAATCCTATGCTGTACGGTAAATGGGGGAATTAATGAAATGCTTTGTTACAACATAAGCACGGTTTGTATTTACAGTAAGCTGCTTAAAACAATGATATGTGTTAATAGAGGTTTCACTTGTCAGCTGGAATCGGTTTGTATTTTCGTTCTCTTTTTTCTTCGAAGCTTCTCGTGTAGCTTTTCCTACAATGAGTCGCTTGCTGAACTTCTCGGTGAAGTGACCAACAGTAGCCCCCCCCCCCCATCACATTGGTGTTCCAGCAGCCTCGGTAACATTTTTCCATCACTTTAATGTCTCAGAGGCTGGCAACAGGTTCCTGTACAACTTCTTTAGCCCAATCACGATGCAATGAACCGGCAGCCTCGTAATTGATTCTTGTCACGGAGAGTGCATTCCTCAGATTCTGCAGGTACCCGTCTGATGTTTTTGACGGACCTTCCTGTGAGATACGGATCTGTAAGGATCGTGAAAACATTTCACCTCGGTGGGTGAAATATGACAACACCACAGGATGGCCGACGCACTGTTGCCCAGATAGACATCGCGTTTTGTAAGAACTGTGAAGGAACCCACTCGCGAGTGGTTTCCTGCACAAGCACAGAAACGGTGCCTCGACTGTAAATCCGACAGTAACATCAGAAGATGTTCTAGATGGAATTTGTTCTCTGTTGTGGAACACGATAGGGCTGGCAAAAAGGAACTTACCCGTGTTCTGGAGGGAAGCTGTAGTGAGAGAGTGCCGCCGCGTTTTGACCGGGACATTTCATTTTTGTGAGAGTACTCCTCGTGTAGTGTTTCTGGAAACGACAGTGAAGTGTCGGAGACATTTTTAACGGGACTTCGGTCACGAGGTGGACGAGATCTAGAATCGGTTTTCGCCAGCAAGGGGAGTGAGAGGGTAAGGATTTGGGCATCGGCCGTGAGTTACGTCAGATTGCGATTACCGGCTCGGATGTGGCGGTGCGGTCGCGGATCCCGGGTCGACAGAGGTCCACTATTCGAGTCGACACTGAGGCGTGGTGGAGGCAGTGCTGCAGATTCCTACATTTAGTAGCTCTGGTGAATAAGAAGACTTTCACCATCTGTGGTGTGCTCATTCAAACAGCAGCAGCCACTGTTCAATTTATGCATATCACGGCGGTCTCCAGTTTTGCAGTTACAGCCACTGTCAACTACAGTAGATTTAGTCGGATCACTTTATCCGTATTTAAAGTCATAGGCTGTGTTAATTTTGCACCCACACCTCTACTTCGTCAACCGTACATCAGTATGTACTTTATTTCATAACACTGATACTCAAATATAATCAATGTTTGTACTTCTCTTATGTCCAGTGTCAGTCTTGTTTTTTTGTAATGGATCTACAGTTACCTAGCATATCATCTCTTACTTCAGACAATATTATTCCTTTCTTCATAAATATTTGAGATAACGGAACTACTCGTCGTGTCAACTTTAGCTTCACTGTTCGGGGCCCAGACACAGTCACCTGTACGTAAATCGGGCGCTGATGACCACGCAGTTGAGCGCCCCACAAACCAAACGTCAAAAACGTCATGTACGTAAATCTCCTGCTACGTTCAATCTTCCAGTGGCACAGCTGAATGATGTGTCTGTGCTGTGGAATACTCTGAAGCAGAAGTTCACTACAGGCACTCCCACGTCACCTTCCCACTGGACACATTGTAACCTAGATTCTGTACCGAGGGAGACGGCCACTGACCTCGTAAGACAGTGCCTCGCCCTGGCACACTGAGAAAGCTTCCGCCCGTGGTGAGCGTAACGACTCTGTTCCGTAAATCGCTGACTGCGTACACACTAGATGCAAATACCTTACAGGTGCTTAACGAACTCTCTTATACGTACGGACTGCCTCGATAACTTCCGACACCTCACCGAACAGAAAAAGCGCAGCTCAATTCGACTCCTGTCGGTTTCAAATACTTCTCTAATATCACGTCTCCCTGTAGTTTCACAAGCTGTGCCAGTTAGCAATATTGTTTTTAATCAATTCTTCGTACAGAATAACGTCTCTGTATTACTTGAGCTGTAACTAATTTATGAAATAAAGTAATAATATAATTTAAAAATAGAGGTGGCCATCTACCAGACAACCTTAAAAATATCACTGGACAACAGGAAAATGAGGGGTAAGTCACAAGACGGATTCAAAGGCATCCGTATTGCTTTGTGAACTGTTCAGTGTGGTACCTTTTGTTACTGCACGTGACACTTGATTCGTGTGTTATTTTGTCAGTAATTGAAACAATACTTGTTTGGCAAAGCCATTTATTTCTTTTCAATATGTCAGATAAATACAAATTATTGTTCAATATATGGAGTGGTATACAATCTGCACCAGTTTCTTACATTATATAAAATAGTTATCTGTAATGTTTGTAAGCATACACATCATTTTAATAGAGGAGCTTAAAGAAGAGTTACGTGACAGGTCCAGACAAAGTTAACATAGTGTGTGCTTATCATGCATGCACAACATTACTTTGATAATAGGATGAAAACAATAGCAATACTTTATATATATTCGTAAGTATATGTATATACCAGCAATCTGCTTATACAGGGATTTTCCTTTTTGTTGCCCGGAGAGAAATTTAACACAAAATTTGGGGCCACAGATGAGTGGAGGAGACAGTCGACCAGGTTTCCCGTCTCGCAACAGTACGTACGTGTACGTACCGTTACTCTCCCTGACGACACAGATAGCAAAGCAGTAACGCACGACACTGAATTAATGGACCTTCACCTGTGCATATCCGTAAGAGAATGCCATTTCTGTATGTCTCGTTTTCTCATCCCTCCACCATCGCGATTTCCCCCTCTTCCTCTCTCCGTCTTCTCGGAAAAGCCTAATCGAATGAAGTTTTGCCAAAGATGAAGTTTCCCGGAGCTTCGGGGTCTGTTGAGGAGAAGAATTCCCTCCACAGCTTCTCGAAGACTTGTGGTGTCACCTGCACACTTTGATTCTGTAAGAGACAGACAGGTGCAGCTTTCAGTGTAATTCCTATTTCTGTACGGTCAAAATCGCATTCAAGATAAAACAGAATAAAAAATAAGAATAAAAAGAATATATAAATAAATGTAAAATGACCTAATAAATAATGATTTACAATAGACACGAGACGTAGTAAAATAGAGAGAGAGCACAATTTAATGAAAATACACTCCTGGAAATTGAAATAAGAACACCGTGAATTCATTGTCCCAGGAAGGGGAAACTTTATTGACACATTCCTGGGGTCAGATACATCCCATGATCACACTGACAGAACCACAGGCACATAGACACAGGCAACAGAGCATGCACAATGTCGGCACTAGTACAGTGTATATCCACCTTTCGCAGCAATGCAGGCTGCTATTCTCCCATGGAGACGATCGTAGAGATGCTGGGTGTAGTCCTGTGGAACGGCTTGCCATGCAATTTCCACCTGGCGCCTCAGTTGGACCAGCGTTCGTGCTGGACGTGCAGACCGCGTGAGACGACGCTTCATCCAGTCCCAAACATGCTCAATGGGGGACAGATCCGGAGATCTTGCTGGCCAGGGTAGTTGACTTACACCTTCTAGAGCACGCTGGGTGGCACGGGATACATGCGGACGTGCATTGTCCTGTTGGAACAGCAAGTTCCCTCGCCGGTCTAGGAATGGTAGAACGATGGGTTCGATGATGGTTTGGATGTACCGTGCACTCTGCAGTGTCCCCTCGACGATCACCAGTGGTGTACGGCCAGTGTAGGAGATCGCTCCCCACACCATGATGCCGGGTGTTGGCCCTGTGTGCCTCGGTCGTATGCAGTCCTGATTGTGGCGCTCACCTGCACGGCGCCAAACACGCATACGACCATCATTGGCACCAAGGCAGAAGCGACTCTCATCGCTGAAGACGACACGTCTCCATTCGTCCCTCCATTCACACCTGTCGCGACACCACTGGAGGCAGGCTGCACGATGTTGGGGCGTGAGCGGAAGACGGCCTAACGGTGTGCGAGACCGTAGCCCAGCTTCATGGAGACGGTTGCGAATGGTCCTCGCCGATACCCCAGGAGCAACAGTGTCCCTAATTTGCTGGGAAGTGGCGGTGCGGTCCCCTACGGCACTGCGTAGGATCCTACGGTCTTGGCGTGCATCCGTGTGTCGCTGCGGTCCGGTCCCAGGTCGACGGGCACGTGCACCTTCCGCCGACCACTGGCGACAACATCGATGTACTGTGGAGACCTCACGCCCCACGTGTTGAGCAATTCGGCGGTACGTCCACCCGGCCTCCCGCATGCCCACTATACGCCCTCGCTCAAAGTCCGTCAACTGCACATACGGTTCACGTCCACGCTGTAGCGGCATGCTACCAGTGTTAAAGACTGCGATGGAGCTCCGTATGCCACGGCAAACTGGCTGACACTGACGGCGGCGGTGCACAAATGCTGCGCAGCTAGCGCCATTCGACGGCCAACACCGCGGTTCCTGGTGTGTCCGCTGTGCCGTGCGTGTGATCATTGCTTGTACAGCCATCTCGCACTGTCCGGAGCAAGTATGGTGGGTCTGACACACCGGTGTCAATGTGTTCTTTTTTCCATTTCCAGGAGTGTATATACAACATGAAATGCATTTACAGAATACAAAAATAAAACACTGTACCACAATGGCAAGAATGGTTTATTTATATGCATGTGAGTGCTTAACAATAAACTATAAGCTCGGTACAATGGAGATATGTGAAAGACAGGCTGTTAGAAAATTCACGGATGTAACACGAAAACAACAGAGGGTTGGGAGCTTATAAGAGTCGGCAAGACTCACCGGAGGAGAAACACCCCCTCTGAAGATGTCCAGCGAAGCACTGGATGAAACGTCAGGAGCTGAAGAGTTTCATGGACCACGACCTTACATCCCGCAAGGTTTACCAGAAGATATTTCATCCGGTCGTGAAAGCCTTCATACTATGAACTACCAAATCCCCCACCAGAGTAACCAAACCGTCAAGCAGTGCTATAGACCAGATACTAATAAATACAGATAAATATTTATACAAATCTGGAAATATGAATACAGGTTTCAGTGATCATTATGCACAGTTTATTGAATTCCCAGTAGAGACTGCAGGAAATACTGAACAACAAATAAGAAAAGGTAGAAATTTTAGCAAGGTACTTACTAAAAAAAGAAACATGGAATGATATAGACAACTATGAGGACATATGTAAAAAGTTTGACATGTTCTTGGAAATATTCTCCCATTATTTCAATATTTCTTTTCCAGTTAAAAACCAAACAATAAAAACTAGAAAAAGAAATGTTACATGGCTGACGAAAGACATTAAAATATCATGTGCTGAAAAGAGGAGACTTTATGAAATCTCAAAAACACAAAATGTTACAGAAGAATTTCTGGTGTATTTCAAGAATTATAAGAGAGTGCTTCACAAAGTCATAAAAGAAGCTAAAAAAACAACAAATGATCACCATATAAAAATGGCCAGGAACATGTAGGAAATGAGACCTCCCAAAATGTAAATCGCCAGGTAATCCAAGATGGCAAAAAAATTACAAATCCAGAAGAAGTAGGCAATGCTTCTGATACATACTTTGCAAATATTAGTGAAAAATTACTCTCTGACATAAAATCTTCAAATAAAAATCCTGCTACAACACCATAAAATCAAAATAGAAACTGCAACTCCCTATTTCTTACTCCAACCAACCCTAAGGAAATTATACTATCAATTAGAGAGTTAAAAACAAAATTTTCAACAGGTGTGGATGAGATTCCAGATTATGCCATTAAAAATGTGGGTGACCTCATTGCAATGCCATTAGCCCAAATTTTCAACAGTTCATTAACAAATGGAGTCTTTCCTTCCTGCTTAAAGACAGTGAAACTGAAACCACTGTTCAAAAAGGGTAAGAAAGAATACATAGCCAATTATAGACCTATTGCCTTGCTATTCACATTTTAGAAAACACTAGAAAAAATTTTTCATAAGAGGTTGCTAGATTTTCTAGAAAAGTGCAAAATATTATCCACAACCCAACACGGCTTCCGGAAAGGCCGATCAACAGAAACAGCAATATATGAATTTCTGGGTGAAGTACTCGAAAAAATTGATAGTGGAAAAAAAGTAACTGGCATATGCCTTGATCTGTCTAAGGCTTTCGACATCATAGACCACACCCTATTGCTGCAGAAGCTTGAAAGAATTGGTATCAGAGGTATGCCTAACAACTGGCTTAGATCGTATCTTACTGACCGCAAGCAAGTAGTAGAAATACATTTCCACAAAGAAAAGAAATCAACAAGATACTATTCTGATTATAAAGCAGTAAAATACGGAGTACCGCAGGGCTCGGTACTGGGCCCCATCCTATTTTTGATATATATAAATCACCTAACATCAACCAACCAGTACCATAGCACTATCCAGTTTGCAGATGACACAAGCATATTAGTCAGTGGGAAGACTGCAGAGATACTACAGACAAGACTGTCTAAGGCATTAACAAATGTTGTAAACTGGTTCAGCCAAAACAAACTAATAATAAATAAAAGTAAAACAGTAGCATTAAATTTTCATGTCAAGAGAAACACTGAAGAGGATATAAGAATTCAGATGTCAGACACAGATATTGAATGTATGCCTAATACAAAATTTCTGGGGGTCTGGCTACAGGATAATCTTAGATGGAAAACTCACATTGACAACATATTAATGAACCTAAGTACCATGTGTTATTTAATGAGAGTGCTAGAAAACTGCTGTCATAATGACAGTTTACTATTCTAATATACATTCTGTCCTAAAATATGGGATCACTTTCTGGGGTAACTCGCCATCCTGCCTAAAACACTTCAGGATGCAAAAAAGAATAGTGAGAATCATGGCTGGAATAAAAAGGAACAAACCACGTAGACCATTATTTAAAAGGATGGGGATTCTTCCCCTTCCATGTATTTTCCTATTTGAAAGTGAAATGTTTATAAAGAAATATACAATAACAAATCCTAGTATCCTCCCCAAAAATGAAAATGTTAATCATCATAATACAAGACAGAAAACTGACTTTCATGTACTCCATACAAAAACCAGTTTGTGCCAAAAAGGAACATTACACCATGGAAAAATTATCTACAATAAATTGCCAAAAGAAATTAAAGTAAAGACTGATGTAAAAATTTTTAAAGCAGCATTAAAAGAATATCTGCTGACACATTGCTTTTATAGCATGGAAGAGTTCCTCCAAAATCCTCGAAAGTGATGATCATGCAAATACTGTAACCATTAATACTGGCCTATAAACACATTCAGATGTAATTCTCAAGTTTCTAATGGGGTTCAAGTATAAGTTGCCCAGTATATGAAGTAAAATTCTGTGAATGTAATTCTCTAGTGTACATGTCAATTCATAGTGTAGAAGAGTTCTTCAAAAATACTTAGAGCTTAAGTGAGGATCATGCAAATACTGTAATCGTTAATATTGGCTTATACATGCATTCAGTTGTAAACTTCAAGTTTCTAATGTGGTTTAATTATAACTTACACATTGACTTGCCCAGTATATGACGTGCTGTAAAAGTTTGTGAACATAATTATCTAGTTTCTAAAGTGTTTTAATTGTAAGATATACTTTGACCTGTCCAATATCTGATGTGCTGTATTGTACATGTAAGATTTACTGGACCAATAAATACAATACAATACAACAGATATACTATAGAAGACAGAAGATATGTCACAAAAATCATTACCAAAACACACCAGATAGATGGAGATTGGAGACTGCTTCCCAGTGAAGTGTGAATAGTGAAAGTGACCCAGTAACAGGTACAGTGTGAAAAACGAGTCTTGTCTTTTCCTGACATACATTGGAATTACGATAAATGAGGCTAGTGAAGCAAATCTCCAACTACTTTTGGAACAATAAAACCAGGAATAACAGTTTCAAAGAGGTCCAGGAAGATTTAGAAGTGTTAAGTATAACAACACAACAAACTGAAAACAGAAAAGGAAAGATAATTACTAGGAACAGAAACATGAGACTTAATCTAAAAATATTTAAATCAAAGCAAAACATTGTAATTGATGAAGAAAGAGCAGCCAGGTCAGAGAGACTGAAACTGTTTTGAGATAAAAAGAAGGAGGGGAAACTGAAAAGCCGAACTGCTACTTAAAACATTTCAGTTATTTAGTATCAAATCAGGAACCAAAGTGCACCGATTTTCAATTTACTGTCGAGTCCAAAGTGCACACAACTATTTTTGTTTCGTTTTTTACAGTCGAACCAACGAGAGCGGTAACATAAAGAAAAATTCAAACTTGAAAAACGTGAACCTCCCTAGCGGTTACCTTTACTAATTCAATTTTTCTTATTTTACTCAGGACTTGCCAAAAATATTTGATGTGGTTTTGAGTCTCACTTATATCTCGAAATTTTATTTCTCTTTCTTGTGTGTTAATGTAAATCATAACTTCCTCATTAAAAGTAAAATAAAGTATACGCGATACAGAACTGATAGAGAAAAATTCGTCAACACTTTTGTGACACAAATGCCGAAGTCTTCACAGCAGTTAATGAAGCCCCCATCTGAGCCAGCTCACACATGTGCACACGTGACAGAAAATTCCTGAGAAGGCATTTGTTTGAGGGTAATCCTAAAAGAAATGCCTGCAGAGTGTCGGGGACACGAAGAAAGTATCAGTGTGGCTGCGCGCGACAATGTTTTGACTGGTGTTTCCCTTCTCTTAGACGAGTGTGTGAGTACCTTGCCGAGATGCTCAGTCTCGCAGTCTCGCATTGGCATTTGCAGAGAACAGAGCATCCAGCTGGATGCAAACACCGTGTGTGAAGTTTGTACAGTTATTTTGTTCTTGAACTCAAAAGGTGTTGAACTGACTGAAATTCACTGCCAATTGACAAAATTGTATGGGGGATTGTGCACAGGTGTCTAAAATGTTCACAAGTGGTGTTGAGAGCTGGTCATACTGAAATTTGCAATGAACAAAGAATTGGGAGACTGCCAGTCTCCTAAAAGTCAGTGGCAGACTTTGAGTAAACCCTGTGTACCAGTCAGCAGATTGCCCTGAACGATCTCTGTGTTTTCCTGTGGATTTCCAAAGCCAAATTTGTCAAGATTTTAATGGAAATATTTACAAAAGACAACAAATGACAAGTTTATTCTTCCCTCAAATTTCTTTGCCACTATGCAGACAAAAAGGACAAAATTTTTGGATTCATAAGAAAATTTGGCAGCCAATATTGTCTGACATTTTTATTTTATTTTTGCAATGACCAGTTTTGACAGAGTCTAGGTGTCATCTTCAGATCTACAATGGACCGAGAGAAAACTTTACTGTGACGACCCACACAACTGTACAACTGGAATACTGAGGGAGAACAACGTAATAACCAGATCTCGCAATACTTTTTTTTTATACACCCTCTGTAAATGATATTACTGTGAATGGGTCATACAACCGTAATGAGATCATACCCCACTTATAAAACAAAGGTGTCATATTGGCCTGCCAAATATGTAAAACAGAGAAAATAAAAAGTCCGTAGCTCTAACAGTTGCCCCAGAGGTGAGGCTCGCTTGTAGACGGATCCATTACATCCACTGCGAACCGGAAAAGACCGAGTGGGCGTGCAGCACAAGTGTCGAGAGTAGTTACACGCTCGGTCAACAGGTGGTGTAAGTGAGCCATTATATCAATTATTAATTACTCTTTAAAACAAACAGTTGTAATTACCAGATACATTGACGTAGAAATGGTTATTATATCGTGGAAAAACTACCTATCAAACTACCTATCAAAATAACCAAGAGCATTTGAATGATGTCCCAACATGTGCCAAAAACTGTCATTTCAAACCTGAATCACTGAAACACTTAAGATTGTATGCTGATACATTTACAGCTCGTTTATAAATGCAGATAAATTAATTTTACACTTACAAAATCATTCACACGAATACCGACACTTTCTAATGCAGACATTCTGAGTTAGTTCAGAGGGTACTTGCCAACTGGAATACCTTAGAAATGCACCTACAACATGCTAATATATACTTTGCATAAAGGGATGTATAATCTTTTAATTTTCAAATATTCTTGGGGAGGAGGACATTATAACATGCTCTAACTGTCAGCTGCTAGTGTGAGGCACCTATGGAGAGGAACTTACTTAGAAAGTAGTATAAAAGGTAGGCTGGACATTTTCAGACATTAGTTTTATAAGTATTACATACATACAACTGTTTGAGACTATCAGGTGCAGGGCTGCAACTTTCACTCACAAGAGGAAGCAAAATACGGATGTGCTTATTTAAGAAAATCGGATATACGAGTTTGCTCCCTCCCCCCCCCCCCCCTCCTGGATAAACACAGGAGCCAGGTAACATTAGCCTGGTTATACTAGGTTGGAAAAACCATGTAGGTGCACTGCATATTAACATAGAGCAGTAAGCAGCAGAATAAAAAAAATGAAATACATGGTAACATGGTAACACATTGGAGTACATCACTAATTACCCTATGGGTAACCTCCAGCAAATCATCCACAATAGGGAAATGTACTTATAATCATTTATCTACTAGTGGCTAATATTGTAACAGAAAACACAAGAAGACTATCACATTTTTCATTACTGCTGCTTACTGTGGTGTTTAAATATGCAGTGCATCTACATGGTTTTTTCAGCCAGGCTGCCATTACCTGTCTCCTGTGTTTGTTTATCCAGGGAGGCACACCCCTATACCTGATGTTCTTAAATAAGTACGTCCGTATTTTGCGTCCTCTGGTAAGCCAAAGTTGCACACAGTCTTAAATAATTGTGTGTATACAATACCTAAAAAACTGATGTATGAAAATGTCCAGCCTACCTTTTATACTACTTTCTAAGTATGTTCTTTTTATATTTGATAGGCCATTTGTCACAATAAGACATCTGTGATATCCTGTCCATAGGTGCTTCACACTAACAGCTGGCATTCTGAGCATATTGTAATGATTTTTTTTTTTCATTATTAAATTTATTTTTACACAATATTAAAAAAAATGCATCCCTTTATCCAAAGTGTATAGTGGCATGTCAGAGGTGTACTCCTATGGTATTCTGTCTGTTGCTGACATACAATTTGAGTGTCTGTGTGACAAAGTGTCTGTAAATTCGTGTGGATGATCTTGTAAGTGCAGCCACTATACCTGTAAGTAGTGTCAGCTTTGAAAAGTTATTTTATCTGCCTTTACAAACAAGCTGTAAATATAGTTGTGTACAGTCTAAATGTTTTGCCTATTCAGGTTTGAACTGGCAGTTTTTACCGTGTGTTGTGATATTATTTCAATGCTGTCATTGTTTTCACTTGAGGCATTACATAAATTTCCATTATATAATAAATATTCCCTCATCAGTGCATCTAGCGAGTACAATTTTGTATTTCAAAAAATATTTAATAATCAGTGTAACGGCTCACTTACGCCACCTGTGGACCGAGTGTGTAACCGTCCACTGACACTTTTGCTGCTTGCTCACTCAGTCTTTGCTGCTATGCAGTAACTATAACGGGTCCATTTATGAACTTGCCTCCACTCCAGGGCACACTGTTGGTGCCATGTACTTTTTATTTACTCTGTTTTATGTATTCTGCAAACTAATGTAGTACCTTTGTTTTGTAAGTGAAGTGTGCTCTCATCACATTTGTGTGACTTATTCCAAAAGGTATGTATAGAGTACCACCATACCTGATTATTATGTTGTTTTCCTGCAATATACTGGCTGTACAGTTGTGCGGATTGTAGTAATAATGTTTTCTTCTGCTTCGTTGTAGATCCAAAGATGACAACTACACTCTGTCAAAACTGGTCATTATGGAAATTAAATAAAAATAAAAATATGACAACAAGCAATCATGACTGTCAAATACTCTTGTTTACCAAATATCAGATTGCTCCCAGCAGGGAGTCCATCTTATATTTTTGGACTGAATTCTCAAGGGTGAAGAACATAACTGCACTTCACATGTGAGTTCAAATGACAACATGAGGGTGGCAGCATTCTTCTTCACACGAGCCATGAAGATGAAACGGAGTCGGCCAATAAATTTGTGGCAACTGTGTTTCGGGATCAAAATGAGATATTGTCAGCTGACTTTATGCCACTGAGACGATAATAGACACTGACAGGTACTGTGAAACACTGAAAAACGTCATATGGGCAATTCAGAACTGGAAAAGAATGAATGCTGAGAGGCGGTGTAAGTATTCTCAGTGAAACACTTGCCTACCCGCCATCTGTCAGACTGTCTCTCTCCTGGAAAAGGCCTGCAATCCAAACTCGACACACAGTGACTGCTACCTGTTTTCTAAGTTGAAAACACATTTGACAGGATTCAGCTCCAACAAGAAGGTGAAAGATGAAGAATAATTCCTGCTCCTACCCAAGACTGAACCCCAAACCTCCACAGCTAGAGTCTAGCACTCTAACCACAAGACCTTGTAACGATACAGCCTCCCCCAAAATTCATATGAAATGTCTGATACCACCTTTTTTTAATTTTATTTTTTATGCATCTGGATAGTTATCGGACAATTCAGTGCTTCCTAAGGCCTTGTACGTATGTCTTTATATACATCATTCTGTCATATTTGATAAACTCGGTATTCATTGTGAAGTTGTACGAGATGTTCTAGAAGATCGTGCGTTGTCATCATTATCGAGAGATTGTAGTCGTTAACACAATTATGTACAAATGCTGGATTGAATGTATAATAAAGAAATTAGAGGGATAAATATTTTGCAGAAAATATTAAAATGCTGTGGAAGTGTTGGCATACGTGTCTGGCGCCTCTACTTACCGTAATTACAATCGAGTAACGAGTTAACACAAAGAACATCATCATCTTGAGAAACGGCTTGAAAGTTATTAGCAAGCGATATATTTTCATTTGGTATTTATTTTTATGTCTTCCTCTGCAATTAATAGTCCTTGTAATTACATTTCTAGTTAACTCTCCACTTGTTTACAACTCACAGTTTTGCAATTTCAGAATTTGAGGCTTTATTTGTAACTTTCTCACATGCAGTCGGATAAAACACAAGATTTGTAATACCATTACATGTTAGTAATCAAATCCAAACTGTAATTAATTATGTAACTAAAATAATATGAAAGACGTTATTGTAAATAAAGTTCAGAATGATTTTTTTATGGAAAACTAAAGATATTACTAGAAAAGATTGTTATTCAAATATTGTATTTTATGCCTTATTTGGCTGTAACATCAGTTTCTTTAAGTTTTGTAAATTTTAATTGTAACACTGAAATTATACAAAATTAATAATGGAATGTTTTGTGAGCAATCGTTAAAATTCTATATAAGGGAAAGCAGCGAGGCTGTGAGTCAGTCAGTCAGTTGTTGCCTTGATGTTGAGTCTGCTTGAGAGTCTGTTTGTCAAAGTGATCGGCGATGTATGTGAAGTGCTTTGTTTAAATGTGTCGAGAATGCAGTTCTGTTGTCAATTAATAATGAGAAGTTTCAAATTTATGTTCTTCCATCAAAATGAACTCCAGGAAAAAGTTAAGTAATTTTAAGTAATGATCAAGAAGAATGTAGTATTGTTGTATTTGGTGGAGTTGAGCTGGGATTTGATGACTGAAATTGGAAGTGTGTTTAATGAGTGATTGTTTCAGGCTATGTAAGAACCAAGTAGAAGAGAGAAACAATGACAGCTTTTGTCCAGATAATTATTTGAGGCGACAGTCTACGGTAAAACCGAAGAAAAAAAAAAATCATCGTCTGCTGTGGGAAGATCGCAAATCATCTGTCGAATATCACTACCTGATGATAATGGACCAAATTCTCAGACTGTGCCGCTGGGATTCATATGAATAACAGTTTATTTTCTTAATTACTGTTTTTGTGTAAGTGACGAACATTTGTGTGGGAAGTTTTTTTTTTTACTATGGCTGATAAAAAATGTGTAGGTGGTGAACCAAATGGAAAACACTTTGGTTGGTTGTTTTCGGGGAAGGAGACCAGACAGCGAGGTCATCGGTCTCATCGGATTAGGGAAGGACGGGGAAGGAAGTCGGCCGTGCCCTTTGAAAGGAACCATCCCGGCATTTGCCTGGAGCGATTTAGGGAAATCACGGAAAACCTAAATCAGGATGGCCGGACGCGGGATTGAACCGTCGTCCTCCCGAATGCGAGTCCAGTGTCTAACCACTGCGCCACCTCACTCGGTGGAAAACACTTTGGACCTAGGATCAAGTATCAGTGAACAAAGTGTAGATCGAGGTTTTTATGGAGAGGGTTCCTGTCACCATGAGTACTCCAATTACACAGGGAAAAGTACCTACTTTTTTTTGTTATTTGTTAATTTGTTAATGTTATTAATGCAGCATCTGAAAGAAGCGAAGGAACAAATGGGACAGATTAGGCAAGATATTGGTCAGCAAGGTCTACAGCTGAGTCAGGAATTCAGTGAACAAATGGCAGAATTAAAGACTACTGTTACTGAAAATACTAATCAGATAAGGGAAATCCAGGAGGGTTTGGCAGCACTAAAAATTACTTTTGAGACAGGGGAGGGTGAACTCAATGCTCGTGTAGGAGCAGTGGAGGAATGGGTTGATGTATTAGAAACTAATTTCACACAAGAGTTGTCCAAAAATGAGGAAAGATCCAAAAAACTAGATGAACATGTAGGAGTAGAAAATTCTAAACTAAGTAAAGATTGTTCAGACTAGGAGAATCTTACAAGAAAAAGTAGAAGCTTACAAAAGGAACTCTGAGCTAAAAACGTATAGACATTTCCAATCAAATAAGTAATGTAGGTCTAAAGTGTGATGAAAAATAGATTTATGTAAAAATAATGTTGTAGATTTAAGTAAGAAAGTTGTAGAATTACAAGAGGGTGTAGCCCAAAGAAATTTTCTTAGCAATTTTGACTGTGTAGGGGGTGGCATACCTTTAAAATGCTTTCCAGGAGGTGGGAAATTGCATCCTGCTGATTTTTTTACAGCATTGTCAGGATAATTTTAGTAATGACATGACAGACAATGTTACAATTAGATTTGTTAAGTGATTTTTGGATGGAGAAGAAATCTTATGGCCCAATCAGAATGTAAATTCTACCATGTCATATGATGAATTTGAGAGAAAGTTCACAAATAAGTTTTGGTCAGAATCTGAGCAAGATAGGATTAAAAGTGAGTTTTTGAATGGTCGACTGTATAGGGAAGGTGATTGTAGCTTGAAGTGTTTTTGTGAATGCCAATTGAGGACATTAGCACACTTAGACAAACCTTTTGACGGACTAATACAAAAAGATTTTTTAGGGAAGTAGACTGTATCACAAAAAAATGTGATGCAGAATTAAATTGCAAATACACACTAAGATTGTACATCAGAATGTACAGTCATTAACAAACAATGTTGGTGAAATAAATATATTCCTCAATAGTGAATGGAAAGATGATTCAGTGTTATGTTTTTGTGAGTGCTGGCTACAAAATGATTATTTTCAGTACTTAAAAATAATGCATTTTAACCTTGCAAACTGCTTTTGTAGAATGGAATCGAAACATGGGGGAACTTGTATATATATAAGAGAAAATATATATCTAAAAACAAAGATGATGTGACTTACCAAATGAAAGTGCTGGCAGGTCGACAGACACACAAACAAACACAAACATACACACAAAATTCAAACTTTTGCAACAAACTGTTGCCTGAAAGCTTGAATTTTGTGTGTATGTTTGTGTGTCTGTCGACTTGCCAGCACTTTCATTTGGTAAGTCACATCATCTTTGTTTTTAGATATATATTTCCTACGTGGAATGTTTCCCTCTATTATAACTATATAAGAGAAAATATAGATTTGAATATAATAGAGGGAAACATTCCACGAGGGAAAAATATATCTAAAAACAAAGAAGATGTGACTTAACAAACAAAAGCGCTGGCAGGTTGATAGACACACAAACAAACATAAACATACACACAAAATTCTAGCTTTCGCAACCAACGGCTGCTTCATCAGGAAAGAGGGAAAGATGAAAGGATGTGGGTTTTAAGGGAGAGGGTAAGGAGTCATTCCAATCCCGGGAGCGGAAAGACTTACCTTACGGGGAAAAAAGGACAGGTATACACTCACATACACACACATATCCATCAGCACATACACAGACACAAGCAGACATTTGTAAAGGCAAAGAGTTTGGTCAGAGAAGTCAGTCAAGGTGGAAGTACATAGGCAAAGATGTTGTTGAATGACAGGTGAGGTATGAGCGGCGGCAACTTGAAATTAGCGGAGGTTGAGGCCTGGCGGATAACGAGAAGAGAGGAAGGGCAAGTTGCCATCTCTGGAGTTCTGACAGGTTGGTGTTAGTGGGAAGTATCCAGATAACCCGGACGGTGTAACACTGTGCCAAGATGTGCTGGCCGTGCACGGAGGCATGTTTAGTCACAGCGTGATCCTCATTACCAACAAACACTGTCTGCCTGTGTCCATTCATGCGAATGGACAGTTTGTTGCTGGTCATTCCCACATAGAAAGCTTCACAGTGTAGGCAGGTCAGTTGGTAAATCACGTGGGTGCTTTCACTCATGGCTCTGCCTTGGATCGTGTACACCTTCCGGGTTACAGGACTGGAGTAGGTGGTGATGGGAGGGTGCACGGGACAGGTTTTACACCGGGGGCAGTTACAAGGGTAGGAGCCAGAGGGTAGGGAAGGTGGTTTGGAATTTCGTAGGGATGAACTAAGAGGTTACGAAGGTTAGGTGGACGGCGGAAAGACACTCTTGGTGGAGTGGGGAGGATTTCATGAAGGATGGATCTCATTTCAGGGCAGGATTTGAGGAAGCCGTATCCCTGCTGGAGAGCCACATTCAGAGTCTGATCCAGTCCCGGAAAGTATCCTGTCACAAGTGGGGCACTTTTGTGGTTCTTCTGTGGGAGGTTCTGGGTTTGAGGGGATGAGGAAGTGGCTCTGGTTATTTGCTTCTGTACCAGGTCGGGAGGGTAGTTGCGGGATGCGAAAGCTGTTTTCAGGTTGTTGGTGTAATGGTTCAGGGTTTCCGGACTGGAGCAGATTCGTTTGCCACGAAGACCTAGGCTGTAGGGAAGGGACCGTTTGATGTGGAATGGGTGGCAGCTGTCATAATGGAGGTACTGTTGTTTGTTGGTGGGTTTGATGTGGACGGACGTGTGAAGCTGGCCATTGGACAGGTGGAGGTCAACGTCAAGGAAAGTGGCATGGGATTTGGAGTAGGACCAGGTGAGTCTGATGGAACCAAAGGAGTTGAGGTTGGAGAGAAAATTCTGGAGTTCTTCTTCACTGTGGGTCCAGATCATGAAGATGTCATCAATAAATCTGTACCAAACTTTGGGTTGGCATGCTTGGGTAACCAAGAAGGCTTCCTCTAAGCGACCCATAAATAGGTTGGCTTACGAGGGGGCCATTCTGGTACCCATGGCTGTTTCCTTTAGTTGTTGGTATGTCTGGCCTTCAAAAGTGAAGAAGTTGTGGGTCAGGATGAAGCTGGCTAAGGTAATGAGGAAAGAGGTTTTAGGTAGGGTGGCATGTGATCTGCGTGAAAGGAAGTGCTCCACCGCAGCGAGGCCCTGGATGTGCGGAATATTTGTGTATAGGGAAGTGGCATCAATGGTTACAAGGATGGTTTCTGGGGGTAACAGATTGGGTAAGGATTCCAGGCGTTTGAGAAAGTGGTTGGTGTCTTTGATGAAGGATGGGAGACTGCATGTAATGGGTTGAAGGTGTTGATCTACTAGGCAGAGATACGTTCTGTGGGGGCTTGGTAACCAGCTACAATGGGGCGGCCGGGATGATTGGGTTTGTGAATTTTAGAAAGAAGGTAGAAGGTAGGAGTGCGGGGTGTCGGTGGGGTCAGGAGGTTGATGGAGTCAGGTGAAAGGTTTTGTAGGGGGCCTATGGTTCTGAGGTTTCCTTGAAGCTCCGTCTGGACATCAGGAATGGGATTACCTTGGCAAACTTTGTAAGTAGTGTTATCTGAAAGCTGACGCAGTCCCTCAGCCACATACTCCCGACGATCAAGTACCACGGTCGTGGAACCCTTGTCCGCAGGAAGAACGACTATGGATCGGTCAGCCTTCAGATCATGGATAGCCTGGGCTTCAGCAGTGGTGATGTTGGGAGTTCTTAAAAAACCTTAATCCTACTCCCAACATCACCATTGCTGAAGCCCAGGCTATCCGTGATCTGAAGGCTGACCGATCCATCATCATTCTTCCGGCGGACAAGGGTTCCACGACCATGGTACTTGACCGTCGTGAGTATGTGGCTGAGGGACTGCGTCAGCTTTCAGACAACACCACATACAAAGTTTGCCAAGGTAATCCCATTCCTGATGTCCAGGCGGAGCTTCAAGGAATCCTCAGAACCTTAGGTCCCATACAAAACCTTTCACCTGACTCCATCAACCTCCTGATCCCACCGACACCCCGCACCCCTACCTTCTACCTTCTTCCTAAAATTCACAAACCCAATCATCCCGGCCGCCCCATTGTAGCTGGTTACCAAGCCCGCACAGAACATATCTCTGCCTATGTAGATCAACACCTTCAACCCATTACATGCAGTCTCCCATACTTCATCAAAGACACCAGTGTTTGTTGGTAATGAGGATCACGCTGTGACTAAACATGCCTCCGTGCACGGCCAGCACATCTTGGCACAGTGTTACACCGTCCGGGTTATCTGGATACTTCCCACTAACACCAACCTGTCAGAACTCCAGAGATGGGAACTTGCCCTTCAGTATATCCTCTCTTCTCGTTACCCACCAGGCCTCACCCTCCGCTAATTTCAAGCTGCCGCCGCTCATACCTCACCTGTCATTCAACAACATCTTTGCCTATGTACTTCCACCTTGACTGACTTCTCTGCCCAAACTCTTTGCCTTTACAAATGTCTGCTTGTGTCTGTGTATGTGCGGATGGATATGTGTGTGTATGCGAGTGTATACCTGTCCTTTTTTCCCCCTAAGGTAAGTCTTTCCACTCCCGGGATTGGAATGACTCCTTACCCTCTCCCTTAAAACCCACATCCTTTCGTTTTTCCCTCCCTTTCCCTCTTTCCTGATGAAGCAGCCATTGGTTGCGAAAGCTAGAATTTTGTGTGTATGTTTATGTTTGTTTGTGTGTCTATCAACCTGCCAGTGCTTTCGTTTGGTAAGTCACATCTTCTTTGTTTTTAGAAAATATAGATTATAAGAGTACCGCATCTGTTTGCAAACTTGGTTGTGAAAGAGACTTTGAAATCTCAGATGTTGAGTTAATGTCTGAAAAAACTATTATTTTATGTGTGTATAGATCTCCTCTTAGCAACATAAGTGTTTTTTTTTTTAAAAAATGGACCTTGCTTTAGGCAACCTTAAGACAACTGGGAAAACAATGATACTATGTGGTAATTTTAATACTGACTTTCAGAGCCACAACCCTCACAGAGAAACGTTTTTAAATATTACAAAAGCCTACAATCTTTGTCTGACTATTAGCTCCCCAACACATGTAACAAAAACAAGTGTCACTCTCCTTGATCAGGTATGTCTAAACATGGACAAGTGTACACCAGGAAACTTTGATACTGGCTATAGTGACCACCTTTCACAATTACTGACCATACCTGTACATCACATTTCAACCAGTATAGAAAACATCATCCATAAAAGAATTTATAATAGGAAAAATATTGAATACTTCCAATACCTAATCAGCGAACAATCTTTGAGAGAAGTATATGATACCTCTAGTACCAACGAAAAGATCAAAAATTTTTTGAACATTTTCAAGCATAACTTTGACATAGCCTTTCCACAAAGGAAAGTGATTTCCAAAAGCACAGATAGATTCAAAAACTGGATTACATCAGGTATTAGAGTATCTTTTAAAAGGGAGAGAGGACTTTTTCTGCAGTCAAAAACTCACAGCAATCCAGAATTTATTAATTATTTCAAAAAATACAAGTTAATTTTGAAACGGGTCATAAAAGAGGCAAAAATTAAGGAAAATGACAAATATATTATGAAGTCATCCAATAAAACTAAGTCCATGTGGAAAGCTGTGCAGAATCTTACAGGGAAAAAGACAACTTACAAAAATATTGTGATATCACATGATGGCAAGAATGTCACTGACCCTAGGTCAGTTGCAAACAGTATTCTTATTATGCAACTGTTGCTGGAAAATTAGTGAAGGAAAAATTTGGAAATCCACCCAGTACAACATGTAAAGAACTTTCATCTATAGAAATAAATAATATATCCATGTTCCCCAGTCCAGTAAGCCAAACAGAGCTCCTAACTACCATTAATTCACTGAAGAGTAAGTATTCAACTGGTATTGATGATATTCCAGATTATATTATAAAAATAACAGCGAGACAAATACTTTCACCTTTATTGGACATATGCAATTCATCCTTATCATGTGGTGTCTTCCCTCAGCAACTGAAAATTGCAAAAGTAATACCCCTATATAAAAAAGGTGATCATCAATGTATGGGTAACTCTAAGCCTGTGTCTCTATTGTCAGGGTTTTCGAAAATTATTGAAAAAGTGTTCCTTTCAAAACTAATTAGATTCTTTGACAAGAATAATATTATTTCTGGATGTCAACGTGGCTTCAGACCACAGCGATCAATTGAAACAGCTACTTTCAGTCTGATAAACCATGTCTTAAATGCAGTGGACAACCACAGAAATATCTCCAGTTTATTCTTGGACCTAACAAAAACTTTTGATGTGATTGATCATTCTATACTCCTGAGGAAGTAAGCCAAATCTTAAATGGAGCACTCATATCACATTCCTAACTTCAAAACTAGCAAAAATGAGCTATGTAGTAAGAATTCTCTGCAACAATACTAGTGTAGAAACAGTTAGGGCTGTATACTTTGCTCGTGTACATTCAATACTGTTGCTCGTGTACATTCAATACTGAAGTATGGTATCATTTTCTGGGGAAATGTACAGCAGGCCATAACAATTTTCAGGAAACAGAAGGCTATTATAAGAATAATGAAATGAGTGAGCAGCATAAAATCATGCAAACCTTCTTTTTAACGATCTAAAGATCCTACCCCTTCCTTGCATTTATATACTGGAAGTAGTCATGCATGTCAAAAAAAGCATACTAAGAAAAGAAAACCTTTTTCCTCAAAACAAAAGTGTCCGTGATTACAGTACCAGGTCAGACAGTGACATACATGTTAATCATTGTAACACAGCATTATGCCAAAAAGGTGTATATCACGCTGGAACAAAACTTTACAACAGATTACCAAGACTTATAAAATCTCTTCCTGAACTACAAAGCTTTAAAAAGTATGTGACAGCCTACCTTCTGAAAAACTGCTACTATTCAATCTCACAGTATCTTATGCAAGAAAAAATGTAATTTGTATCTTTAATTGTAGAAATAAGTTATAAATATATAGTATTTCAGAAATTTGTAATTATTAACTGTATAGATCCAATTTGTCATAAAAATTTAAATCATGTATGTTTAATGTTTGAAAAACCAATAGCTAAAAAAGGTATTCCATCCAATATATGTACTGAAAAAGATATTTATATGGATAAATAAATAAATAAAATAGATGCCTTAAGAAAGAGATAACGGAAAAGAGTGCAGTGGGAATTGATCTATGGACCAGACGACTCTGTAGACCAGTTCTCGAGATATGTAGATAAGTTGGATAGAGCCTTTGAGAGAAATGGGAGGTTAAGTAATGGCAGATTTGGCAATCAACCATCTGGGGGGGGGGGGGGGGGGGGGGGGGGGGGTGGAATTAAAGCAGGAATCAAGGCAGGAGTAATAATGAAAATCAGAATAATATTAGTGGTTACAATAGAAGCGATAATAGATGGATCGATCATATTAATGGGAGTGGAAACAGAGGACATGACAACAGGGGAGACGTTGGGAGAATAGTACTCAGACAATTACATAATCACCAATCAGGACGAAGCAATTTAAACTGACGGTTGCCCCATTGGGAGCCTCTCAGTTAGGGGCGAGAAATTTGTACCGGAATTGGGCTAAACACCACCGACCTAGGGACATCGAAAATAAAAGACAGTGGAAATGACAGAATTAATGTAAGAAGAGCACATCAGATTAGCAAATTGCAGTTTGACAGTAACTTCTGCAAAAGTATGAATGAAAGTGTGGAAGATAGAAGTATTAACATCTGTAAGAATGTTGAAGAGGTTCCGTTAGAGGAAGAAACTATATCAAATCTACATAATCAGTGTGGTGAAGAAATTTGCGAAGAAAATGTTGGTTCTGATAATAATCTTGATGAGTTTGGATTAAGTAAATTAATGGAGGGAGAATCTAACCCTGTTAAGCACTAAAGCGATTGTACCTGTACTAGTGTACTTGTCAACAAGTCTGATGATCATTGTAAAGATGTTGTGGAAGTGTCTAGTATTAGAGATGATAGCATGTGTGAAAGTGTCAGTAGTAATGATGAATGGGAGGAAGAATTAGATAGCATGGTGTACATGGAGGTTAAAGAAGATTTAATTAACGATGAAGAAAATGATGTCAGTAGTATTTGTGAAGAATATGAGAACCAGATTGTATGATCAGATAAGAAACATGTGGACAGACATAATGATTTAGATGTGATGCTAGAAACTTTATGGGATACTTACAAGGGTTATAGTGACAGTGACAGAGTAAAAAAGGTCATCAAGATTATTTGTGAAGAACTGCATTCCAACTGGGAAGGTAGAACCAATCAGCAGGCTTACAGTGAGATCAGTTCCGGGAAAAGTAGACAGTGTGTAAAAGAGGGACATGACATCAAGCAATCTTCTGATGTAGCTGTAAGTAAAACTCAGACAAGTAAGAGAAATTGTGCAGGCAAAAATGGTGTAAATGACTTGGACTTTAGAGAAATTGAAGATGATTTGTTGCATGAAGAAGAGGAAAGCAGGAAGGAAAAAGTTTTACATTGCTCGTATGTACGTATAAAAGTTGCAAATTATGAGGGAGTTTGCCTCTTAGACACAGGTAGCCCTGTTTGTGCCATTTCTGAAAAATTTAGAGACCAGATAAGACATAGTGCTGACTTTGAAGAATATCCTGTAATTGGAATCAAAATTAAGGGAGCAACTGGTAGGCACGGCACAGTTGTAAACAGGCAGTCCACTATTAATGATGTACAATGTAACCGAGGATGTTTTGTAGTGCTTGGCCTCAATGAAAATATTTTGTTCGGAATGAATTGGATACAAAGAGTAAATGCAGATTTTCACTGGAATAACAAAAAGTTAAGGCTTACCAACCCAAAGACAGATGTAACACATGTGACTGAACTAATCACCCAAAACTGTCTAGAAAACAATTTTCAAATTAGAAGAGTGATTTGTGCAAATGAAAAGATTGACGTTAACGAGGAAGACAGTGAAGAAGAATGCAGTGAAGACAAGTATGCTGAATTAGTGGCTGGAAGTCTAGATGAAGAACAGTCAGATCAATTAGGTAGTTTGTTGTGGGAATACAAAGATGTGTTTAGTGAGAAACCTGGGAAAGTGAAAAACTATGAATGTAGACTTAAACTAAAACCTCACAAACAATTTTTTGTCAAACCGTATGAAGTAAGTGTTAAACAGCAAGAAAAAAATGAGATGATGAAAATGCTCTCAGGAGGACACATCTTTGTGTCAAATGCGTGGTGAGCACCAGGTCTCCGAGCTATGTAGCATTCTATTTTCTTCTTTTCGGTTTCGGATGCTACATCTTTACTCGTCTATAAACCTGTAATGAAGCTATCTCTTACTGAAAATACTATCCATTCTCTGTAGTTTAAATTTTCCATATGTAATATGACTATTGAGTGACATTATTTGAGGAATAATTTGAAAATTTAAACTGTGTACTAAATTTGAATTTCTCACAGCAATGATTGACTAATAACTTAAAAATGATTTTGTAATTCTTAAGATGTGTAAATACTGCTTCTTTAAGCATTTCAGACAATAATTAACTACTATAATACAAATAAAAGTAAAAAGGACATTTCAAAAACTAATTCATGAGTAATGAGTTGTGTAAAAGATAATTTTCTATATCCATATGTGTGTGTATTTTACAGTGTGTAATAGTTATAAGTAAATTACTGTTAGCATTTTCATGACAGAATAGAAGCTGGAAGGATATAAGATAATGGAGATTATTGTAGTTATGGTCTGTAGAGCATGTATTTTTGTGGGTGGTTTTATTGAGAATTACAGACATGGTCATGATTTTTGACTCTGCTAATGAGATGAACAAATGGACAATGGTAAAGATGTACATGTGTTACTATGTGGACAAGTTGCAATGTGACAAAAGACATTTTGCGAAAAATTTGTTATTACAAGATGGTGTGATGATGAGCAGTCTGTGAGTTTGTTTGATATGATAAAAGGTTAAATGAGATCTGGGGGGGTGGGGGGGGGGGGGGGTCAAATATACTGTATAGTGGAATATACTGAAATATTAATGAAAAAGAAAGGATACATATAATTCATTTTATGTTCATTGACTTTAACCTGTATATAGGTTAGATGTATAATTTTGTGTGATTTTGTTTGCAAATATGCTAATAGTATAGGGTAAAATGTTAATGCTTTTGATATAGTCATACGTGATGTGACCGTAATTGTAAGCTACACAAGTACATTGAGTTCATCCCTGTTCCTACCTAGAGAGCTGCATCCAAGATCCTTACCTGACCTGGATGTGAAAAACTGTAAAACTAATAGTGGACTGTGCTATTGCAGCGTAGAGACTGCCAGAAAAATAGGGGTTGCAGACACAAGACGGACAGCAAAAGAGGACTGATGATTGTGAGCTGCCAATTCCTTAAGATGTGCAATGTGAACCAGTGGCTGGAGTGACAGCTAAGAAAAGAAAACATTTTTTATATTTCTTTGTGTATATGTATTTAGCAGCCATTCATACAAATAATACTTGTAAGAGTGCCTGGGGGCGTGGTGTAACGATACAGCCTTCCCCAAAATTCATATTAAATGTCTGATACCACCCTCTTTTTATATGTATCCAGATAGTTATCAGACAATTCAGTGCTTTCTATGGCATTTTATGTGTGTCTTTATATATATCATTCTGTCCTATTTGATAAACTTGATATTCATTGTGAAGGTGTATGGAATGTTCTAGAAGATTGTGTGTTGTCATCATTATCAAGAGATTGTTGTCATTAACAAACTTACGTACAAATGCTGGATTGAATATATAATAAAGAAATTGAAGGGATAAATATTTGGCAGAAAATATTAAAATGCTGTGGAAGTGTTGACATACACGTCTGGCACCTCTACTTACCATAATTACAATCGAGTAACGAGTTAACACAAAGAACATCATCATCTTGAGAAACAGCTTGAAAGTTATTAGCAGGCAATTTATTTTCAATTGTTATTTATTTTTATGTCTTCCTTTGCAATTAATAGTCCTTGTAATTACATTTCTAGTTAACTCTCCAATTGTTTACATCTCACAGTTTTGCAATTTCAGAACTTGAGGCTTTATTTGTAACTTTCTCACATGCAGTCGCATAAAACACAAGATTTGTAATACTACTACATGTTAGTAACCAAATCCAAACTGTAATTAATTACATAACTAAAATAATATGAGAGACATTATTGTAATTAAAGTTCAGAATGCTTTTTTATGGAAAACTAAAGATATTACTAGGAAAGATTGTTATTCAAATATTGTATTTTATACTTTATTTGGCTGTAAATTTTAATTGTAACGCTGAAATTATACAAAATTAATAATGGAATGTTTTGTGAGCAATTGTTAAAATTCTATACAAGGGAAAGCAGCGAGGCTGTGGGTCAGTCAGTCAGTTGTTGAGTTGTTGATGTCGAGTCGGCTCGAGAGTCTGTTTGTCAACGAGATCAGCGATGTCTGTGAAGTGCTTTGTTTAAATGTGTTGAGAATGCAGTTCTGTCGTCAATAAATAATGATAAGTTCCAAATTTATGTTCTTTCATCAAAATGAACTCCAGGAAAAAGTTAAGTAATTTTTAGTAACAATCAAGAAGAATGTAGCACCATTACAACCTCTGCAGTCAAAGAATATACAGTTTCGTATTTCTAAAAAAATATAGAAGACTTTAGTTTTATGATTATCCTCAAAGCAACCCGTATCTGGTAGTTTACTCTATGAAACTATGACACACTACCATTCATTTACAGCTACTGATTTTCATTTCCAAAGATGACATACACTGTACACCACTGAGAATGCGAATATGAAGTCACATCTCAAATGTGTTAATCCTTACGCTGTCTGATGAAACTGATTTATGTGCATTACCTTATGTTACAACAAGCATGTTATCTAATATAACATTTGCATTGCCATATGAGGTATCTTCACGAAATGTTTTACAAAAGATGAAAAGTGAGACTACTTTCTCTGCTCCTCACTGCTTAGCTCCAGAGCTCAGCCATTAAACTAGCGTACTCTCTCATTTACTCTCGAAGGAACAAAACTCACGTTGGTGAACTTGCTGTAGGCCTTCCTGCACTCATCTTCTGAGATGCCGTAGCTGGTGTAGACACTGATGAACTCGTCCAGGTCGATGGTTCCGTCACCTGTCGAAAGGAAAAAGTGAATACCGCAAGCTGCGAAGGAGTACTTTTCACAGAGCAAAGCAGATACAGTGACGAGCTATATGCACAAAGAAATGGTGTGAGATTACTTATTCTTTAGGCAGAGAGGTAAAAGCAATAACTTTCACTGTATTGCAAATTTGTAAGAGGTAGAAGGTATCTTATTTCCATAAATTGAAACTTCCTGGCGGATTAAAACATGTGCCCGACCGAGACTCGAACTCGGGAGCTTTGGCTTTCGCGGGCACGTGCTCTACCATCTGAGCTACTGAAGCACGACTCGCGCCCGGTACTCACAGCTTTACTTCTGCCAGTATCTTGTCTTCTACCTTCCAAACTTTACAGAAGCTCTCGTGCGAACCTTACAGAACTAGCACTCCTGAAAGAAAGGATATAGCGGAGACATGGCTTAGCCACAGCCTGGGGCTGTGAGTGAAAATCTCATTCTGGAAACATCCCCCCAGGCTGTAAACGAGATACTGGCAGAAGTAAAGCCGTGAGTACCGGCCGTGAGTCGTGCTTCGGTAGCTCAGATGGTAGAGCACTTGCACGTGAAAGGCAGAGGTCCCCAGTTCGAGTCTCGGTCGGGCACACAGTTTTAATCTGCCAGGAAGTTTCATATCAGCGCAAACTCCGCTGCAGAGTGAAAATCTCATTCTGGAAACATCCCCCCGGGCTGTGGCAAAGCCATGTCTCCGCAATATCCTTTCTTTCAGGAGTGCTAGTTCTGCAAGGTTCGCAGGAGAGCTTCTGTAAAGTTTGAAAGGTAGGAGACGAGATACTGGCAGAAGTAAAGCTGTGAGTACCGGGCGTGAGTTGTGCTTCGGTAGCTCAGATGGTAGAGCACTTGCCCGCGAAAGGCAAAGGTCCCGAGTTCGAGTCTCGGTCGGGCACACAGTTTTAATCTGCCAGGAAGTTTCATATCAGCGCACACTCCGCTGCAGAGTGAAAATCTCATTCTGGAAATTTCCATAAATTGTTATACCTGTACGTATATTAAGAAATTATGAAGAGGACTCTACTACTGTGTGTGGTTCCTTTTTCTTTTTCCCCCCTCCTTTCCAATGTCCTGTCTCCAGCCAATGGTGAGATAAGACAGTTACACAGAGAACTGACCAAACTAGTTTATAGACTATTACTATGATGAGGTCACCACTCCCAAAAACAGTTTTTAAAGCTACTGCCAACTGCTCCAGGGAAGAATCGATGTACCTCATCTATTTGCATCTGGTGTAATCACACGGTCAAATTTGAAATCATTTTTCAGTGTGTCTGTGCATTGTGTATCTGAGGCAAGACACAGGAGCCTGCCGAGTATTTAACTTGGTGGATGTGGAAAAGTGCCTAAAAGCCTCATCTGGGCTGGTCAGCATACCGTCTCCTATTGTTAATCCACAGGCAAATTCGATGTGGGGCTGGCCACTTCCCCGTGACTCAGAAGTGGCAATTTAATGTCTGGGTGGTTCAAAATGGCTCTGAGCACAATGGGACTTAACATCTGAGGTCATCAGTCCCCTAGAACTTAGAACTACCGTAATTAACCTAAGGACATCACACACATCCGTGCCCGAGGCAGGATTCGAACCTGCGACCGTAGCAGTCACGCGGTTCCGAACTGAAGCGCCTATAACCGCTAGGCCACCATGGCCGGCTGTCTGGGTGGGTTTTCTTACTCGTCACACAATTTATTCGTGAATATAAAAAGTGGTACGACAGACTCAAAACTGGAAAAGGAATAACACATGGCCAATTGCCTTTCACTAGGTCTGTCTACCGTACATATGAAAGACTTGACGGTGGAGATGACAGATGTAGAGAAGGAAAGAGTAAGTGTAGGAAACCGGGATGTCTACTGCATCAAATTTGCTGATGACATGATACTGCTTTGTATAAAACAATCTCTCTTCATAAAACACTATCCAGAGTAAATGAAAGAATGAAAGAGTACAGTAGGAGAAATGACACAAAGAAAACTATGGTGACAAAAGTAAATGCTAAAGAAGGTATTAAAGTGAGATCTACAGAAACTCAAATCAAACAAATTGCACAATACAGATGTTTGAGGAGCATGTTAGTTGATAACTGGGCAGTGAAAAGATTCAAGATGGAGAAGTGCAGTGGCAAAGCAAGCTTCCCAGAAGGAAGAAGTGCTGGTTATGTAGCAACTTAGCACTGGGGTTAAGAAAAAGCTCGGTTGAATGCTTCGTGTGCAGTGAAAGCTGCAGAGCAAAGAAGGAAGAGAAAACTGAAGTGGCGGTAATTTTTAAGTGAATTAAAAGATACCCTCACTGGTCACTAGATGGTGATAATATCTGTGATGACAATAAAAGACAGTGAGGCCAGAGACGAGGAGTCAAGCATGCACTGATTAGGCAGTAGCCGTTTGTTGGTGTTCGGATCTGAAAGAGACCAGATGCATATAACAATTTGTGTAACAAATGTACACACACCAAGTATTATTAATTATGTGAATGTATTATGCCTAGCCTGTGTGTGAAAATATACTCAGGACAGTTTTAAAAAGTTGTTTCAATATTTATTTATTAGTTCACAAAAGTACATCGTATCATACATTTGGACGATCGTGAGCACCTGTGAGGACACCGGTAATAAAGGAGGGAAGCACCAGTGTGACACCGCAGTGTTGAAGAGATATAAGAAATCACTTGAAGAAGGAACATAGGAACATTTTCAATTTTTATGTCTATATATTCATAATGAAATATTATTGTTCAATTTTTTCTTCATTAGCTACAGTGACAAGATAGCCGAAACCCCATTTTATCCGATAATATAGTCCAGAATAATGTTAATAAATCATTTAACCCTTTAAATAACATTTCCCTTATCATTTCCAAATCCTTCTCCTCTAATTTTGCACTAAAGCAGTCAAGATGTGGGTCTGGAGAAGAATGGAGAAAATAAAATCGGTGGATAAAAAGAACACTGAATTACTGCAAAGGGTAAAGGTACAAAAAAACTCTCTTAAACCTGGTTAAGAAAAGGGAAACAAACTGGGTGGGACATATATTGTAAGGAAAAGCAATTCTGACAACAGCTATTGAAGGCACAGAGGACGTGTGGACAAAAATAATAAGGAGAAGAAAAATTGCTGGATGAAGTGAAAAAATGGAAGTTGTCTGTAGTGATTTGCTAACTTCAGTATATTATATTTTATGTGTCTAATTGTTACGAGCAATCTTTGCCGTGACATTCGTCCACTGAGCAGTTTTCTGTGTACTCACTACTGGATCTGCCATACCACGAGTAATTTATTCTGGCCGAGATGTTTGAGGCGAGTCTTTGAGGCAGCGTCGTCCAGTGAGAACTGAGGGTGCTGAGATGCTATGTGGTTTTCAAGTTTTTTCTTCTCTGTTCCATTTGGGCTGTTCTGGAGTCGAGGTGTGGTTTTACTTCTGTGTGGTGTGGCATGCTTTCAAGCAAAACTGCATTGAATTATACTAAGAAAGATGGAGAGCCATATCTAAAAGCAGCTATAGATTTTCATTCTTGAAATTCTACCCCATTTTTTGTTTTTTGTTTTTTTATTTCTGTATTTTATGACACGGACAGCCATATTGAAAATGTAGTATCTTATAGTTACTCAAGCAGGATTAATAGCAGGGAGGCATTCACAATTACGATTAATGTGGGGCAGCTTCCATTCTGTTTATGTGCTGTATCGGTTCATAATCGAGGTTAGTAAGCTGGTATTTCATTCACTAAAAAGGTTTTCTAAATTGTTTAATTCACAACTGAAGAATAAGTCTATATATGATTGTGTTGTGTGTTCCATGTGATTCATATAATGTTAATCTTACTGTGCCGCATAAGAACACTTGTATTCATTGGGAAATAATTATCACAGATTAACATAAAATCTTTATTTCTATTTAATTCCTTTCATCAGTTTAATCAGATGAAGTATAGTTTTTCAAGATGGCAGCATTGAGCAGCCATGAGACTTTGCCTCAAATAGTAATAACGTGAGAGATATTTTTTATGCCTTCAGCTCGTTCGTTGGTTTGATACCTTTTCTTCACGACATACAAACTGGACAGCCCCTGTAATGCTTTCTATTACCTTAATAATTTGTTTTCAGATTCCAGAAGATAACTTTGCCTCAAGAATTCAAGACCGGCAGTTGTTTGGCATATTTATGCAATGTTTGGTGGAAGCACTGTATTACCACTTACAAACAGTCCAGTATTAAGTAACGTAACTGAACCTACTACTTACTACATGTATTGCTTAGTAGATATAATCTAGATCAGTGGTTCCCAATCTGGGGGTGATTACCCACTGAGGGATAAATTGAAATTTTCTTATGGTAAAAAGAAAAGCGTTCAACTGTGTTTCAACCACAGAGCTACACTGTTTTAAAAGATCAGTACTATCATCACTATTTCATAACACTGTAATCCTGATTACATAAGTTACCAATACCTACCTTTTTTTTCCAAATTCTAGCATAAACACACGGCACAATGTTCTGGAGGCCACAGCTTGTGAAATGAGTGAATAACAACATCTTCTTCACATAGTCCACCCACTAAACCTACAGTTTGTACCATACGTCACATATGCTTGAACATCCCTTGAAAATGACATCTGCATGTAGTAGTAGTAGTAGTAGTAGTAGTCGCAGCAGCAGTAGTAGTAGTTTTATTTATCTGTATATTTCTTTTACAAAGATATTGGACATGACTTGAACATATAATTTAAAAACAACAGAAATAATGGTATGTGTGGATGGATATGTGCGTGTGTGCGAGTGTATACCTGTCCTTTTTTCCCCCTAAGGTAAGTCTTTCCGCTCCCGGGATTGGAATGACTCCTTACCCTCTCCCTTAAAACCCACTTCCTTTCGTCTTCCCCTCTCCTTCCCTCTTTCCTGATGAGGCAACAGTTTGTTGCGAAAGCTTGAATTTTGTGTGTATGTTTGTGTTTGTTTGTGTGTCTATCGACCTGCCAGCGCTTTTGTTCGGTAAGTCACCTCATCTTTGGTTTTATATATAAGAAATAATTCATATGTACAGATATTTCCATAGTTACAGATGTGCCTAGTATGGCAAGGATAGGACAGGCAGATGGCTGTGGCTTTGTACTAGGAACCATCCCAGCATTTACCTGAAGTAATTTAGAGAAATCTTGGAAAACCTAATCAGCATTGATGATTACGGATTGGAGCTTCCATTGTCCCAAACACAAGGCCCGTCTGTTTAAAACAGTGCTACCTCGTTCAGTTTAACCTTAAAGTTAGTTCCTGCAATAGGCCAGATATTGCTCCAATAATCACTTCACAAGAATAAATTAATTAATTGACAGTCCAACCTGACAATAATTTTGTAATGACTACCCTCAATATGGATCGGTAGTCTTCCTTTCGCAGAAGGAGTTGTAGGTGAGACAATGATGTACTGAGAATTACTTCATCGCTCTACGGAAAAAGATTGTCAGAAATATGCAGTACCAATACTCCCACTGTCTCATTATTTCACTGTTTAATGAAACACAAAAACAAATACCATTTGTCTCTTGTCATTTTACAAATAAAACTGTTCAAAGAAAACACTTTTTCATTCTCGAGCTTAGTTATGCACTGATATTGATGGTGGCGGGTAGAGGGATAATACCTGACTACACTCAGGGGTGATATTCTAAGAAAGGTTGGGAATCACTCATCTAGATGATGCTTATGGGATCCGAGGTTATGTTTAGTGTTGAGAAAGTTGCTAAGCTGGTAACAGTAAATCTTTCCAGATGTGGAAGAATGCCTGTTGCGCTAAGTGCGAAAGTCTGCATCGAATATTACCCGAAGGATAGTCAGATCGCATGACAACATTATGCTTTGGGCTTGATTCACTTAGCAAAAAATACTACAGGGTGGTGCACGAAATGTGTTACCAATTGTTTCTTTCACAACTTACGACGCACATTAGATATCCCGCTGGGATCTCTACAGCAGTACCAGCAGAGCTTGGAAAAACAAATGAGTTACGAAACGACGTGTAATTCACGATACTTCCACTAGGAAATTAGTAAGTAGCAATGGCTGACAATGGAAGACTGACGACACAGCAACGATTGGCAATTGTGTTACTTTTTCATGAAACGAAAAGCCTTGTTGTGACTCAGAGGTGTTTTTGACAACAGTTTAACACACGATGGGTCCCTTGCAAGAAGACCATCCACAGGTTGTACGATAAATTTGTACAGGAACGAAAAGTATTGGAAGCAAAGTGACCTCGGCCTAAGCCTGTTTGTTCGCCGGAGAATATTGAAGCGGTACGAGTTGCTTTACAGACAAGTCCCGGGAAATCGTGTAGAAAGGCAGCAGTGTAACTGGGAATATCCAGACGCTCTGTTCATCGCATTCTTAAAAGTGACCTCCATATGTACCCATACAAGATGACCTGTGCACAGAAGCTCACTGAAGAACACAGCAGCAGAGACTACTGTTTGCTCAGTGGGCGGAGGATAGGGAAGAAACTCTCAACAACGTTTGGTTTTCAGACGAGGCATATTTTCATTTAGACAGTGTGGTTAAAAAGCAAAATGTACGCTTTTGGGTCACTGAAAACTCACAAGCGCTTCATGAACGACAACATTATGCTCCGAGGATCACAACGTGGGCAGCAATTTCCAGTCACAGACTTATTGGACCCTTTTTCTTTGAAGAAACTGTGAACAGCGAGCGTTATTTGAGCATGCTTTGCAATAGCTCCATTCCACAGCTTCTTGCTACTGCCTTGCCCTTCAACCCGCAGTGGTTCGTGCAAGATGGAGCAAGGCCACATACTGCAAACACTGTGTTGGAGTTGTTACGCGAGCATTTCGACATGTGGATCATTTCACTCAGGTTTCCAGGTTGCTTCAATGACGGGGGTACCTAAAGGAAAAATTTTTCCCGAAACGTTCACGTGATTTAATGGAGGTCAGAAGACTTATTCTTCAAGCTTGCAGTGAAATTTCGGAAGACATGTGCCGTAGGGTAATCACTAACTTCAGTGATCGTTAGAAGGAAGTTAGGAAACGAAATGGTGGACATATTGAGCATGTGCTGAGTTAGAACAAATCTCCATGGACAGCTCTTCATCGTAGTACATGTTCCTTTCAGATTGTATTGACAATAAAGTTTATATTCAAAAACAGAATGGGAACACATTTCGTGCGGCACCCCGTATTTTAATGAGGGCTATTGTATGTGGGACTTGTGACCACAGTTACAAACAACACATGTTTGCGAACACCTTACATACGGTCGATGCTGCCGACAAAAGAACAGGGATTTTGTTTCTCTAGGTTGCTTAACAAATACAATTTCTTTATTTAAGGAATAACATTATCAATGTCCACTGAGCCTTTGATTTGTCTGGTATAAACTGCCTTAGTGAAAATAAAGTCATCCGCTAAGTTACAGTTTATTACCGAGTATTGCTAATTGTACTAATACCGCAGGATACTGTGCATTCAAAGACATTTATTTTATTGCAATTGCAGTAATCAATGATTGTGTGTGGATTGTGGGAATGAATGGAGTTTCTGTACATTACTCTAAAGTAAAACATTTTGGGGATGTAATTCGAATTATTTAGGTGTGCTTCAATGAATAATAGTAAACTAGAAGAGTAAACTGTGTGGGAAATTAGAGGAAAATGCACTGTCAGCCTTATTGTGAATAACTGTGGAATATAAGTGAGTCCTGGAGTGTTGCAATAGCAATAATCAATGATTGTATATGCTTTGTGGGAATGAATGGAGTTTCTGTACATTATTCTAAAGCAGAACATTTTAAGGATGTTTCAACGAATAATAGTAAACTAGAAGAATAAACTGTGTGGGACATTAAAGAAGAATGCATTGTCAGCTTTAATTATGAATAACTGTGATATATAAGTGAATCTGGGAGTGTAAAAGAATTTTTTTGGTTCTATATGTTAGTGGGTTTATTAGTTTTTTTTTTTTTTTTTTTTTTTTTTTTACAACGTGCTCCATTACAATATTTGTAATACTACATGTATGTAATTGTGTGTGTGTGTGTGTGTGTGTGTGTGTGTGTGTGTGTGTGTGTGTAGCATAATGTTCAAATTGTATGATGATGATGATGATGATGATGATGATGAGAGAAAGGAGAGGGTGAAACCTGCTGCCAGCACACAGCCTACCCCTCGCGAATAGCACCGAGGGGGCTGCTAGGCTTAATGTTCCCATCCAACAGAGATCACTGTCAACAGCACCACTTCATGAGAAACTGCAGAAAGGTTTTATATTTAAACCAGGACATTGGTGCAAAGTCTGGTGACCTGGAGCTTCACACTACCACCTCTCCTCCCCTTACCAGCCAAATAATGGCAGTGAAAATTTTTTCCACCACCAGGATTCAAACTGTCTTAGCCCCAGGTCGAGCGCTACCACACAAGCGCGCCTAGGTGATCTTGACCACAGAGGTGGGTCTACTAGTTTTGGTTAATGCTGTGGAACAGTTTTCATTTGTAACTCATATCTTAAGCATAGGCCAGTTTATAAACTACCATTTACTGGAAATGTTAGAAGTGAAATGGGAGAAGGTAGAACTTTCAGAAGAGTTTCTTGAATCTGTCGGAGAGTCAGCATTTTCTCATTTAAGCTCAGGTGCCTACTGACAATTACTTTATTTGCAAATACATATTTAGGGGATGCAAGGATAGAAAGTAACTGGTGTGAGATTTTTTATGGTGTGAATTAACATACTTTTCCTTACACACTATGTGATGAAAAGTATCGGGACACCTGGCTGCAAATGACTTACAAGTTAGTGGTTCCTTCCATCAGTAATGCTGGAATTCAGTATGGTGTTGGCAGACTCTTAGCCTCGATGTTTGTATTTCTTTTTGCCTGCTTCATTTACTGCATTTTTATATTTTCTCCTTTCATCAATTAAATTCAATATTTCTTCTGTTACCCAAGGATTTCTACTAGCCCTCACCTTTTTACCTACTTGATCCTCTGCTGTCTTTACTATTTCATCCCTCAAAGCTACCCATTCTTCTTCTACTGTATTTCTTTCCCCCATTCTTGTCAATTGTTCCCTAATGCTCTCCCTCAAACTCTCTACAACCTCTGGTTCTGTCAGTTTATCCAGATCCCATCTCCTCAAATTCCCACCTTTTTGCACTTTCTTCAGTTTTAATCTACAGTCCACATCTGCCCCTGGAAATGTCTTAAAATTTAAAACCTGGTTCCTAAATCTCTGTCTTACCATTATATAATCTATCTGAAACCTTCCAATATCTCCAGGCCTCTTCCATGTATACAATGTTCTATCAGGATTCTTGAACTAAGTGTTAGCTATGATTAAGTTGTGCTCTGTGCAAAATTCTACCAGGTGGCTTCCTCTTTCTTTCCTCACCCCCCATTCCATTTTCACCTGCTACTTTTCCTTCTCTTCCTTTTCCTACTGTCAAATTCAACTCACCGATGACTATTACATTTTTGTCTTGCTTCACTATATGGATAATTTATTTTATCTCATCAAACATTTCATCAATCTCTTTGGCATCTGCGGAGCTAGTTGGCATATAAACTTGTACTACTGTGATAGGCGTGGGCTTTGTACCTATCTTGGCCACAATAATGTGTTCACTATGCGTAGCTTACCTGCATTCCTAAGTTTTTATTCATTATTAAAACTACTCCTGCATTATCCCTATTTGATTTTGTATTTATAATCCTGTATACATCTGACCAGAAGTCTTGTTCCTCCCGCCACCGAACTTCACTAATTCCCACTATATCTAACTGTAACCTATCCATTTCCCTTTTTAAATTTTGTAACCTACCTGCCGGATTAGGGGGTTTGACATTCCACGCTCCGACCAGTAGGACGCTAGTTTTCTTTCTTCTGATAACGATGTCCTCCTGAGTGGTCCCCGCCCAGAGATCTGGATGGGGGACTATTTTACCTCCAGAATATTTTACCCAAGAGGACGCCATCATCGTTTAACCATACAGTAAACCTGCACGTCCTCGAGAAAAATTAAGCCTGTAGTTTCCCCTTGCTTTCAGCCGTTCACAGTACCAGCACAACAAGGCCCCTTTGGTTAGTGTTACAAGGCCATATCTGTCAATCATCCAGACTGTTGCACCTGCAACTACTGTAAAGGTTGCTGACCCTCTTCAGGAACCACACGTTTTCTGGCCTCTCAACAGATATCCCTCCGTTGTGGTTGCACGGCTATGTGTATCGCTGAGACACGCAAGCCTCCCAAACAACGGCCAGATCCATGCTTCATGTGGGGAGGGAGGGGGGGGGGGGGGCGGGGCAGTGATATTTATTGCTCTGTGTAAGTGATGTGTATGTATGGTCTGACAATGGAGTCAAGGTTTGAAATTTTCTTTTTCTGAGTGAATAGTTGTTCAGCTGTTTAGACGAATCGATGTTTCTATTCCTGTGTATTTCTAAGCGAATTTTGGCTTTATAGTTGAGTGTTTCTCGTGTGCCACGTGAATGTGATGCGAAGCATATTTTGCCCGACTCATCATTAACGGACTAATATGAAGATGATTGTGAATATGATGTGAAGGGAGACCAATCATTAATGAGAGTGATTTGGCCGTAAAGGGGTTGAGATTGCTGGAATAATAAAGGAGAACTGGAATCACTTGGAATCATATGTAGATGAGCGTAAAATATTATTAGAGGGAGATCGGTGAAAACCACATTGCGATCTGAGTGAAGAAGGACGAGATATTTGAATTTCACTTAACGGTCTGGATTCACAAAAGCCAGTGTGAGCTGTGGACAGCCATTGTCACAGTGAAGTGTGCAAGTGATCACAAAAATGGAAGTCGGTGTGACGGGAATCCAGGCTACAGCTTCTCAAGTTTGAAGGTTGGCGTCGGAATACTGACAGCGACAGAAATAAAAATACTGTGTACGTTGCAGGGGCACACATCCCTCAGCTACAGCCTGGTGGGAGGGTCAAAGGGAGCACAGAAGATAAGAGGAAAAATAGCGCACGAAAAAGTTACCGATTGTCGTAGTCACGAGGTAGGACAAATTCTATTGTGAATCATTCTGGGAGTATCTCTGCTGGAGCCACTGATTGAGATATTATAATATTGAAAGCATTTATAATCCTAAAGTAGATTATGTGATGTCACTGAAGTCCAGGAGAGAATGTGGCTGGAGTTGGGGGAGCACAGTCTACGTCCAATGTCAGCTCTGCTTGTATGGCATAATAAGTTTTGTTTTTGCTCGTCCTGAGTTTATAGTCCTAACCAACTGTACAGTTGTGCAGGAAGTCAATTTGATTGGTTTTGACAAAGTATAATTTGTATTTGTGACAGTCTAAACAGATTAATACAGTGGTGGGTAAAGAAAAAGCTTATGCAAGGTGAGACACCATCACTGGGACTGATGCCAGTAGGCAGGATGGTTGTCTGTCCCCAGGTTCCCTGTCTCGGTGTTGTAATTTTATTGGCACTGATGAACACTCGGTTGTAACCGTGGTTTAGATTATTTTTGTGACTTCGAGAATATCGGGTTATTAACTGTCAGCGTGTCCTAAACTACCCTGGCCCTGTGGTTTGAAGTCCCACAGGGGCAGGAAGCACAAATTGTACACCGCACACCGTAACAGAGCTGTGACGACTCTGAACGGTAAATTCGTACGGGAGTGACTTTTTCTTTAGTATCGGTAGTCTCTTATTGAGAAAAAGAATTTGTAGCCACATGAGCTACATGAATCTCAATAAAGGCACTCGTGACTTTGTACAATGGCTGTAATGACTGTACACACGCAGCATCGACACTACATTAAGATTTTACCAGATCTGTGTGTTATTCATTTACAGGTGTACCAACCTCTTCCAGACTGTTGTTATCTTAGAATAATTCACTATCAAAATTTGTTCAGTCAAGTTCAACATACTAGTAGCTGCACTGCAGGTAAGATCAGGTAAATGTAAGAGGCCAAGGATATGCTGGTGTACTTTGAAGATGTGGAATGAACAGGTAGGTCTGTTAGCCAGTTGAGTTATGCAGTGCTGTTAGGCTTCTGCTTCCTGATACAGACAGTTGTTTATGGTATGTTTTTGGTTAGAGTATGGACATCAGTTATTTTCTCTCAGTGGAAAACAATGAGTTTTGTTTCAATTGGCACCAAAAAGTACAAATCAACTTAATGTCAGATACGAGAGGCAGGAACGGAGAATGTTTCGAGGGTACGGGTCAGGTGGTGAACTGTTAGAAATTGGGTCAGGGAGTAGATCGTGAATTAGGGTCTGTCCATTACAGGTTGATTATGTGTGACAACTGGAAATGTCTCCAGACTGTGGTGGTGAAAGAATAGTATCTGAGGTAAATGATGTGACTTTTTTGTTTGCGGTTTTGCCGAATATTGTAAATATGAGGTCACTCGAAGTTAATTTTTGTGTATTTATGAATTCCCTCTAAGGAGAGGTTTATGTGATGTCATAGTCTTTGCACTGATTTGGGGATTAACAAGAATATTTGAGGCTTGTTAGTTTTCTACTAAATGGAGGTTGTCTCGTTCTGGGTCTCAGTTGAAATTGGGCAGTGCTTTTATTTGCAGAACAACCACCACGTGCCACTGTAATACAATGCAGTACTGTAATACTGTGCACCATGTTGGCTACTGTTCTCTGGAGTTAAACTGAGACGAAGCACTGGCCTGAGGAACATCATGCTGCAGCAGTACAGGAGTGTATATAGACACAGTCTGTCACAGTTGCACGACTAAACTTTTGAGGCAGGTTTGATTGACGTGATGCTCTTAGTCACAATATTCCACTGCTACAGGTATCTAAATGATGTTCAGATGGAACTATGAAGGGCAATACAGCTGCAGGACTTCCTCATTTGGTATGTACACTGGAAATTTTAACCACGTAGTGGCTGCGATCTCGTGTAGTTCTCGACCTTTGGCTCAATTGCGAGCTTTCGCACCCGGGTTGGCAGATATCAGCATTCTCCATATTCTGCACCAAGTTCTCCACTACCACGTGTACGAGATCTGTGCTGTCAATAAACTCACTGAAAGTGACAGCATGATGACATTTCAGTTTTACAAAGAATTCCTGAGGCTTCTGCAAGTTGAAGAGAACACTGCGAAATTTCTGGATGTGTACACAGACAGAACTGTCGGCAATGGGCTGCACGTACCCTACACGAATTGCTCGAGTGTCCTGTGCCTAGTGCAAAAGTGACAGTTTGCTGTGCCGTTTCCTCCGAGTGATATATTGTTCTGTATTTTTTTGAGACAGAGGTCCATACTGTAAAAGTAAATTCTGAACACTTGACACCCGTATTGCAAACATTTCTGCATCGTGAAGTCAACCCCTATTGCCACATAGAGTGCCAGCACGATGGAACAACAACCTGTACTCTCCGTTGGAGTCCCAAATGAAATGTTTCCAGGCACAGCCATTTCTCGTTTTGTTCACTGGATTTGACAACATCAGTTTATTTTTTGTAGGGCTAACTTAAAAAGACAGTTTATGACCAATACCCAACCATTATCATGTTCTGGCATGCTATGTTATGTCTCCCGTATAGATTACTTGTATTATTCAGCACGGTGCAAACTTGCCGATGCAAGAAATAGTGAAACACACTAATGCTCCATAAAAAGATAATGTGCCTTTATCACAAAGTGAATATTTACAGTTTTCCCTTAATTATTGTTTTACTGTCAGGTGTTTGGGTAGCACCCTGTACTTAGGTCTGTTCTTGAGAGTATGAAGTATTTGCTGGTGTCAGGGGCACTGAGACCTAGTCACGGATTGAGGACAAATTTCGTTATTCTGGTACCCGAATAGAACACGACCGATCCGCAATCTGTTGAAGGATTTCACTGGTGTCAGGTGTGAGCCAGCCCAGTATTTGTGTAAAAGGGGAGTCCAGTGAGATACTATTGATCATATTAGGATGAAATAAGCCTCTTTTATCATTCAAACTACAACTGCAAATAGCAAAGCACATTTTATAGTGTAATTCCCTCTAAATCACCTGATTTTTTTTGGCTACATTCCACAACACTCATTTTACCTTTGTTGATGTTCGTCTTATAATCTTTCTTCAAGACATGTTTCATTCCATTCAACTGCTCTTCTAAGGTGTTTTGCCCTCTATGGCGGAAGTACAATGTTGTCTGCCTGCCCTTTAATTCTTTTCTAAATTTCTCCTGGGTTTCCTTCAGACGCAATAGCATGTGGGATGGGCTATACTCCTGCCTCACTCCATTCTCAACCACTCCTTCTCTCTCATGTTCTTTGTCTCGTATAATTGCAGTCTGGCTGTTGTAGGTGACATTTTGCTTTCTGCAATAACGGATGTGAGGTACCATCATTTACTTCTCACTAATACGCAGAGCTCACTTCGGGTAGAGCGACGGTTTTAACCTCGCATATTTCTGCGCACTTTCGGAACAGAAAGCAAAGTAATATAGCAATGTTGCATACGACAAAGTTAATGATGTCACTCGTTCTCTGATTAGTTCTTGCCATGGCAACTCTCCTGTAAACAAATTTCTGTCACTCACTTTGTTATGCTGATGTAAGTGTTATGCACAGAGTGAGCACGAACCTTTCCCTGTTCACAAAAATTTATTTCTAAGGAACTATGCTAGGTACAGATATGTCATTTCTTGAAAACGGTAGCTTAACTCGTGACATTATATGTATGTTATGTTCTGGACACGAGTAAATAAATAAATAAACTCGTGACAATTCTATGGATTCACTTCTACATTTTCTCTGACAGCGTCTGACTTGTTTTTTCTCTCTCTCTCTCTCGCTACAGGCAGCCTAATTCAGGAGCACTGTTGTCCACGCAAGAGACAGCGCAACGTGTTTTGCATTTTCACGGATCACTCCTATTACAGTTCAGTGACAGTTTCTAAGTGCCTACGGTCCAGATCCTCTAGATGTGAAGACCATCAAAGAACGGTACAAAAAGTTTGAAGAGACTGGCAGGAGCAAGGAGCAGCAGACGCCGACACCGCGCGCGCAGCTTTTCGACACACTCTCCGCATATCAGTGCACCGTGTTTCCAAAGAAACAGACACGTGTAACTCGGAGCACTGTGTGAAGATTTTACACAAAAGGCTGAGTTTGCTAGGAATGTGCTGGAACAATTTAATCTTGCCAATAACTACCTTAATAGAGATTGTTTGTCCAATGTAGTGACTTTCCACATTTCCAGGAAAGTAAGCAATCGTGATGCCTGGATTTGGAGATGGGAGAGCCCAAAAGTGAATGTGTAGCGTGGCTTAATGCACAACACAATTACTGGCCCATTCTTCTTCATTGAACCTACTATTAAGGTAACAGTTTATCTGGATGTTCTGGAACTTTACACTGGACGTGAGTTAGAGGAATTTCGGCCACGGCTGGTGTTTCAACAAGGTGGCGCACCAGCCCACGGGGTGTGGCTCGTTCACCAGTTCTCGAGTCAGTCCACTCTGGTCAGGTGGAGCGGTAGAGATGGTCCGACAGCATAGCCGTGTTCACCAGACATAGCCCCTCGAGACTTTTTTGGTTGGGTTATTTTAAGGATAAAGCATCAGTTCATTAGTACCTACTCTTATGGCACAAATACGAGACGTTCGCAGAGGCAGTGACAGAACATAAGCAGGAAAACGTGGAGAGAAACTGAGTCTCTGTGTAAGTACCGCAGGCAACTAACAGAGCAAATGCACAAGTGTTTCCATAAAAAAGCTTTCAGAGTTAAGCTAAAATTTGCAACAAACTCCATACTTCCTTAGATATTTTTATCAGGGAAAGACTTTATGCTCATCCTGTATTACTAATTACTGGTAGCACGATTACAAATGTAAACAAAAAGGCTATTCTGGAGGAAGCTTCTCTTTACAGGTACTGGTGCTTTAGATCACACCATTCTTAATGCTATGCCGGCACGGGTGCCTACGTACTGTACTGTACCTGAGGAATCGACGTGCTGGAACATGAAGTCCCGGTAGCGGCTCTGCCACTCCAGCACAGAGTCGCCGCTCTTGGCGAAGTCTTCCCACATCTGCACCCACTCCGTCTCGCTCACCTGTGTACACCGGAAAGTCGTTAGGTTACTTGTAAACAAAAAGGAAAAGATTAGGTTTTTTTTTTTTTGCAGTTCATTAGAAAAGTTGGGTGCCACACATTTCTGTTTCCAGGAGGTAGAACTAGTCACATTCCAGATGATACGAGCATTGTAAGGAAGTGCTGTACGAGATGTGCTGCACATTCGTGTTCACACACGCATCAGAGACCTGTAAAATGCCGAGAAGATATCAGAGTAGAATTAAAGCTACTGAAAGGAAATTCATAAGAAGTGTATTAGGGAAAACAAGGTGAGACAGAGTGAAAAATGTAGATGTTACAAAGGTAATTTTAATAGAAGAGTTGAATGATAAGACTGAGGAGAGTACAATGGTTACAATAGGTTGTGCGTATAAAGAGAATGGAAGATGAAGAAAAAAGTCCAAGTTTGAGAGCAAGCGAGCAAGAGGGAGACCAGTTTGAAACAAAGGGATCTGAACCAGAACAAAACAGTTACACTGAATGATAGAATTAAGAAGAGTAGGTTACAATGGTTTGGACACGTAAAGAGAACGGAAGACGGAAAGACGAAGGCGACAAGAATTGTTGTGAAGCTGAGCAAAGATACTTCTTCTTCTGTAGTGGTCAATCCAAGGATTGGTTTGCAGCAGCTACAATGGCAGCTTGTCTCCATTCTGTGCGTCTTTCAGCTTTTCTCTTCATTTCTTTATACGTGTTACATCCCACATCTTTCACGATTTGATCCATGTACCTCAGTCGTGGTCTTCCTCTCTGTCTTTTTCCCTCGAGTCCTTTGTGACTTAATAGACGGCCTGTAAATTGCACTCATCTTTTAACAATGAAACTCCAGAAGCTTCTCTTCTCACCTGCTCTTTCCAGAACCACTTCGTTTGTGACCTTGTCGATACCTTTTACTTTGAGCATGCGTCTACAGCACCACATTTCAAAAGAATTTAGCTTCTGGTCTTCCTCTGTCCTGAGAGTCCACGTTTCACGCCCATAGCATGCCACACTCCACACATATGATTTCACAAATCTTTTCCCGATTTCAAGGCTGATGCTCTTAGATGTTAAGATGTTTTTCTTCTTGTTAAAAGCAGCCTTTGCTTGAGCAATTCTACTTCTCACTTCTGCCTTGCTCCTTCCATCCCTGGTAATATTACTGCCCAGATAAGTAAATTTATCAACTTGTTCGAGCAGTTTATTGCCTACATGAACTTGGAGTTTCACTTGGCCTTTTGTGTCGAATGCCACTACTTTTGTTTTTGCTTTATTAATTCTCATATTTTATTCTTCCCCCATAACTTTATCCATTCTATTCAGTAGGACTGGAAGATCTTCTTCACTTTCAGCTAGGACAGCTATATCATCGGCGTATCTTATCGTATCTATTTGTTGGCCATGAGTTACTACACCTGTCTGTGAATTTTCCCTTACTTTTTTCAGTGCCTCTTCGATGTATAGGTTAAAGATAACAGGGGATAGTGCACAACCTTGTCGGACACCTTTCCGTATCTGCACCTCTTCTCGTTTTGTCCGTCCACGGATAACTGCTGTCTCGTTTTTGTACAGGTTCCAAAGGAAAGATACATCAACAGGAAAAATAGTAAATAATGTCTTCGGGAAAGTTACTGGCTGGTTTTGCTCGAGAGGCCTAGCTTTAAACTTTTGACAGAAAGAGAGAGAGGGAGGGAAGGGCTCATCCAGTTTTGTACAGGCAAAAATACCCCCTTCCTATTCCAAAAATCATGTAGTAGAGCTGCTAAAATGTTTAGGTTTTGCTACTTTTGCCAAAAGAATATTTGTTAAGTTTGGGGAGATGGAATCTAGTTAACATATTCTGCATATTTTCATTTACTGAAGTCTCATGGCATAATGTTCTGGGGTAACTTGTCACTTAGAAAAATACTGTTCGTTATAAAAAAAGAAAGTAATTAGGATTACGTCTATACATACATATTGCAGGCATGTCTTTAAGTAGCTGGAAATACTAACCACAGCTTCACAATAGATTTGAAATTTGTTACAAACATTCCATCCGATTCAAATAAATGTAAGGCCATTTTCATTGCGCCATACGGGTTTCACCACTACTTTTTACTTGTGGAGCATCTTCAGTGGCAATTTGTGAACTTACTTATGCACATATGCTGCACTGCAGTTGTACTTAGATAGTTTGTGCATCTGAGATGTCCGATTTTTGGCATTTTATGAACAGAGTTCAACTTAATACCTCAGTTCCACTGTTCACTGCATTTTGGTTTCGTTTTTTTACTGCACGTTTACACCCCACGCAGTCTACGAATCGCGTGCAACATACAGCAGTACGACTTCCTAGCTGTGACTCTCTGTCTAAGTATTAAATTTTGTTTCACTTCGCTCTGTCGACAAAGAACTTTACGACAGAATTTCTACGAGGTCCAGTCACACTAATGTGACGACCACCTTTGTTCGACGTCAGTGTGCAATAATGGCAGTTCTAGCAGTGTACGGTATACGAAGTATGTCGGAGGGACACTGGAGTGATGTATCTCGTGTCCAGAAGGGCGTGATCATTGGCTTTCAGGCCACGGGTGGAAGCGTTTCTCAAATGGCTAGGTTTGTAAACTGTTTACAAAGGACTGTAGGCTCAGTTAAGAATTCCACGACGCACGGCAAAATTGCGCTATCCAAAACGGGCGCCCAGGGAACTGCGAAGCACCACGGGCCGCGGATGACGGGCCGAACGGAGGCTGTGGAGAAGTGAACGAGCGAATAGACGTGCAACTACTGAGCGGCTGACCGACCCGACGAACCGAGGGGCTACCGACAGTGTCCCTCCGACGAGCGTTCGGCCGAAGTGGACGCGTACGGGCTCGCACAGCGGGTGCCGCGGTTCGTGCCGACTGCCGTCCGTCGGTGACCGAGGCTGGAATTTGCACTCAGGTACCGAAACTGGATGTGGCGACAGGTGACCTTTCTGAGTGAATCGCGTTTTACGCTCTGTCAGACGGATGACCTGTGGCGTGGACAGCACGGACGTCCGGAAGCGATCACCTCGAGACAATTGTCGTAACGGTCCAGCCCGGAGGGCTCTACCCGGGTGCTCTCGTCATTCTGGAAGACGCAGTGGCACCTGTCTTCTGTGATCGTGTATACCCCTGCATGTTGTTCGTTTTTCCGGATTAAAACCTGACTGAGAATCTGCGTGACCACGTCAGTAAGACGCGGATCCTCGGGCGAGAAACCCGGCACGGCTCCACGCTGCTGCCGCTACCTCCCTCGACCTCGGTGACTCTCTCCCTGCAGGTCTCGCAGTGGTGTGCACTGCAAAACGTGGTTATTTGGGCTTTTAACAGGTGGTCGCATTAATGTGACGGCGACCGTGAACCGCGACGAAATGTCAAGTGGAATGCTAGAGTTCCCATTTATATTAACAAGTACTACAAATATGAAGACGAATGAAATGACACAATTTCAGAGACTTTACTGGTCTCATACAGACACGATTTTTACGTGTACACACTGAACCTGCGAGAGAAAATCTTTACCGAGGCCGGGAATCGAACCTGCGAACTGCCGTGCCGAGGTGCTGTGGTGGCTGGCGCACCTGCCTAGTAAGCGGGAGACCCGGGTTCAATTCCCGGTGTCGGTACAAATTTTCACTCACCAATCTGTATACATAAAAATATGCAGACATTCACTCCCCGTAGGTTTTGCAATGCTTAGCATGTGAAAGCTTTGGCTGCAGAATTTGTGTGAAGTTGAAAGTAATAGTGCCCGTACACTCAACTCTACTAGGTGATTTTGCATTATTTATGAAATGATTGAACACATTATTAAGGTTTTCAGCTTAAATAGAGTGACATACCATAACATTAAGAGTATATGTTAATTTAAATATTTAGGGGAAAATTCTTCCACATCCATAATTGAGTACTGTGTCACTTCATTTAATCTAACTCTACTTCATAGAATTTACAACAGTTATGGAAGTCAGCATGACTGCTATAGACAATATTTCTATTGACACATTGAGATTGCAAAACTATTATGTAAATACTTGGAGTTAAACTACAACACTAATAACTTAAAGAAGAACTGGGGATTAATCAATGAAAAACGAACTGTATTAGCACACTGCAAAGATGTACACAACACACTTGAAATCAGTGAAAAATACAATACAGGGTGTATCCGAAAGACTCATCCGATTTGGAATGTCTATGTTTCTGACACTAATAAACATATACAATGAATTTTGTTTTTTTAATAACAGGAAACTGAAATAGCTTTTTTTCCCCACATGTTCTCACAGGTGTTCAGTGTACCCCTCTCGAGATGTACAGCGTATGTCAATGCAGTATTCAAATTTTTCCCACACTGCAGCAAGTATGTCTCGAGTTACAGCTTCCACAACTGCTGTTACGCGATGTCCTAGTCCATTCATTGTTGATGGTAACAGAGGCAGAGTCTCTTATGAACTGTTAGCACACTGGACTCGCATTCGGGAGGACGACGGTTCAATCCCGTCTCCAGCCATCCTGATTTAGGTTTTCCGTGATTTCCCTAAATCGTTTCAGGCAAATGCCGGGATGGTTCCTTTGAAAGGGCACGGCCGATTTCCTTCCCCATCCTTCCCTCACCCGAGCTTGCGCTCCGTCTCTAATGACCTCGTTGTCGACGGGACGTTAAACACTAATCACCACCACTCTTATGAACTCTCACAAGCAATAATCACATACAGCCAGGTCTGGTGACCTCGAAGGCTAGTAACGTAAGGCCGAATCATTTGATCCAGTAGAACCAATCCATCACTTTGCAATCCTCCGATTTAAAAATTCCCGCACTTCCAGATGTCAGTCTGACGGTGCCCCATCTTGTTGGTAAATAAAGTCGTTCAAATCAGTCTCCAACTGTGGGAAAAGAAAGTTCTCGAGCATTTTGAGATATGTGCTTCCTGTAACAGTGTTCTTGGCAAAGAAGAATGGACCGTACACCTTTTCACATGAAACTGCACAAAACACATTAAATTTTGGAGAGTAGCTCTCATGTTGTACAACTTCACGTAGTTGTCCCGTACCCATAGTGTAACATTATAACGGAACACCTTTCCAATTAAATGGAATGTTGCCTCATCACTAAACACTAAGTGTGGAAGAAAACTGGCATCCTCCATCTTGCCAAGAACGAAATTGCAGAACTGAAGTTGGCGCACACTGCTGCTGCCTAGCAGGGACCGTGCAAACTTCAAGAGTTTTTTCTTTCCAACAGTACGGTGTTCACGCACTATCTCAAACAACATAATAGTTACGATTTTTTTAAAATCAGACGATTCTTTTTGAAGCACCCCGTACATTCCATAAAATAAACTAAAGTTCCCAGGAAAAGCGTTTCAAGACAAGTTCAATAATTATATTTAGTTTTTTTATTTGCTTTCTGCAAGTATTCATACAGATATGGAGATAAACTACCACTCCTGCTAAAGAGAACAATTCATCTTTCGTAGCAGAACTTTCTGATGCAGCAATACCGGTCGGAATTGCTTCGGAAATCACTCATAAGTGATGGGGTCGAGGCGAGCGAGCAACTGCAGGTGACACAACGCTCGTGGCAGACGGATGCGATCTATCACCAGCGTGTGGTACCCTCGAGTTCTCCAAAAAGTGACACCATTCACCATAATGGGAGTACGTCACGACTCGAGGTGACGGACGGTATCGGACGCTCGAGCTGACCCGTCACTTCGACCAGATGTGCTCTGTGTAGGCACGTTTGACTGAAAGCACCCGATGCAGATTCGTGTTGTACCAGAGGCATCCGGTCTGTACAAGAGCAGAGAGAGATCACCTATCTGAAATGCCTCAGTGACGTCTCTGAGAAGTCCAGAAACACAGGGTTTGGCACGAGACACATACACTGTGTGGAGTTTTTGCTGTAGCCAGCCTACGGTAGCAGCTACAACCTACATCCCCCAGCTTCCAGCTTCCAACTTTCAGTGTTCAGCATTCAACTACCAGTTTTCATGGTCCAGTTTTCAACCTCGAGCTTCTGCCTCTGGCTTTCAGCCCTCATCCTTCAGCTCTCAGGCTTCAGCCTTTGCCTCGAGCTTTCAGCCTTCAGCCTCCACCCTCCAGCTTCCAGCCTCCAGCTTTCAGCCTCCAGCACACCCCATTGCCTGTCCATCTTTGTTGGCATCGGCCCTCTGCTGGAACCCTCCCACACCTGCAGCAAGATATTGCGGCTCTTCTGCTGCCAGGCTTCAGCCTCCAACCTCCAGTTTTCAGCCCCCAGCCTTCAGCCTCCAGCACACCACCTTACCTGTCCATCTTTCTTGGCGTCGGCCCTCTGCTGGAGCCCCTCCCACACCTGCAGCAGGGTGTTGCGGGTCTTCTGCTGCCAGGCTTCAGCCTCCAACCTCCAGTTTTCAGCCCCCAGCCTTCAGCCTCCAGCACACCACCTTACCTGTCCATCTTTGTTGGCATCGGCCCTCTGCTGGAGCCCCTCCCACACCTGCAGCAGGGTGTTGCGGGTCTTCTGCTGCCAGGCTTCAGCCTCCAACCTCCAGTTTTCAGCCCCCAGCCTTCAGCCTCCAGCACACCACCTTACCTGTCCATCTTTGTTGGCATCGGCACTCTGCTGGAGCCCCTCCCACACCTGCAGCAGGGTGTTGCGGGTCTTCTGCTGCCAGGCTTCAGCCTCCAACCTCCAGTTTTCAGCCCCCAGCCTTTAGCCTCCAGCACACCACCTTACCTGTCCATCTTTGTTGGCATCGGCCCTCTGCTGGAGCCCCTCCCACACCTGCAGCAGGGTGTTGCGGCTCTTCTGCTGCCAGGCTTCAGCCTCCAACCTCCAGTTTTCAGCTCCCAGCCTTCAGCCTCTAGCACACCACCTTACCTGTCCATCTTTGTTGGCGTCCGCCCTCTGCTGGAGCCCCTCCCACACCTGCAGCAGGGTGTTGCGGGTCTTCTGCTGCCAGGCTTCAGCCTCCAACCTCCAGTTTTCAGCCCCCAGCCTTCAGCCTCCAGCACACCACCTTACCTGTCCATCTTTGTTGGCATCGGCCCTCTGCTGGAGCCCCTCCCACACCTGCAGCAGGGTGTTGCGGGTCTTCTGCTGCCAGGCTTCAGCCTCCAACCTCCAGTTTTCAGCCCCCAGCCTTCAGCCTTCAGCACACCACCTTACCTGTCCATCTTTGTTGGCATCGGCCCTCTGCTGGAGCCCCTCCCACACCTGCAGCAGGGTGTTGCGGGTCTTCTGCTGCCAGGCTTCAGCCTCCAACCTCCAGTTTTCAGCCCCCAGCCTTCAGCCTCCAGCACACCACCTTACCTGTCCATCTTTGTTGGCATCGGCCCTCTGCTGGAGCCCCTCCCACACCTGCAGCAGGGTGTTGCGGGTCTTCTGCTGCCAGGCTTCAGCCTCCAACCTCCAGTTTTCAGCCCCCAGCCTTCAGCCTCCAGCACACCACCTTACCTGTCCATCTTTGTTGGCATCGGCCCTCTGCTGGAGCCCCTCCCACACCTGCAGCAGGGTGTTGTGGGTCTTCTGCTGCCAGGCTTCAGCCTCCAACCTCCAGTTTTCAGCCCCCAGCCTTCAGCCTCCAGCACACCACCTTACCTGTCCATCTTTGTTGGCATCGGCCCTCTGCTGGAGCCCCTCCCACACCTGCAGCAGGGTGTTGCGGGTCTTCTGCTGCCAGGCTTCAGCCTCCAACCTCCAGTTTTCAGCCCCCAGCCTTCAGCCTCCAGCACACCACCTTACCTGTCCATCTTTGTTGGCATCGGCCCTCTGCTGGAGCCCCTCCCACACCTGCAGCAGGGTGTTGCGGGTCTTCTGCTGCCAGGCTTCAGCCTCCAACCTCCAGTTTTCAGCCCCCAGCCTTCAGCCTCCAGCACACCACCTTACCTGTCCATCTTTGTTGGCGTCGGCCCTCTGCTGGAGCCCCTCCCACACCTGCAGCAGGGTGTTGCGGGTCTTCTGCTGCCAGGCTTCAGCCTCCAACCTCCAGTTTTCAGCCCCCAGCCTTCAGCCTCTAGCACACCACCTTACCTGTCCATCTTTGTTGGCATCGGCCCTCTGCTGGAGCCCCTCCCACACCTGCAGCAGGGTGTTGCGGGTATTCTGCTGCCAGGCTTCAGCCTCCAACCTCCAGTTTTCAGCCCCCAGCCTTCAGCCTCCAGCACACCACCTTACCTGTCCATCTTTGTTGGCGTCGGCCCTCTGCTGGAGCCCCTCCCACACCTGCAGCAGGGTGTTGCGGGTCTTCTGCTGCTCGGCACTGCCCTCGGCCCAGCCACGGGTGCGGCAGATTTTCTGAAGCACGGAGGAGCGACGTAAATGAATAAAAATATAAATAAATGTTATGTCAGTCACACCCACCTGTCAAATAAATCTAATCTTTAAATAATAATAAGTCTTCTTTTCCGTTTTGTATTCCAAACCAAAACAAGTACATTGTCCGATATCTGAAGGCACCTACGTAATATCGAAGTGACCCTCAAATGTGGTGCCAGGCAGACGAGCCAGTATAAAAGGAGGCACGTAGTAGCATGTTGTCAGTACAGCGGAACATGTCGGTCAGGAGGGCTCGGTGGTTTTGAACGTGGACTAGTCGTCGAATGTCACCGAGAAACAGACCCCTCCTAAAGTTGCACAAGTTGACTGTCGGTTACGTCACTCTGTGGTGGAAATGTAAAGAAACGACCTCACATACCACGGGGAGCATCAGCTGCTGCGGAGCCTGGCTGTAAAAAGTTGCATAAAATCAGTGGAAGGAAACAGTGCTGAGTTCCAAAGTGTTAGCAGCAGGACATTGATTGTGCATAGGGGCTTAAAATTGGTAGAAGCAAACCACACGTTGCTAAGCAATGCTCGATACGGTGTGACAAGTGACGCCTCTGGACAGTAGGCGACTGGAAACGAGTGATTCACAGTGACGAACGACGCTACAGCGCGTAGCAGTTAGATGGGAGGTTGTAGGTTTGGCAGACGTTTGGAGAACAATACCTGCCACCGCGTACGGTGCCGACGGTGGAGTACAGAGGCGGTGGAGTTGTGGAACGGGTGTACTTCTCACGGTTACTGTGCGGTCCCTTTTCCGGTTTGCCGAAACCTTCCCGCTGAGTTTCGGTATTGTTCGACCTTGTGCCTCTGTGGTGGAATTGCTGGTTGTGTAGAATGACTTTACCAGAGAGGCTCGCGATGCGATGAAGTCCGCGAGGCAGCATACCTCAGCGAGCTGACAAGCCTTCGAGTTAGCAGCGGCTGGGGGAAGGCAGCGAGTGGGCCTACGTGCTGGGAGTTGGAGTGATAGCATGGCCCCGCTGTAGTTGTGAGATGTTGCTCGGAAAGCTGCAATTTGGAAAGGATGATGACGACGTTTTGGTTGTGGGGCGCTCAACTGCTTATGAGGTGCAACAGGGATTAAAACTTTTAAGAAAACATTTCCTTACATTAAAAAATTATAAGTCTAAATTTATGAAAGTTGTATTGCACTTCTCGTTTAGATATAAAGCAATATTTGTTAGGGGATGAAAGTTGCTATGGAAATATCTCCACAAGAGTTCAGCTATCAGAATTGCTGTTTGGTCAGAAGTACAAGGGCATTTCGAAAAGTAAAGATACAATGGCTCGCAGTCCTTAAATAGAACATTTACTTAGAAACCCCCGTTAATCCAAACATTTGTTAAGTCGGTGCATAAGCTTTTGTATCCCACAGTCATAAAAGGTTGCCGCCTGTTGTCGGAATCACATTTCAACTACATCTTTGATCTCTTCATCGTAGTGGAATGATTTTCCACCAAGATGCGACTTCAGGTAACGGAAGCCATGGATGTCGGTGGGCACAACGTCCCATTTGAATTGTTTGAGTAGTGCTTTGGTTACGAGCTCTGTGTGAGGCCGAGCAAGTGGACTCCACTTGTCAGCATTCCCCTGCGTTTGTTTTGAATTGCTCTTCAAAGACGTTTGAAAATCTGGCAATATGCAGCAGCATTAATTGTCGTTCCAGGAGGCATAAATTCCAACAGAAGAATGCGTTGTCTGTCCAGAAAAAAAAGCCACGATTTTCTTCGCTGAAGTCGACGTTTTGCATGTCTTGGCTTTTGGTGAATTCGAGTGGCGCCATTGCATCGATTGTTGCTCGGATTTAGGTGTATGGCGATAAAGCCACGTCTCGTCACCTGTCACAGTGTGGTCAAGGAACTCATCGCCTGCTTCAGCATAGTGTGTGAGGAAGTCGAATGCAAAACCCATCCTTTTCTTTTTGTGTTCTTCCATTAACAGTTTTGGAACCCAGCACGCACACAATTTCCTGTACTCTAACTTGACAGACACAACGTCATAAAGAGTGTCATTGACACCTCCGGTACGATCTGATGCAATTCTTTCAATGTGAGACGTCTATTCGCACGAATCGCTTCCTCAGTTCTCCAAACAAGGGCATCAGAGATCACAGATGGCCGACCTGTTCTTTGTTCGTCACGAACATCAGTCCTACCTTCAGAGAAATGACGACAGCATTCCGTTACATTTTGTCAATTCATAATGTTCCCATAAACAGAAACAATTTCTCACCTTTTGCATGAAGAAAACGTATGACGGAGCGCACTTGGCATTTTGCGTGATTCTGAAGCGGCGCAGCCATTTTAAACACGACCTACTCCAACCAGAAGCAACGTTCAACTGCCGATCGACCGCGAGGAGAAAGCTAACGGTTCGAGGTTAACACCAGTGTTGCCAACTTGCTCGCCAAAACTCTTCTGTTCCTCTGGCGTACAGTGTATCTTTACTTTCCGAAATACCTTCGTACATTCGGAAAACACCATACTTACAAGACCTTAAGAAGCGTGAAAAGCTTAGAACGTGTCACAGTTAGTGAGCAACATCAAAATTCGATTAAATAAAACCAAAAAAATCCCTACAGGCTTATTGGATCCATTTGTTCCATGTTAACAGAACATTTGGACCTCAGCAAAATTCGTGCCTGAGTTGCTAACAACTGAGCAGAAGCAACTTCGGAGATCGCACAGTACGTGCTGGATACTGTGAACAATAATCCCAGCTTTCTCAGCATAGTGATTACTGGTGAGGAGTCCCGCTCTCACGGGTACAATCCAGAAACACAGTTCCACTCGTCGGAATAGAAGCATAAGTCATGGCCGAGTCATTTGTGCAGCAATGTGAAAGTCGTGCTGACCGCCTTTTTTTACTACAACAGCGTGGACGGTTGTCACCCACTCATCGTCCTGAATTAATTCAGTTTTCTGGTCAAACACAACACGGCCGCGTTTTGTCAGCCTTCCTATTCCCCTGACCTAGCACTCACTGAATCCTGGCTTTCCCCTAAACTGCAAAAGACTCTGAAAGGGACCAGATGTCAGAACAGGGAAGATACCACACAGAATTCCGTGGAGCAGCTGCGAGAAACAGGCTTTCCAGCGATACCTCCAGCCATGGCAGGTGAAACTCTTGTATCTGTATAAATTCAGATACTTTAAGAATAGCCCTAGTAAATGCTCACACCTACCAGCTCATTTGTGCAGCTTTTCTGGGTCATTAGAGCATAACAGTTTTTACTCAGATTTGTGTTAACCTGTCCTCTCTCTCTCTGTGTGTGTGTGTGTGTGTGTGTGTGTGTGTTGTGGATCTCCAGGCGCAAGAATGTGGTATCCTTACTGCTTACCACAGGCTGATTATAACAGTGACCCTTAGCCATTGCACACAAATAATTTCTGTTACTGTTTAATTGCTATTTATAATTAGCTGGTTCAATCGAAATTAGCAACTAATTTTTAAATATTCTGCGAATATACTCCTGAATGGAGTAAAAAGTTTTTAATTCAGTCTCAAGCTCATATAAATAAAATATAATTACCTCAATAGCGATTTCAAAATCCTTCTTTTCAATAGTACCACTCCTGTTGACATCTGAAAAAAAATAAAAACAAGCAGAATGAGATGATACATTCTCTATTTCTTGATAGGTGCATGAAAATTTATTCAGTACAAAGGCAAACTTTCACTTAGCCATGGTTTCTCTTTCTTTATGCCGGCCGGAGTGGCCGAGCGGTTCTAGGCCCTACAGTCTGGAACAGCGCGACCGCTACGGTCGCAGGTTCGAATCCTGCCTCAGGCATGGATGTGTGTGATGTCCTTAGGTTAGTTCGGTTTAAGTAGTTCTAAGTTCTAGGGGACTGATGACCTCAGAAGTTAAGTCCCATAGTGCTGAGAGCCATTTGAACCATTTCTTTCTTCATTTTCCCCCTTCGTGACACAATATGGAAATGTATATTTTAGAGCAGTTCTTTTTATTGTGCAAGTGTCCATATTGCGACTGAATAGTAAAACAAAATCTTTTAAGCGTTGTACATTATTTTAAATTAGGAAAAAACAATACAGAATACTGAATAATCAACTAAGAAGATTAACTAATCAGGCTGGAGAGGAATGAATGAAAATCATCGTGAGGAGACTGAAAAGCAAAGCAAATTAGAAGCAATGTACAGAACAGTTAAGTACCTACGAAACAAAGATGGTAGAAACGACGGCAAGTGGGGCATACTCTTTAAAATGAAAGTTGTCAACATGCACAGAAGACAACAAGCAACTGTGTCAGTAGTATGTCAAACTAAAATATCGATATTGGAATGTGTCAAAGTGGATCATGGACCAAAGACGTTGAGATACGAATTGGACAAAGTCATTCACGATCTCAGGAAGAGCGTGCAGTCAAACTTGTAAAAGATAATATAGAAAAAATTTAATTCCAATTTTGGCGACCAGGTCAAATTCTGGAGCTGTGAATGCAAAAGATAAATGTTTCCATTCGTAATGGGTTAAGAACGGGATGTGGGCAGGAAAGTTCAAAGAAGTGAGAAAGGCATTTGTTCACTTTATTACTAACTGCTGCTTAAACAATTTGTTCGATGTGAGCACCGGAGATGTACACGAGATGCTGTACAGCGCCAGACTTGCACCTGGCGCCCAAAATCGTAACTAATTTTTTTCGAACGCGCAAATCGATTCCACATTAACGTATTTTCTATCAAGTTTCTCTGCCATATCATAATTACAGTCCAGTAGCCGACTTTAATTTTAGTTACTCAATTGTTATATTGAACAAGAAGAAATTATTCTAGGTTGAGGAGTGTCACGCTACAGATCTGTTTTTGTAGCCTTATCGTTACCCAAATTAAAATCAGCGTGCCCAAAATATGTAGTATATTTAGTCAAGAAAACGAGGTAGTCAGTGACCCTCTAATATAATTTTGTGATTGTATAATTTTGTGGTTCGATCAGTTCTTTTATATACCTGTCTTCCTCATATATTTCCGTGCCAGAGGGAAACCTAAACTGAGGCAGTACTATTCTCGTTTCTACAATAATCGATGTTCAGCACACTAGGTACAATCAGGTGTTACTGACATTGGTATAACCGCTGGACTGAATGAATGTCGGTGAAATTATACTACAGAACGAAAAGAAATTATGCAGCACGAAGGAACTACGTAAATTGGTCACAAATTGATATTGTAAGGCGTCGACAGTAAATGCAAAATTGCAAACTTTGGCTGCGGATGGATCAGTTTGTGAGGCTGCAGCGCAATTTCACTGTACAATTGGCAGGGATAGTGAACAGGGCAAATGTGGGTAGGTACCAGGCCGTACAGCCTTTGCGGAGTTCATTCTGTGTACTCGACGGTAACTGGGCCCCGCAGGCAGGCGCGCGAACAGTACAAGCAGGCGTCAGCATTCCAGAGAGGAGCCGTAGTTGGGCTCAGGGAAGCCGGCCGCAGTAATCGGCCAACTGCTCGACATTTGGACAGTGGCGGTGCCACTATTCGCAGATGTTTATTTATTTTTTTATTTTTTTATTTCATGTTCCGTAGATATCGTATTGTGAGCACGTCACTTGAGATGAACGAGTCAAACATACAAAACAACAAACATACAAAAAGATACAAAACAGTCTTCATTAAATATATAAAAAATGTTCTACATAACTGCATATAGTTAGTAAAAAGTTTAGAGGAAAAACAGATATTGTACATATAACAGCAGATTTCTTTTATTGTTAATACAGAATTTCATGTTTTAATTTGGAGAAAAATTGCAAGCACATTTATTTGTTAACAACATGGATAATTCTATCTAAATGCTGTTTCCCTTTTTGCTTCATAAAACTCTTCTAATGTATAAACAGACATATTTAACAAATATTCCTTTAGTTTTGCTTTAAAAAGAGATTCATTTTCTCTTAAACATTTTATCTGGTCAGGGAGATGGTTAAAAATTACTGTTCCTGACCATTTGACACCTCTCTGACCAAGTGCCACGTCCTTAAGTCCACAATGAGGATTTTGTTTCCCTCTTGTATTATATTTGTGATAGTTCTTATTTGATGGAAATTGTGCAGGGTTCTTAATTACAAAACACATCAGCGAATATATGTACTGGGATACAGTGGTCATTATTTGCAGCTTTTTGAAAAGGTTACAGCATGATGTCCTAGGGGGTACTCTGCACATAATTCTAATAGCCCTTTTATGGGGCACAAAAAATTTTTTTTCCAAAGCTAAATTTCCACAGAAGATAATTCTGTGACACATAACGGAGCGAAAATACCCATAGTATTCGGACTTCATAGTGGTTAAATCTCCAATGGAAGACATCATTGGGTCAGGGATTTTCTCTGCCTCGTGATGACTGGGTGTTGTGTGATGTCCTTAGGTTAGTTAGGTTTAATTAGTTCTAAGTTCTAGGGGACTGATTACCATAGCTGTTGAGACCCATAGTGCTCAGAGCCATTTGAACCATTTTTTTGAAGACATCATTCTGATAGCATACATAGCCGAGCTCAATTTTTTTTAGGGTCTGTTGTATATGGAAGGACCGGTTCATTTTGCTATCAATATGTACTCCAAGAAATTTAGACACATCCATTCTTTCTATTGGTTGATTTCCACATGTTACATTTATTTCTCTCACTTTTTTTGTTTTTGTATGGAACTGGATAAAATTCGTCTTACTTGAGTTTAGAGAGAGACCATTAGCACTGAACCAGTTAATCACTTCAGAGACTATGTTGTTAACTGACTCCTCGAAATTAACATCTGATTTTCCACTCATGAAGATGGTGGTACCGTCAGCAAAAAGAGTAAATTTGCAAGGCAGGCTTGCACACAATGGTAAATCATTTATAAACATAAAAAACAACAGTGGCCCCAGAATTGAGCCTTGAGGCACACCACAACTAATAGAAGTCCATTCAGACTGAGCGGAGGTATCCCTTGACTCATCTGAGCTGTTTAAAATTACTTTCTGTTTTTTTTCCTGAAGATAAGATTGCAGCCAGTTACCTGCGACACCCATTATTCCAAGCAGTTTGGCTTTCTGCACGAGAATGTGGTGACCTACACAATAAAATGCCTTTGATAAGTCGCAGAAAACGCCAATTCCTATCATTTTTTGATTTAGACATTCAAGTACTTCATTTGTAATTGCATACACTGCATCCTCAGTTGAACAGCTCCTTTGAAAGCCAAACTGGCTCTTGTTGATAAGTCTGTTCATTATGAGGTGTTCAGTAATTTTAATGTGCATTAATTTTTCTAGAATTTTAGAGAAGGCTGTTAACAGTGGAATAGGGCGGTAGTTAGTGAGCTCGGCAGGAATGGGTGAACACAGTGTCAAGAAGGGAGCGGTCGATCTGGAGAGGCGACAGAACAGCCCCATTCGCGGCCACGAGCGATCCCACGTGCAGCTGGTGCTCCAGTGAGCACAGGGTCCGGCAGGGCTCACGGCGGCCCTTCAGAGTGGTGTCGGCCACACTTGGCGTGGAGCGTCAGTGGTGAGTCCCGCCCCAAACTCAGCCCTGACCACTGTTCGATCTACACATCGAAGGCACTGCGACGAAAATAACAGAAACGTTCGGGAGTGGAATTAAAATTTAAGTGTCAGGATATCAGTGATAAGATTCGCTGATAACATTGGATCCTTCTGTCGCCCACCAGATTCATCTCCTGCTGTAACCGAAAACTTGAGAGCAAACCTCAGTTCACTTGTACGTAAGTTCCTCAATAATATTGCGATGATTGGTGGAGACTTTCATCATCCAACAATTTATTGGGAAAATTGCAGTTTTGTTAGTGGTGGGCGTGGTAAGACATGTGAGACATTACTAAATGCCGGTTGGCATTGAGAAGGCCATTCTGTTTGAGATACCTCGTCATATTTGAGCTCAGACTGTATTCTAAGATTCTATGGCACATCGATATCGAGGATACTGGACAGTAGTTTTGTGTATCTCTTCTGTAAAGAGGCGTGACCTATGCCTTCTTCCAAGAACTGGGCGCGGTTTTTTGTTCGAGGTTATAGTTAGAAGAGGGGCTAACTCAGCCGCAGGTTCAGTATAGAATCTGACAAGGATTCCATCGGGGTCTGGAGCCTCGATCAGTTATAACGATTTCAGCTGCTGCTCAACACCACTGACACTAATACTTATAATTTCATTCGTCTATTCAGTGGTACGAGAATTAAATTGTTGCAATTCTCCTGGATTTTCCTTTGTAAAAGAACATTTGGAAACAGTTGGCTTTGCTACCCTCAGTTTCAGTTCCTCTCTTATTCGCTAGGGTCTGGACACCAACACTCGTGAAATGTTCGTACGGGAAAATCCCCCCTTCATCGCTACCTCGGAGATGCCGTGACCCATCGCTCGTGCGCCGACTGTAACACGACCTTCAGAGTCACTTAATCTTGATAACCTGCCATTGTAGCAGCAGTAACCGATCTGACAACTGCGCCAGACGCTTGCCTTATATAGGCGTTGTCGATCGCAGCGCCGTATTCTGTGTGTTTATATACCTCCATATTTGAATACGGATGCCTATGCCAGTTTCTGTGGCGCTACAGTGTTTGAAGAACACATCAGAGCACTCAAATATGGTACAAACCATTCAACATTTGCAAACCATTTAAAACAGGAATATTGAATCATAAGACAGACACCTCCTCAATTTCGAAGAAAATTTCCATATACACAAAGCATTAACAGAAAATAAACAGTTGCTGAATACCCAAATAAATATTGGTAATGAAGCACTCGATAAACTAATTAAAGAAATCACGAAAACAGAGAAAATCCTTTTCCATCCTTCACGCTCTCTTACTCAATCCTGCCCCCCCCCTCCCCCCCTCCTCCCCAATTTCGTTTCACCTCTTGCCTCTCACTTTTTCTTCCAACTCACTCGTATTACTATGGACTAATATGTCCACTCATCTTTACTTCTCGCTCTTCCACCTGCTCACCACACACACAGAAAAAGGGAAAAACTCTATCACTGTTCCTTCATTACACTTACACGGTATACAAATACACAGCTGCATAGTTAAATAGAATAACACACATCCGTATGTATATTTTTTTCACAGAAGACTACAAAACGCTAAAAGCGCCCGATAACCAGAAGTGACGGTTATGCTCTGGCGTGCCATTTCCTTCTTAACAGGACTCCTTTGTTTGTCACCACCACCATCCTGCAAATTGAGACGCGTACAGCGCGACGCAGCGCAGCGCGTGTTTTTGTAACATCGCAGGTTCAAGTGGGACCGCGCAAACTGCGACGCGACGCGACTGGGACGCGACGCGCGCCTGCGCCAGGTCGCGCGGCGTTGTGGTTGAGGCACAGTTTCTCGCGCCGCGCGTCGCGCGTGCTTCGCTAAAGTGCGCGTCATATATCTTGGCGGCCGAGTTTAGGTTCGTTCTGCGCATCTGACGTCACAAAACACAGTCAGCCAATGAACAGAGAACGACGTTGCCAGATCTCGACAGCAGTGCAGAGCACGGACGAGTGTCTTCAGTTTTGGAAACGTTCACTCATAAATAAAGTAATAGAACAAAAGCAATGTCTTGATAGCAGACTTTCTTTTACAGAAAGTTTGGAAAAAGCATTCTTTATACCAATTGCTTCATATTCTATTAATTAATTAAACCAAACAAGCAATAAGACTCCTAATTCAGGCTATAGCAAGGAAAGGTGTTTGTTTCAATCTCACGAACTGCTTTTTCGCAATAAAGAACAGCGGTAATTGTTTATTTCCTATTGTACTTCGACGAAGCGTGAGTAATTCATAGTCATACCAACAGTGTTCATAGGTAACTGCGTGAGGTGTTAGAGTCGTTATGGAGTAACACTGTTCAATGAGCTGAGGTAGCGGAATGGTTAAGTTGTTGGGCTGCCAAGTGAAAGGTTATGAATTCAAACCTTGTGCGGTGCTTAATATTTTCTTTATTTAAAAACAATATTGGAGTGCCTTACTTCACGAATTTTATTCGTTTTAATGAAATTTCTAGTGCTTTGCCTCTTCATTAACTTTTTCACTGCTGCAGACACGTACTCCCCGCATTCCGCGCTGTGCGCGATTTTGTCATCACTGCACTTCTCGCCTGTGCAGACACATGGTGTTCCCACTGCTTTGACACACTTATCATTCGATTTCACAAAAACTATTTGGCCAAAAAATTTGATTTTTACATGTCTTCTTGCCTGATATCTTCCCCCCATAAATGACTTAATTTTGTTTTGACGTGCAGCACTAAATGTAGTAAACCATTGCACGAAATTTTGAAGAGTTTGCAGAGGTAAAAGTCCATAGCGTATGGTCGATTTTAGTTGCCACAATGTTGAGAATGAAATGTGGACAAGATACCTAAATTTCATATAATATTTACTGTATAACAATATCTCATTTAATTTAAGTACCACATAGGTGTCGTATGTAATATTGAGAAATATTCCGTCTTTCGCGACTGTAATAAAAGTTTTATATACACACGGCGCGTTTGGCTTTATTTTAAAGCACTTCCATCATACACAATGGTATTCATGTTCTATTTCTTGTTTTTGTTCCACAGTCGCAGTTTTACCAATGGTATTGAAATATATCCCTCTTCTGCAACTGTAATAAGCGACTTATTTAGACCTGACGCGTTTCTCTCTTTTGAAGCATCATAAGAGGACTGTAATTTGTGTCCTCCATTGCCAAGTCACCTTTCGTAGTTTTGTGCTGCGGTAGCACAATATTCAACGTTTGTGTTGGCTCATCAGTGTTTTAGCAAATAAATGCTGTTTGTGTGTGCCACACACAAAATTATATTTGACATAGCTCTGAGCACTTCACTGACAGATGGTATATTCAAGTCCTAACGTTTTTGTAAGTCCACAGTTTTGATTAATGTATTTTGTCTACTTCATTTTGATTGATTGAAGCGCTTTAAAATAAAGCCAAACGTGCCCAGTGTAAGTAAAACTTTTGTTACAGTCACGAAAGGTGGAATATTTCTCAATATTACATACGACACTTATGTGGTACTTAAATTAAATGAAATATATAGGTATCTTGTCCACATTTCATTCTCAACATTGTGGCAACTAAAATCGACCGTACGGAAAGTAGACTCTATGGAAATGGCAGAAGTAAAGCTGTGAGTACCGGTCGTGAGTCGTGCTTCGGTAGCTCAGTTGGTAGAGCACTTGCCCGCGAAAGGCTAAGGTCCCGAGTTCGAGTCTCGGTCGGGCACACAGTTTTAATCTGCCAGGAAGTTTTATACTCTATGGACTTTTACCTCTGCAAACTCTTCAAAATTTCGTGCAAAGGTTTACCATATTTAATGCTGCATAATAACTGCGTTGAACATCGAAACAAAATTACGTCATTTATGGGGGGAAGGTATCAGTCAAGAAGATACGTAAAAATCTAATTTTTGAGCCAAATAGTTTTTGTGGAATCGAATGATAAAGAGTGTCAAAGCAGTCGGAACACGATGTGTCTGCACAGGCGAGCAGTGCAGTGACAAAATCGTGGACGGCGCGGAATGCAGGGAGCACGTCTTTGTAGCAGCGAAAGGGTTAATGCGGCCGTGGTGGCTTTACTTCATGAACTGCGTGCTCCCCCCTACACGTAAGCTTGCGAACTATGCTATACTATGGCGCTGCTTCTATTGGCGCGTGCGTCGTGTGCAACTGGCAACGCAGCAATCTCCAGCGTCTGGGCGGGCATGCGCGAGCCGCCAAGATAAAAGAATTGAACTACACTCCTGGAAATTGAAATAAGAACACCGTGAATTCATTGTCCCAGGAAGGGGAATCTTTATTGACACATTCCTAGGGTCAGATACATCACATGATCACACTGACAGAACCACAGGCACATAGACACAGGCAACAGAGCATGCACAATGTCGGCACTAGTACAGTGTATATCCACCTTTCACAGCAATGCAGGCTGCTATTCTCTCATGGAGACGATCGTAGAGATGCTGGATGTAGTCCTGTGAAACGGCTTGCCATGCCATTTCCACCTGGCACCTCAGTTGGACCAGCGTTCGTGCTGGACGTGCAGACCGCGTGAGACGACGCTTCATCCAGTCCCAAACATGCTCGATGGGGGACAGATCCGGAGATCTTGCTGGCCAGGGTAGTTGACTTACACCTTCTAGAGCACGTTGGGTGGCACGGGATACATGCGGACGTGCATTGTCCTGTTGGAACAGCAAGTTCCCTTGCCGGTCTAGGAATGGTAGAACGATGGGTTCGATGACGGTTTGGATGTACCGTGCACTATTCAGTGTCCCCTCGACGATCACCAGTGGTGTACGGCCAGTGTAGGAGATCGCTCCCCACACCATGATGCCGGGTGTTGGCCCTGTGTGCCTCGGTCGTATGCAGTCCTGATTGTGGCGCTCACCTGCACGGCGCCAAACACGCATACGACCATCATGGCACCAAGGCAGAAGCGACTCTCATCGCTGAAGACGACACGTCTCCATTCGTCCCTCCATTGACGCCTGTCGCGACACCACTGGAGGCGGGCTGCACGATGTTGGGGCGTGAGCGGAAGACGGCCTAACGGTGTGCGGGACCGTAGCCCAGCTTCATGGAGACGGTTGCGAATGGTCCTCGCCGATACCCCAGGAGCAACAGTGTCCCTAATTTGCTGGGAAGTGGCGGTGCGGTCCCCTACGGCACTGCGTAGGATCCTACGGTCTTGGCGTGCATCCGTGCGTCGCTGCGGTCCGGTCCCAGGTCGACGGGCACGTGCACCTTCCGCCGACCACTGGCGACAACATCGATGTACTGTGGAGACCTCACGCCCCACGTGTTGAGCAATTCGGCGGTACGTCCACACGGCCTCCCGCATGCCCACTATACGCCCTCGCTCAAAGTCCGTCAACTGCACATACTGTTCACGTCCACGCTGTCGCGGCATGCTACCAGTGTTAAAGACTGCGATGGAGCTCCGTATGCCACGGCAAACTGGCTGACACTGACGGCGGCGGTGCACAAATGCTGCGCAGCTAGCGCCATTCGACGGCCAACACCGCGGTTCCTGGTGTGTCCGCTGTGCCGTGCGTGTGATCATTGCTTGTACAGCCCTCTCGCAGTGTCCGGAGCAAGTATGGTGGGTCTGACACACCGGTGTCAATGTGTTCTTTTTTCCATTTCCAGGAGTGTATATAGCACCGTGGGAAATTTGAGGCGGGGAGCGGAAAAGTAGCCCGGCCATATGTTCACATCGGAACGGCACATATGAGCAGTGGTAGTATTACCCATACGATAAATTTTGCCTTACTGTGTACTAAATTTTATTGCCTTTGGGCAGTGTTTCGTTTTTTTGCCATTCAAACGTTCCAGCTTTCTTCGTCAGTACATTGTACTTTTATGTTCTTTATATCGGTATAATTTGGTATAGTTTTGTTTTGTTTTTCTTCTGTCAAGAAAAATGCATACTTCAGTTACTGGTGAGCGATTGGCTGCTGGACGTTTATCATTAGCCTCCGCGATATTTTCAGATCGCAAGAAGGGACAGAGAGTAGAGAATAAGGAAGCAAGGAATATTACAAAATCAAGTGATTAACAAACAATGCAGGAAAGTAACACAAGGTTAGCTTCCCGCTGCCTAGTATGCTGGCGTATCTGCCCAGATCACGTATACGTGATCTGGGGTATCTGTACGATCTGTTACAAAAATTTGGAAAGGGATAATCTCCACACGTGTGATCCCTTTGTGCTCCTGGTAAAAAGCGTCCAAGATCTGAAGTATAGAAGTCTCACTGTGAATACTCTGATATGAATGTGATAATGTAATACGACACACTGTACTACATCCATGTGAACATCACATTTCCACTGCAAGCTAGAAACAGTCGAAAAGCAGTCACAAATAACAATGTTTTAAAACTTCCTGGCAGATTAAAACTGTGTGCCCGACCGAGACTCGAACTCGGGACCTTTGCCTTTCGCGGGCAAGTGCTCTACCAACTGAGCTACCGAAGCACGACTCACGCCCGGTACTCACAGCTTTACTTCTGCCAGTACCTCGTCTCCTACCTTCCAAACTTTACAGAAGCTCTCCTGCGAACCTTGCAGAACTAGCACTCCTGAAAGAAAGGATATTGCGGAGACATGGCTTAGCCACAGCCTGGGGGATGTTTCCAGAATGAGATTTTCACTCTGCAGCGGAGTGTGCGCTGATATGAAACTTCCTTGCACTTGCCCGCGAAAGGCAAAGGTCCCGAGTTTGAGTCTCGGTCGGGCACACAGTTTTAATCTGCCAGGAAGTTTCATATCAGCGCACACTCCGCTGCAGAGTGAAAATCTCATTCTGGAAACATCCCCCAGGCTGTGGCTAAGCCATGTCTCCGCAATATCCTTTCTTTCAGGAGTGCTAGTTCTGGAAGGTTCGCAGGAGAGCTTCTGTAAAGTTTGGAAGGTAGGAGACGAGGTACTGGCAGAAGTAAAGCTGTGGGTACCGGGCGTGAGTCGTGCTTCGGTAGCTCAGTTGGTAGAGCACTTGCCCGCGAAAGGCAAAGGTCCCGAGTTCGAGTCTCGGTCGGGCACACAGTTTCAATCTGCCAGGAAGTTTCATATCAGCGCACACTCCGCTGCAGAGTGAAAATCTCATTCTGGGAACAATGTTTTATTGGTTCGCCGTGATGAGAGAAAGCATTTCAATTGTTGCATGCGCATTATCAGCATTAATAAAGTAATTACACAACAGGCTACACAAATGAAGAAAATGGTTGGTATTATTACGAAAGTTGGAATATCCTAAACGAGTGTTATGATTAGATATATTTGAATTGTTGAAATGTGCTGCTGACAAAGGCAGATCTACTTTCATGACAATGTTCTTCGAACTCCAATCCACATAGCTAGCTTGTGCATTCCTGACCATTGTGTTGTGCGACAGATCAATTGTTTATTTTTCTCGATGACAACTATTTTATTCATGATCACACATTGTTAGTTTGGGAAGCCCTAGGTGAGTAAACAGTATCTGGCATGTGCCCATCATTCCGCCTGAAGGAACGCTCGTCGTTATTTTAATACTGCTCAGATCAAGAGAAAGAATAAAATCCTTTGGTAAGTCTCCTTTCCAGTAGCTCAGTGTTAAAAATACGATGGGTTACGGGGATTCCACCAAAATTCCAACAGAATTGGCTATCTATTTTTGTGTGAATAAAAATTTCTCGGTGTACATGCCGCGTCAAATCAGGATAAATATCCAAGCTTTCGACCACTACCTCCATGGTCGTCGTCAGGGCTAAAACTGACTGTCGTGAACTAGCGAGGTTCCCACTTTTATATGCAAAGGACGGCTTCTTATTGGCTGGAATACGTCAGCGATATGGCGCGTAGCGAAGTGGTGCCCTCTACTTCCATAGATGTAGTTGCTATCCCGCGTTGCTTGCAGCGCCATCCCTTAAATCGGGAGGTAAAGTGCGAGAAGAAGCCGTCCTTTGCATATAAAAGTGGGAACCTCGCTAGTTCACGACAGTCAGTTTTAGCCCTGACGACGACCATGGAGGTAGTGGTCGAATGCTTGGATATTTATCCTGATTTGACGCGGCATGTACACCGAGAAATTTTTATTCAGGAAATACGTCGCGAAAGACTTCGTAGCCATATTTTTGTGTGAGTTGTTAACCTTTTCTCATTCGAAGAAGCATCACCGTTTGTGAGTAACGGCCTCATTTCTCTTGGTGACTGGTTTAATTGTACTTCCTTTGTCACAGTGTAATTTGCCAAACTTATCTGACGGCAGCTATTGAGACAGAATTCCGAAACGGAGAGCCTCATTAAACAAGTAATTGGCAATCACAGAGCTCAATAGCTTACGAAAAACCTCGTAGTGTCGGTTTGCAGTAACATAAAAGAAGAAATTTCTTGATTATTTTCATACTAGGAAGCTCTTGTTTCGCTAGCTGTCGGTGACTCTTAAAAAATTGCAGTCACTGGAGTGAAATAAATAAAAAGGGAATTATAAGTACTGATATATCGCCATAGATAAGAAAGTTCCGTGTGTTTAAGAATTGACAAAACACTCTCCTCCTTGTGTGCTATCATTCGCCAAACTTTTGTTTCGATGTCTCGAGCGGTTTAGGAGATATGAGAGATGTTGCGAGCATTCATTCTCGCGGGCGTGAGATCGGAAGTGAGCGCGCTACATGGGATCCATTTTCTCGAGATCGGCGGCAGATAGAGACCTCCTCCCAAGTCTAAACAAAAATTCAACATGACAGCTAAATTTCATACACAGCAACATATGGTGTAATGCGCACCAAACGCAAAATCACAGCGACCCCTAATTTTCGTTGCAAACTTTTTGAGTTTTGCGTAGTGTATTACTAAAATGTGTACATCACAAAAAGAATGGTCATTAGCGAGATATGGGCACTTCGCCACGAAGCTGACATACAACGCTACAATTAAGGCAAAAATAAAATATTTTCAGTGAATAGTTTGTGTAAAGTCGTTTGAGAAAGATAACAGGTTGCGCGCGCTTCGGTTCAGTCAGCGCAGAGCGTCGCCAGTCGGCGCGTGCTAAGTACGGTGTACGCGTCGCAATATGCGCCGCACCCGCGCGACCCGTGCGGCACGTGCGTGTCGCGCTCTAGTCTAGTGTCACGTCACACGTGCGCCTAGCCTTACAGCACGGCGATACGTCGCTGATATTCTACGCACCGTTTTCTTACCCCTCGTAGTACGTAATCCTGGACTTACACTTCAGCAAAATAATGCCCGCCCGCACACGGTGAGAGTTTCTACGGCTTGTCTTCGTGCTTGCCAAACCCTGCGTTGTCCAGCAAGGTCGCCGAACCCCTCCCAAATTCAGAATGTTTGGAGCATTCAACTCTGGCGCCCTAACGCGCCAATTGGACAAAATTTGGCGCGATATCTCTCAGGAGCCAAACAACTGCTTGCTTAAGAGCCAGAAGTGGACCAGTTTTTATGGAAGTTTAATCATTCGTTTATTTGTACGTTGAAAGTTGGACTAATTTCTATTTTTTTTCTTTTTTATTTTTTTTTTATTTTTTGGAAATTTGGCCTCTGATTCATCGGCTGTGTGCACACACAAACTCTTGAGCCTGAGATATTATTATCGCGAGTGGTGGTGAGCAATCAGTTGTTGAGAGGAATCGCATGGGACAATAGACGTCGCGGCCTGCCCTGAGCGTGCTAGTATTATTATTATTATTTTGTAATTTGCCTTTCTTCATGCGCAGTTGTTGCTTCCTTGCGCATGGAAGGATTTGTCAGATTTGTGTGTGCATAAATTGGAAGCCTGCCAGGGTGGCCGAGCGGTTCTAGGCGCTACAGTCTGGAACCGCGCGACCGCTACGGTCGCAGGTTCGAATCCTGTGTGTGATGTTCTTAGGTTAGTTAGGTTTAAGTAGTTCTAAGTTCTAGGGGACTGATGACCTTAGAAGTTAAGTCCCATAGTGCTCAGAGCCATTTGAATCATAAATTGAAAGTAATATTCGTATCTTTGTTGTGACCACATACGCAATTATTGATTATAGAAGTTGTGGAATAATTAAAGTTTATGGTAATCAAAGTCTCCGAGGAAAAGAAAGGTCTGAGTCAAGTTTGTCACCGTGCGAGTTGTCAGTTTTCACAATACAGTAAATCAAAAGTTTTTATCGATTCCTTTCATTTTTTTACGCCGCTTAAGGCTTGTTGGCTAACCCTCCCGACCACTTAATTTCTGTAAAAAATAATGATAAAAGGGCGAGTAGTTGCATCAGTAGTTGCGACCACGCATTGCACTCCCCGGGGATCGCAGTATTTCTTTTGAGTTATTTTAGCATGTTGCTGGATGCAGAACGGTCAAGCAGTTGCAGCGTCAAGACGAGGTAAGTTACCACTTGCGTGCAGGAGCATTACAGTGTTAATTGTTAGGAGACGAACTGATTTGTCATGATTTATAGGAAGAGTAATTAATTTCTGGCTTCTGTTCTCAATCAGAACACTGACACGTACGATAGTAGGAAGTTCCAGAAACTGTTTGAATGCTGCCATGTCGGCATAAGGGTTTTGAACCATCGGCGAAAGATACATAGAAAAGGGCAAGCAAAGAAGTGTATGCTGTCTTCATAGACCTCGAAAAAGCCTTTGACAGAGTGCAGTGGGGTAAGCTGTTAGATACCTTGAAAAAGAAGGCAGCAAAGTGGAAAGAGAGAAGATTGATCGCAATCTTACCTACGTCTACATTCATACTCCGCAAGCCACCTGACGGTGTGTGGCGGAGGATACCTTGAGTACCTCTATCGGTTCTCCCTTCTATTCCAGTCTCGTATTGTTCGTGGAAAGAAGGATTGTCGGTATGTCTCTGTGTGGGCTCTAATCTCTCTGATTTTATCCTCATTGTCTCTTCGCGAGATATACGTAGGAGGGAGCAATATACTGCTTGACTCCTCGGTGAAGGTATGTTCTCGAAACTTCAACGAAAGTCCGTACCGAGCTACTGAGCGGCTCTCCTGCAGAATCTTCCACTGGAGTTTATCTATCATCCCCGTAACGCTTTCACGATTACTAAACGATCCTGTAACGAAGCGCGCTGCTCTCCGTTGGATCTTCTGCATCTCTTCTATCAACCCTATGTGGTACGGATCCCACACTGGTAAGCAGTATTCAAGCAGTGGGCGAACAAGCGTACTGTAACCTACTTCCTTTGTTTCCGGATTCACTGCTTCCGGTTGCTGACCTGCTATATTGTAGCTAAATGATATGGGATCTATCATTCTATGTATTCGCAGCACATTACACCTGTCTACATTGAGTTGCAATTGCCATTCCCTGCACCGTGCGCCAATTCGCTGCAGATCCTCCTGCATCTCAGTACAATTTTCCATTGTTACAACCTCTAGATATACCACAGCATCATCCATAAAAAGCCTCAGTGAACTTCCGATGTCATCCACGAGGTCATTTATGTATATTGTGAATAGCAACGGTCCTACGACACTCCCCTGCGGCACACCTGAAATCACTCTTACTTCGGAAGACTTCTCTCCATTGAGAATGACATGCTGCGTTCTGTTATCTAGGAGCTCTTCAATCCAATCATACAATTGGTCTCATAGTCCATGTGCTCTTACTTTGTTCATTAAACGACTGTGGGGAACTGTATCGAACGTCCTGCGGAAGTCAAGAAACACGGCATCTACCTGGGAACCCGTGTCTATGGCCCTCTGAGTCTCGTGGACGAATAGCGCGAGCTGGGTTTCACACGATCGTCTTTTTCGAAACCCGTGCCGATTTCTACAGAGTAGATTTCTAGTTCCCAGAAAATTCATTACACTCGAACATAATACGTGTTCCAAAATTCTACAACTGATCGACGTTAGAGATATAGGTCTATAGTGCTGCACATCTGTTCGACGTCCCTTCTTGAGAACGGGGATGACCTGTGCCCTTTTCCAATCCTTTGGAACGCTACGCTCTTCTAGAGACCTACGGTACACCGCTGCAAGAAGGGGGTCAAGTTGCTTCGCGTACTCTGTGTAAAATCGAACTGGTATCCCATCAGGTCCAGCGGCCTTTCCTCTTTTGAGCGATTTTAATTGTTTCTCTATCCCTCTGTCGTCTATTTCGAAATCTACCATTTTGCGACAATCTAGAGAAGGAACTACAGTGCAGTCTTCCTCTGTGAAACAACTTTGGAAAAAGACATTTAGTATTTCGGCCTTTAGTCTGCAGTCTTCTGTTTCGGTACCATTTTGATCACAGAGTGTCTGGACATTTTGTTTTGATCCACCTACCGCTTTGACATAAGACCAAAATTTCTTAGGATTTTCTGCCAAGTCAGTACATAGAACTTTACTTTCGAAATCGTTGAACGCCTCTCGCATAGCCCTCCTCACACTATATTTCGCTTCGCGTAATTTGTGTTTTTCTGCAAGGCTTTGGCTATGTTTATGTTTGCTGTGAAGTTCCCTTTGCTTCCGCACCAGTTTCCTAACTCGGTCGTTGTACCACGGTGGCTCTTTTCCATCTCTTACGATCTTGCTTGGCATCAGAAAGCTCGGGCACGAATAGGTAATGGGATCTCTGAAGACAGCAAGATTGGGAGAGGTGCTAGACAGGGCCGTTGTCCCTCGTCGATCCCATTTAACTTCTATCTGGAGGAAGTATTGGAGAGCTGCTTGGGGCGTCAGGATAGGTGAGTGGAAAATTGAATGAATAAGATTTGCAGATGACATGGCGATCCTCGCGGAAAATCAAGAGAAGCTGACTCAAATGCTAAATGACCTGAATGAGCCTGTGCAGCATATGGCATGAAAATTAATAAAAAGAAAATCAAAAGCATGATCGTAGGCCTAAAGAAAAGAAAAGTGAAAATTAAGTTGGGGTCAGAAATCATAGAAGAGGTAAGAGCATTCAAGAATTGGGGAAGTTGGATTAAAGAAGACACGGATTGCCAACAAGGTATCAAAGTGAGAATGGCTCTGGCGAAAGAGGCATTTCGAAAGCAGAGAACACTCCTAACTAGTTGTTTAGACAAGGAATTAAGGAAGAGACTGCTTAAGTGCTTAATATGGAGCGTGGCCTTGCATGGAGCAGAAACGTGCACTTTGAGAAAGCAGGATGAGAAGAGAATTGAAGCTTATGAAATGTGAATATGGCATAGAATCGAGCAGAACAGCTGGACTGATAAAGTCAGAAATGAAGAAGTACTGAGGAGAGGTGGGGAAGAACGGAGGATGCTGACGGTGAAAAACAGGAAACTAAAGAGGATAGAGAAGGGCAGAAGAAGGTTCCAGATTCTGGGTGATGTCAGCAGGCCACAAGGAGGGTACGAAAGATGAAGAGGAACGCAGAAGGCAGAGAAGCATGGAGGGCTATGCAGTCAAAACCTGCCGCAATCCAGACAACCCAATCATGATGATAATACTAGTTGTACGTCTACATATGAGATCTTATGATAGCGATATTAAAGTTGTACTAGATGGCGCAGCTATTTTTTGAGAAAAAGTACAGGTGACGATAATGTTGTGAGAGACAAAGCTTTGCACATATCAAGACACCTGCTGTAATAATAACAAGTTTTACTAATAAAAGCTTTCAATACGTACATCGCGTCTACCGGTTTTCGTCCGTTTCGTGGAGCGTCTTTCTTTTCTTTTTTTTGTGCTTAGGTGTATCAGGTTATTTATCAGTAATATCCGATGCTAAATAATCTGATGTAGGAGGCGTGATATTTTTTAAAAGTATGTACCGTTCGAAATAATTTTATTTTTATAAGAAAGTCTGCACTTTAATCTACTTTTCTTTGCCGTACCAGCTTTTGAATACCAACCTCGTAGAACTGTGCCATCTGATTTGGCAACAACTGCACGCTTCTTGATACTTGAGGAAACTCGTAACATAACGTCGAAGTTGTAAATCGTGCGTTCTCTCTCACTTTGTCGTGAGCTTGCTGCTCCAAATCGTCAGTAACGACTCAAGGTCACCCATTCCGTTGCTCATCACGCACACTGGTACGGCTAAAAACCTCTCACCCACTTCCACTCGCAGTGTTTTCTGCATACACTTCACTGATCTGAAGATGAATTTCAGTCGCTTTCACACCTATGGCAGGAAGAACGCGAATTAACAGCTTTCGCAGTCGGAGGCATTCTGAGTCGGAGGAAGTATTTCAGATACAATGAAACGTAAACATGCTGAGTTTTTGTGCGATGGTAGAAAAGAATGTTCTTCGTTTTTTTTTCGAACTTATCGGATTTGCACATAGATTCCGACAACCGGTTAACGTCCTCAGTATGTGTTGTGACCGCGTCCGGCAGCAGTAAAGGCCCGACAACGACGGAACGTGCTGCGAATGATGTCACCAGTCTGACGTCGGGGCAGCAGCGGCCGTCCTTCCTGCACAGCTGCTCGCGAGCCTCGGAGAGCGGCTGGTGGATGCTGGCGCGACGCAGCCCGTCTGCCGTCTATCCCTCACTGACCCTGTGGGATTCAAAGCGGCACCAGCGATCGGACCACGCCACGCGTGCGATACCTTCCGTTTCCGAGAGAACACCAGCCACCCGTCAACTCTGAGCTCGAGCGCTATCGTGCACCAGTGCCAAGTCTGGGTCCACACTGAGGCGTAGCGCCGCGTAAAACATGCTGCCCTGGAGGCGGTCAAGTGGGAGATGTGCCTCACAGCTGGAGAGCGACAGATGGTGACGCGAGACTGGACGCGCACGTAGTTCATGTATCAGCCGACAGAGGACAGTATTGGATAGGGGGACTGTGATTTTAGTTTACATTGTGCCCACTAGAGTGCACTAAAGTAATAGAATGTTTTCATAAACTGTTCTAGTACTTTCACAAAGTGTTATTTACAACATTTTACATATACAAAAAGACATAATGTGTTTTAGCAGTATGAGTGATGCGTGAGTGTGGTTTAAGGTTAATATGAAGATAATTGTTTAACGAGTTATGTAGTGGGATTTAGTGTGGGAACATTTCGAAGAAGTATGGATATGGACAATGGGGATTTTTGTAGAATAGATTTGTAAAGTAAGTTTATGGTAAATGGAAACTTAATTCAGGTATAAACAACAATACTAAATAACTTTATGCATAAACAGCATATTAGATAATTACGTCGGTAAAAAGTACAGTCGTTAGTTTTACTATTTCGCGATTGGTTATTGATGAAAAGCGCGGACTGTCGCGGGAGAACGTAGTTTTGCTGTTGGCTGTTGAGTAAACTGACCAATGGCAAAGCAATATTCTTCGCGCGCCTTTCTCTGCTGGTAGAGAAGACTTGGAGTATTCTAAAGAAGAGTGGGAGCCTAGCCATGAAACAGTTGGGACGTGTGTAGTAATAGTTCCGATGGAAACGAGAAGTTGCCGGATCTAGGAGTGTTTCATACATCAAAAAGTGTGGTAAAGTGACAGCATAATTATTCCGATGGGCGTGTAGGAATTGAATTTTGAGTGAATTTTGTGACGAGAAAAGACATATATTCCGAGTGGCGTATTGAACAGGTCGGTGGCTAAAAACTGTGACTGCATTTGGTACCGACAGACTTAATATTTGGCGAGCATTATCAATCAAAAACATTCAGTATTTTTGTACCTATTACGTTTTCGGGAAATGCAACACCATAAACTTGCTAACGTAAGTCAAAGGGATTGTGAGTGACTGTGTTAAGACTAGCACGGACTTGGCAGTGATACTTGTTCACCTAAGTTTTAGAACATATCAATGGAGGACAAAATTTCCAGCCTTTCAATTCGTGTGAAAACTTTCTCCTGAAACGTAGATTGTGACTTTAATTGCAGCCTGGTTCACGTCGAAGTACAGTAGGTTTCACTCGGCTTCCCTACTGATGATATGCTGAGACAATGTTCACAGGTAGGTGCAGGTTCGTCGTCAAGGGACGGAAAGAACCGCGCCCCCGCAACACCAACTCGCTACGACCGCACGTGAGGTCCCAAGATCTGGTCACGATACCTGTCAGCAGTTAAACCTTGTCATACCACGGATTACGTGGCCCATCCCGCCGGAGGTTCGAGTCCTCCCTCAGGAATGGGTGCGTGTATTGTCCTTAGCTTAAGTTATCTTAAGTTAGATTAAGTAGTGAGTAAGCCCAGGGACCGATGATCTCAGGAGTCTGGTCCCTTAGGAATTCACATACATTTGAACAAGTTAAACTTTGCGGATTCAGCTGAACAAGTTCATGAACAGGTGTTGAAATGGTCAACATAATTCCTGCTCAGACAATTAGAGATCCTCCTCGATATCGGTCACAATGTGTTCCACATCCCCTCCAGATGCGAATCTGTCGCGAATCACACTCCAGACTAAACAGGGACTAATCAAAATATCCACGGGTGTATTGCCGGTCTACAGTGTCCAACGGGCACAATATTTCGGCGATCATACATGTCGCCATCATCAGGTGAACTGACGGACTGAGCTCCTGTAAACGTGCCGACACGGAGATCCGTACGCTATGGCTGCTCAGGGAGAACTGGATTCGGACGCGGCGGCGGCCGATTTAAATACCCTCCGCCCGCGGCGCGCTCCCTCCGCCGTCCGCGCCCCGCGGCACGGTCGCGCGGTGGAACAGATTGCGACGGCGTCTGAGATGACGTCGGTGTGACGGCTCTGTCCGCCGTGGTCGTCACAACTATACGTTTGCTCGATTTACTCTTGATTAACCCAATCGCTGAGTAGCAGTCGAGGGTTGAGCATCGCTCCTCTCACTCGCGTACTGTCAGCCATAGGCCCCCGCTTGCACGGGAGTAAAAACAGAAGTGTTCTCCGGCTCTGTTTTTATTAAAACATTGACGGGCACTTGCGCCTAGGTCTTAGCACGGACGGCACTGGGAAAAACATTTGCATGGCGTCGCCTGGCAAAGTTGTCGTGTCTTCTCGCCGTTGTGGAATGCCGAGCTTGGGTGTCGCCTTGGGGTCGCGGCGGTCTCTTTCCGCCGACGACACGAGGCGCGCTTTCTTGTTGCCGCGGGCCGCGCGGCCGGCCATCTCTAGCACCTCGGCTGCCGCAGAGTCAGTCTCTGCCCCCCCCCAAGAACAGGGAAAATGTAGGCCAGGACCTGGAAGCGGGCCGCGGAACCACAGAAATGTTTTCCGCCGCCCCCGTTCAGAACTCCGCGTCTGCCATCGTCATAGTAGGGTCAGCAATGCCACCGGAAAACCCAACGGTGACAACAAAAGTGGTAACTGACAATAACCTGGCAGCAAGCCCCCTTTCCGCTACCGACATGGCAAAACTACATAAAACGCAGACAGACAAATACATCGTCAGGACTTGCGATCCCGCCCCTCCCTCCCCTCTCCTCCGCCCTCTCCTGCTTGCCAACGGCTGTGGCCTCCTTGCTGAACATATCCGCAGCCTAAATGACAAGCAGAAGCCCAGTCAACCGACTAAGATCCTCCCCAAACCCGCAACTGCCACCCAACCCCCTACCCGATCCCAGTTCCTCAAATCCCCCCCACTCAAGTCCACCACATCCAAACAAAGGCGTGTAAGGAAGGACAAGAAGGAGAAGCACTCCAAGGGGAAAAAGCACTCCACCACCCCCATCCCAACCACTTCCACACCCTCTGAGGAGCCAGTGCCCCCGACAGCACCTGTCGTCGTCCTAGGAGGGGACCAGGAAACACCGGCACTGGAAGGGAACCGCATAAACGGGCAGGATTCGGATGGTTTCGTGCTGGCGAGGAAAACCTTTCGCCAGCCGAGGCTCCCGCCGGCCCGGGGAGTGGAACCCACCCCGAACAGGTTCCAGGCGGTGGCCGATGAGCCAGAGACACCACATGACACAACAACACAAACACAAAACCAGGTCACCCACCACCTCCCTCCGATCGTCGCGGAGTTCACTCAGAACTACGAGGAACTCTACGAAATGTTAAAAACAGCAATCGGGGGAGGCAATTTCAAGGCAAAACCTGCTGGTGGTGACAAAATAAAAATTACATTACTCACACTCGAGCACTACACCACAATAAAAACACTTCTGAACAGCAAAAACATACCCCACTACACTTTCCCCACAACAAAAACACGCAATAAAAACATAGTCATCAGGGACCTACCAAGACGAGTGGCCCCCCAGGCGATCAAAACAAACCTGAATGCCCAGGGGTACGTCGTCAAGGCGGTCCAACAGATGGGAAACATAGGGAGCAAATGGCCCCTGTATCAGGTGACACTGCCGGACGTCCCACAAAACAAAAGGGACATTAATATGATCCTGGCGGTCCCTGTGACCACTGAACCACTGCGCCGCAAAAACAAGACGGTGCAGTGCTTCAGATGTCAGGGCCTCAACCACATTGCGGCACACTGCTCCATGGCAGTGAGGTGCAGAAAATGCGCCGAGGCCCATGACACAAGAACTTGCAACATGAAACACACGGACCCGCAAATAAGGTGCGCGCTGTGTGGCAAAAACCACACAGCGGGTTACCAAGGTTGCGAGGTCCATAAAAGACACACACAGCAGGCAAAGGGCGCAAAGGCCGCCCCCCACACACGAAAAGAAAACTCCACGAACCCATCCAGACACACAAGAAACCAAAACACGACAACACACACAGACAAGGCCTGGGTAAAACCAAGGCCAGACACACCCAGGGCAACATATGCAGAAGTGGTTTCTCCCCCGAGGAACCATGAAAGCATTGCCCAACCACCACAACACCAGACACCAACACAAGAACAACACCGGGAAATACACAGCAAAAACGACCAGGTCCACCTTGACGGAGAAGGCCCTAGGAAACCCCAGACACACTTCCCCCCCATGGATCAGTTGTTAGGCGTAATGGTGCAGACCATGAACCTCGTCATGGAAATGATGAAGGAATTCAGGGAAGCCCAGAAGCAGAACACGCAGATCCTCGCTGCCCTTCAGGCAACAGTCCAGCAGTCGCTCCCCTCTGCGACTTCCTCAGTAGCATCAAAACCCCATCATGGATAGACGACCAAACATCCAAGGCCTGACAATGTGCGTCTTTAACGCAGACGGCATTGTCAATCAAGAGGTCGAGTTCAGAGAACTCATGAAGGAGTTCTCCATCGACATATGCATGATGGGGGAAACCCACCTAAAACCGGGAGTAAAAGCGACAGTTCCCGACTACATTAGCTACCGTAAAGACAGGTCAACCCAAGGCGGAGGAGTGGCCATATATGTAAAAAGAGGGATCCCCCACCACCAGGTATTCTTACCAGCTACGAACAAAATCGAAGCAGTGGCGGTGGAAGTAACCACTGCCACTGGACCCCTAACAATTGTTGCAGTCTACCGACCCCCACATGACCAGATAGATGAGGGAGACATAGCTGCTCTAGGGCAAATTGAAGGCAAACTCGTAATAGGGGGAGACTTCAATGCCAAACACCCTGACTGGAATTCTAGAGTAACCTCCAGAGCAGGCGCCAAACTGCAACAACTAGCGCGCGCCCACCACTTCGAAACATGGGGTCCAGTCGAGCCCACACATTTTCCGAAAAACGGAAGCAGGCCCGATGTGTTAGACATAGCACTCACTAGGAGGATCGCAGGATTTGTGACCGCAAGGACAATCAACAGAATGTCCTCCGACCACAACCCAGTGATTCTAGAAGTCGGTGGGAGAATGGGTAGCACTCCCACGGTACCAGACGTCTTACAAACGCACAGACTGGGAGCTATACCAAGAAACTGTCGCCTCTGATATCGCTCGCGCTCCGCCACCTACTGCCGAAACAGTAGATCAAGCGCTACTAGACTTGACAGGCACCATCTTGCAGGCAGCGGAAGAGGCCACCCCACCACAAAGGGATGGCCCTCCACCGCAAATACAGCTCCCGGAACACTTACTAGCTCAAATCCGTCACAAGAACAGAGTGGCAAAAGAGTGGAAGATCACCAGAAATCAGGCCACCAGGAGGCTGCTCAATCGTCTACAGAGAGAACTGAAGGTAGCGCTCAATGAGCACAGAAACCAGCAATGGCAAAACCGCCTCACAGCTCTCAAAGTAGACGATCATACACTTTGGCAAGCAACCAAACAATTCACAAAAAGACGCGCTAGGATGCCGCCACTGCACGGCGAGCGGGGACTGGTCTACAGCAATGCTGAGAAGGCCAACGCCCTCGCCGACTCTTTCGAGAAGCAGTTTCAAACGGCAGAAGCCCAGGATGAAGAGCATGAAGAGGTAGTCAGTCGTCAACTGGCTGTCTTCCTCAATGCTGAGGAGGACCCAGAGGACGAACCCATACATTTTGCCCCCGAGGACGTGGCAAGAGTAATCAGGTCCCTCCCTACAAAAAAGGCGCCAGGGCACGACAGTGTCACAAACCAGTTAGTCAAAAAACTCCCACCCACAGCGATCACACACCTCGCGAACGTCCTCAACGAGATTACTCGTTCCCGTGAGTTCCCAGCTTGCTGGAAACATGCGGAAGTGGTCGCGATACACAAACCAGGAAAAGACCCTCTATTCCCGCAGCACTACAGGCCGATTAGCCTCTTGCCAACACTCAGCAAGATCTATGAGCGCCTCCTGCTAAAACCCATACAAGAACATATTACCAGAGAGCAAATTCTGCCGGATTTCCAATTTGGATTCCGGCAGAACCACTCTGCCCCACAACAGGTCATGAGAATGGTTGAAGCAGCCACAGAGGGCTTCAACCACAGAGGCTACTGCGGGATAGTGCTACTAGACGTAGCCAAAGCCTTTGATTCAGTATGGCATAGAGGGCTACTCTACAAGTTGTACTCACAAGGGTTTCCAGGGAGCATAGTTCAGCTAATCAAGAGCTACCTCACGAATAGGACTTTCTCCGTCAAAGTGGAAACTGCCACCTCCACCAGAAGGCGTATTCGTGCCGGTCTGCCACAGGGATCGGTCCTGGGGCCCGTATTGTACAGCTTGTACACTGCGGACACTCCAACGGCCCCCCTGGTGCACACCGCGCAGTACGCAGATGACACAGCCTTTTACACGAGAAATGCGAACAAGGACCTGGTCATTCGTAGGCTACAAAGGGCTTTAGATGACACAGAAACCTGGGCCCGTCGCTGGCGCATCACCATCAACTCGGAGAAGACGCAGGCAATGCTGATTACCCGCAGGCTCGGAAGGCGCGAACCTCCTCAACGTCCCCCCCTCCACCTCCACCTAAATGGAACCCAACTCCCCTGGCGCAGAACCGCCAAGTACCTTGGCGTAACCTTGGACTCTCGTCTTACGTGGAAACCCCACATAGACGAGGTCCACAGGAAGGTCTGCGCCAGAATGTCCATCCTATACCCTATCCTGAACACAAACAGCTCCCTTCCCTGCCCAGTAGCAGTAAACGTTTACCAGGCCCTGATCCGGCGAGTAATGGAGTATGCGTGCCCTGTCTGGGGATACGCGGCAAAGCAGCACCTGGACAAACTCCAGAGGCTGCAAAACCGCGCCCTCAGAAGGGCACTGCGCCTACCTCTCGGATTCCCCACAGACGACCTGCACGCCGCAGCCGAAATCCCACTCCTGAGAGAGCGTTTCCAGGATCTGGCAAGGGCCTTCTATGAAGGTACTTCCAGATCCGGAAATGCACTCATCCACTCCCTTGGTCGGTATGACATGTCCCGCGATAAACACAAGCGCCCTATGACGATCTTCGACGATTAAGTCGAAGAGAAAAATCCCAATACCCAATCCCTAATCCAGTTCCTTCCCATATATCACCAATCATCTCGCCTACCTCAGGCAAGTCCCAGATACACACACAACAATTCATCACATATCACAGGCACCAAAAATATATAGAAAAATCACACACACATGTACACAGGGGAGTAAAAGCCAAAAGGCTACAAACTCCCCCTGACACTTCCCCAAAGAGGGGAAAGTATTAGATGAATGCAGGCAGGCGACCGAACCCAGTTCCCTCTGAGCAGCCTTAGCGTACGGATCTCCGTGCCGGCACGTTCACAGGAGCTCAGTCCGTCAGTTCACCTGATGATGGCGACATGTATGTTCGCCGAAATATTGTGCCCGTTGGACACTATAGACCGGCAGCACACCCGTGGATATTTTGATTATTCATTAACAGGTATAATTTTACGTTAAAGGTTGACCACAAGTGCTACAGTTGCAAACTGTAGCGTAACTCAGCGCGCGCAAATACCCAGACCACACTGAAGCGCCAAAGAAACTTCTATACCCGTGCGTACTCAAACACAGATATACAGGGTGGTCCACTGACAGTGACCGGGCCAAATATCTCACGAAATAAGCATCAAACGAAAGAACTACAAAGAACGAAACTCGTCTAGCTTGAAGGGGGAAACCAGATGGCGCAATGGTTGGCCCGCTAGATGGCGCTGCCGTAGGTCAAACGGATATCAGCTGTTTTTTTTTTTTTAAATAGGAACCCAAATATTTTATTACATAATCGTGTAATACGTAAAGAAATACGAATGTTTTAGTTGGACCTCTTTTTTTTGCTTTGTGATAGATGGCGCTGTATAGTCACAAACGTATAAGTACGTGGTATCACGTAACATTCCGCCAGTGCGGACGGTATTTGATTGCTTCGTGATACATTACCCCTGTTAAAATGGACCGTTTACCAACTGCGGAAAAGGCCGAGAATCGACAGAACGATTCGAGATAATCCGTCGGGCCACGTCAGTTTGCTTCTGCCCTGCGTCCATTCTTCCTGTGGCCCCCAGTGCAGAGTGTCTGGTAGGCGTCTTCTCTGTGACCGCGACTGAGGATGTGGGGCTACCTGGCCAACACAAACACTGGCTCGTCTGATACACGCCCTGACGCCATCGTTGGCGTGGGTGTCCGTTGACCGGAATGCCAAGTTCCGTGCAGAACACCATCTTACGGACACCTGGTTGACAGTTTGTACGATTACATCGTGAACTAGACACTACTACTACTACTACTACTACTACTAGGTGATCAGGCCCAGTGGACCGCACGCATCTACAAGTTTCCTCCTCCACTGGATTCTCTCCATTGCTGCTATCCGCCATCCGTTCACATCTATTGACACTTGGTTTAAATCTTCATGGAGTCCATCCCTCCGACGCTTCTCGGGTCTCCCTGGCGGTCTCTTTCCTGTAGGTGTGAAATCCAGGAGCTTCCGAGGCCATCTGTGACCCTCCATCCGGGCCACATGGCCGGCCCACTGCATTCGTTTGGCTTTGACAGTTCCTGCTATGTTGGGCTGCCGGTATAGTTCCTCGAAAAAATGGTTCAAATGGCTCTGAGCACTATGGGACTCAACTGCTGAGGTCATTAGTCCCCTAGAACTTAGAACTAGTTAAACCTAACTAACCTAAGGACATCACAAACATCCATGCCCGAGGCAGGATTCGAACCTGCGACCATAGCGGTCTTGCGGTTCCAGACTGCAGCGCCTTTAACCGCACGGCCACTTCGGCCGGCCTAGTTCCTCGAGCTCTCGGTTGTATCTGATCCTCCATTCCCCTGTATCTGCATCCAGAACCATACCGAAGATCTTCCGAAGCACTTTTCTCTCAAAAACGAGGAGCTTATGGAAGTCCTGTTTCCGGATACTCCATGTCTCACAGCCATATAGAACAACAGGCTGGACCAGGGTTTTGTACAGTCGAATCTTGAACTGTCTGGAGAGATATTTGGACCGAAGCAGTTGTGCTAGGCTGTGGTAAGATCGGTTTCCTGCTTGTATTCTGGCATTGATCTCTGCTTCATCTACATCGATACTCCGCAAGCCACCTGACGGTGTGTGGCGGAGGGTTCTCCCTTCTATTCCTGTCTCGTATCGTTCGTGAAAAAAAGGATTGTCGGTATGCCTCTGTGTGGGCTCTAATCTCTCTGATTTTATCCTCACGGTCTCTTCGCGAGGTATACGTAGGAGGGAGCAATATACTGCTTGACTCCTCGGTGAAGGTATGTTCTCGAAACTTCAACGAAAGTCCGTACCGAGCTACTGGGCGTCTCTCCTGCAGAGTCTTCCACTTTCGCGATTACTAAATGATCCTGTAACGTAGCGCGCTGCTCTCCGTTGGATCTTCTCTATCTCTTCTATCAACCCTATCTGGTAGGGATCCCACACTGCTGAGCAGTATTCGAGCAGTGGGCGAACAAGCGTACTGTAACATACTTCCTTTGTTTTCGGAATGCATTTCCTTAGGATTCTTCCAATGATTCTCAGTCTGACATCTGCTTTACCGACGATCAACTTTATATGATCATTCCATTTTAAATCACTTCTAATGCGTACTCCCAGATAATTTATGGAATTAAATGCTTCCAGTTGCTGACCTGTTATATTGTAGCTAAATGATATGGGATCTTTCTTTCTATGTATTCGCAGCACATTGAGATTCACATGACGAGTTCTCAGTGAAAAGTGCCCCTAAGTATTTGAATTCTTGCACTCTCTTGTAGGACTGGTTTATTATGCTGAATGTGGTCATTGTTTGGTAGCTGGTTTCTTAGGTCGCTGGCTGCGTCAGCGAAGACAGGGCAGAGAGATGCCGGGTACGGTCCATAACCTGTGAGGAAGTGCGGCAGTCCCTTACTCGGTTAGAAATGCGAGAGTTGGAGACGTTCTTTGATGTTTGGGAGAGTTGGCAAGTCCTTCTGCCTGTTTGTCCCAGAGTTCTTGACATAGCTCTTCTCCTCTTCTTTTAATTGCAAATTTATCCCCCCTCCGCACCCCCAAAATGCTCTTTTTCTATATCTCCCCTTTTTTCCCCTATACCAGGCCGCCTGTTGCCGGATTTTGATGTCCAGGGGACACACCCCCACGAGTGTTAGTAGTGCCCCTCCCGGAGATGCTGTGTATGCTCCAATGGAGCGTAGAAGCATGTTGCGCTGCACCGTCCTCATGGCCACAGCAGGCACGACCCTCGTAAGCCAGTGCGCCCGGACTCCGGATCCGTAACCAACGATGGAGGCGAGAATGGCGTCACGGCAGGGCTTCACGAGTTCTGGTGGAAGGTACACCTGCCCGCCGCCTGCGCTACCAGCCAGCGGCTCCGCAGAGCGGCAGCGGCCGGCCTGTTACAGCTGCCGCCCACCGAACGGCCCGGCCCGCCATCCAAACAGGCCGCGGTGCCTGGAGGCTGCCACCCCCAGCCGCCTCGCCAGCGGCGCTGTTTGCCTTATGAGCCCCCGGGCGCGTCGGCGCGGGCGGGCGTAAATCATCGGGCCGGCTTTCAGGAGGAGGTCGCCACCTGCCGGCGTTTACCGCGCGGTAAACACGGCACCTGCTGCGAGAGCCGCACACACGCGGCCCACCGTGCCGGGTCGCCGACGTCCATCGCGTGTGAACTCCTACGTGCCCGGAGGAGGACTCGAACCTCCGGCGGGAGGGACCGCGCAGCCGTGACACGGTGCCTCTGACCGAGCGGCTGCCCACCACATCTCACGTGTTGCACACACTAGCACTGTTCGTGTTCTTCAAAATACCGGTAATCCGACACATCGATGTTCAATTTAACCACTCTCGCCACTCGATCAGTAGAGAAAGTATCGATACATCCACAAATCGGAGTAGAAAATATCGACGGACTGGCATATAAATATATTGGCTCCACAATGTAAATATACTGCCGGTTTCAGCTTTCTTGTTTAAGTACTGATTTATTAATATATATACTGACCCTACGACTTATCTTAGAAGCTAGATTAAGGAAACGCAAACCTACGTTTCTAGCATTTGTAGACTTAGAGAAAGCCTTTCACAATGTTGAGTGGAATACTCTCTTTCAAATTCTGAAGGTGGTAGGAGTAAAATACAGGGAGCGAAAGGCTATTTACAATTTGTACAGAAACCAGATGGCAGTTATGAATCGACGGACATGAAAGGGAAGCAGTGGTTGGGAAGGGAGTGAGACAGGGTTGTAGCCGCTCCCCGATGTTATTCAATCCGTATATTGAGCAAGCAGTGAAGGGAACAAAAGAAAAATTCGGAGTAGGAGTTAAAATCCATGGAGAAGAAATAAAAACTTTGAGGTTCGCCGATGACATTGTAATTCTGTCAGAGACAGCAAAGGACTTGGAATAGCAGTTGAAGGGAATAGATAGTGTTTTGAAAGGAGGGTATAAGATGAACATCAACGAAAGCGAAACGAGGATAATGGAAAGTAGTCGAATGAAGTCGGATGATGCTGAGGGAATCAGATTAGGAAATGAGCGCTTAAAATAGTAAAGGAGTTTTGCTATTTGGGGAGCAAAATAACTGATGATGGTCGAAGTAGAGAAGATATAAAATGTAGACTGGCAATGGGAAGGAAAGTGTTTCTGAAGAAGAGAAATTTGTTAACATCGAGAATAGATTTAAGTGTGAGGAAGTCGTTTCTGAAAGTATTTGTATGGAGTGTAGCCATATATGGAAGTGAAATATGGACGATAAATAGTTTGGGCACGAAGAGAATAGAAGCTTACGAAATGTGGTGCTACAGAAGAATGCTGAAGATTAGATGGGTAGATCACATAACTAATGAGGAGGTATTGAATAGAAATGGGGAGAAGAGGAATTTGTGGCACAACTTGACAAGAAGAAGGGGTGGGTTGGTAGGACATGTTCTGAGGCATCAAGGGATCACAAATTTAGCATTGGAGGGCACCGTGGAGGGTTAAAATTGTAGAGGGAGACCAAGAGATGAATACACTAATCTGATTCAGAAGGATGTAGGCTGCAGTAGGTACTGAGAGATGAAGCAGCTTGCACAGGATAGAGTAGCATGGAGAGCTGCATCAAACCAGTCTCAGGACTGAAGACCACAACAACAACAACAACAACCCTGTTTTTAGCTGTCTTCTCTTCCGTCGATTGGGCTTGACGTGTACAGATGGGCGTGTAAGACGAGAAGAGGTCCCTGTAACACCCCCAGTTATGCAACACCCTAAGGGCAGTCCTCCCATTCCACCGTCGTTGGAAATTTTGAAAATGTACCTTTACAGGGACAAACTGTCTGTAGTGCTAGACGTCTGCAGGTAGGCATCTGCAGTCAAGAGTGATGTCGAAAGGCTGCCTGCTTGCCTCCAAGGGCTTACTGCCTGTACACTGAAGCACCACAGAAATTGGCACAGGTATGCGTATTCAAATAAAGAGGCAGAATATGGCGCTGCGGTCGGCAACGCCTATATAGGACAACAAGTGTCTGGTGCAGTTGTTAGATCGGTTACTGCTGCTACAACGGGACTTTATCAAGATTTCAGTGAGTTTGAACGTGGTGTTACAGTCTGTGCAGGAGCGATGGGACACAGCATCTTCCAGGTAGCGTACCGTGAGTATTAGGAATCCCATAAAATATCAAATCTCCGACATCGCTGCGGTCGGAAAGGAGATCCTCCAAGAATGGGACTCAAGAGAATCGTTCAACGAGATAGGAGTGCAGCCCTTCTGCAAATTGCAGCAGATTTCAATGCTGGGTCATCATTAAGTGACAGCGTCCGAACCATTCGACCAAACGTCACGGACATGGCCTTTCGGAGCCGAAGGCCCATTCGTGTACCCTCGATGACTGCACGACACGAAGTTTTACGCCGCGCCTGGGCCCGTCAGCACCGACGCTGGGCTGCCGATGACTGGAAACACGTTGCCTGGTCCGACGTGTCTCGTTCCAGTTTGTATCGAGCGGATGGACGTGTACGGGTATGGAGACAACCTCACGAGTCCCTGGACCCTGCATGTCGGCAGGGCACTGTTCAAGCTGACGGAGTGATGTGGGGCGTGTGCAGTTGGAGTGGTATACGACTCTCACAGGTGACACGTATATCCTGTGTCATCAACTGCATCCATTTATGCCCATTGTGCATTCCCACGGGCAATTCCAGCAGTACAATGTCACACCCCACACGTCCAGAATTGCTACAGAGTGGCTCCGGAACACTCTTCTAAGTTTAAACACTACCGCTGCCCACCAAGCTGCCCAGACATGAACATTATTGAGCAGATCTGGAATGCCTCGCAACGTGGTGTTCAGAAGAGATCCATCGTACGGATTTACGGACAGGGCTGCAGGATTCATGGTGTCAGTTCCCTCCAGTACTACTTCAGACATTAGTCGATTCCATTCCCACATCGTGTTGCGGCACTTCTGCGTGCGTGCGGGGGCCCTAAACGATATTAGGCAGGTGTACCACTTTCTCTGGCTGCTTCACAGTTTGTCACTGTACAGGTACATTTTTAAAATTTCCATCAACGGTGGGCGGGTTGCACCGAGGGTGTTGCTTAACTGGGGGTTCTCAGAGGCACCTTTTGCCATCTTACACACGCATGTGTCACGCGTCGCTCGCCCTCCCCCCTTCTGTGATCGCGCTACAGGAGGGCGCAAAACACGAGAGCAGAAAAAGCATTAGAATTCTTTTCTGCTTTGGATCACGTACAAATTTGGTCGAATTGTTTTGAACGGTCCCTGGTGGTTCCACGCTGTACACAACGTATACACGAGAGCAAAATTGCGGTTACGCTGGACTACACGTAAATAGGAATGCAGCCCCACAATAGCCTTAGAGAAGGGTCGAATCGTCGGGGGGGGGGGGGGGGGGGGAGGGGGAGGGGGTGCCAACCAGCACAGTCAAAGGTTCTCATCACACTGCCAAAATTGTTTTTGATCGCGTAATGGCTGAGAGTCAACGTCCCAAGGAAAGGGGTGGGTGTTTTGACTAGCTCAGTTAACGCCCCCTCTGGCTTCTTTTCGGGGCGATTGTGAGCGGCAGTGTGTCCTCGTCCACCCCTGAGAAAACTGCGCTGCTTCGACGCTTGGCGTCGCGGCTCTGACCTCCATCCCAGATGCGTCAAGAGAAGGCGTGAAATGTGGGTGAGAGGGGCTCTGACGACCTTTCCGTCGGGTGCCCCGTCCATCGTGGCGTTAGGCGGAACTGAGGTGACATCTGGTGCCACTGTGACGTCATTCACCCACCTTACACGTCACACGAACTTCTGAGCTCTGACCTCCTTCTCAGAAGCACGTGTAGACAGACAGACCTGGCTGTTTGAAACGTCACCGTGCCCCAGGATGACGTCACAGGGCGCCGCGCTGTTGCACCATCGCAGAGGAGTGTGAAGACGGTGTCTGTTGTTTTGGACACGTCCGAAAGAACACATACCATCTTGATATAGATAAGGCTTACTGTCCAATGATCTTCTTCAGTGCTGATGCACTCACATTGCTCAAACTCTTACGGGAAGACTGCCGCGAGTGTTGAATATAGTGGGCAGGGGCACTACAAATGTAGTGCGTGGACAGTAAGTTGAAAATATGGGTCTCATGGGCAGCGTGCGACAGATACGTCCCTGTAGTCGCACTCTCCTTTCTTTCCTCGATGGGTCAGTCGGTTAGAGCGTCTGCTATGTAATCAGAAGATACCGGGTTCGAGTCCCGCTTGGGGCACACGTTTACAACTGTCCCCATCCATATTTATCAACGCGTGTAAGCATCTAAAGGTCTCGATTTCATGGTAATTTCATTGCAGAGGAATGCTGTAGGCACCTCTGAACTAAATTTCAAAGTCCTGCGTATGGTACGCAGTTACGGGGTTTCATAAAAGTGATACTTTGATTGTGCTGTACAACGGTCATTCGTCACGCAGTAATGCTGTTCAAAACGTATCCTGAGATTACATCGTGCAAGATAAATATTACGCACTTCTGTAGATACCAGTAAAGAGTGAAGCAGGTACAAGGTTGCCCTATATTTCTGAGAATATTACATAAAAAGTTGAAGATGTGATTGTGCCGTGGTAAAAATTGCTGTTTTGAAGAAAAAAAAGAGCTCAGCAGTTGGTCAGTTGGAGTGAGTCTGGGTCAGTCACTCGTCACCGGTTGCTGGACTGTCTCTCGTTCGCATTTGTACGGCAGTCAGTATCTGACTGTCGTCCGGAGTTCCAGTATGTGTTAGGCCGCCAGTCTGCTCGAGTCGGCTCAGGCGATGGTCATTGGCGGTTGGATCGATCGGTTGGTCGGTCCGTCCCGCACTGAGACACGAGATGACTTGTCCGCCTTGAGCGTCGGCGCATGTGAGGTCGCCACGTGAGTCCAGTGGGCCGCGCCGTATAGCGAGGGGTAGTGGCTTCGCGGCCGACACGAGAGCAGCAGGAGTGAAACCACGACGTCGGTCTGGCCGGTGCGAGCTGCCACGCCGTGAGACGGGAGATCGGCGCGCCTTCCTGCGTCCGTTGAAGCGGCTGGCAGCGGACGGTTCGGGAGAGCGATTTGGGGGTGCTGCGCCAGATCTTCTCCAGAAATCGCTGTTTATTTGAAGTTAAGTGATTGGTGATATGTTGTTTCATTTACTTGTTACATTCTACTTGTTTTCTTTGTCAGTCTCTCGTCCCCAGCTTGCTCGTCTGTCTCCCGTCCGCATTTGTTAGGCAGTTAGTGTCTGTCTGCCGTACGTTAATAGCTGCCTCTGTCATGTTTGTCGGATTCGGTGTTAACGAATTCATTCCTTGAAGTGTAACGGCCGAATTCCTGAAATATGTTTTTATCTTGCCTATCATCTTGAGAGGCGGTATATGTGTAATGTAGAGCATGTTTTTATATTTTATGTAAGACTGCAGTTCATGGGTTTTTATTTAAATGGTCATTTTAGTATATAAAGTTGCCATCCGTCCGCCGTAAGAGTTTTTTTTTTTTTTTTTAAGATCAAGTCGCACCTTCGGTGGCAAGTTAATTTATTTAATGTTAGTGCTTTGTACGATTTCCATCCCTCCTACGGCGTGCGTGGTTTATGTGCTTGTGTGAGTTCTTAAAATTTTTAGTTTAAAGTAATCTGGTGTATTGCAGATTTGCACCAGTGTAGTCTTTCAGAGGTTGTTGTGAGCGGTCGTAACTACGGCCGTGTCAGAAGGGAACGGCAAGGTTCTCAGCTCGAAAGCTCATACTGTCAAAATTGGTTCTTTCTGCCTCTGAATGAATTGTAACTTGATATTTAGAGGGTGCTTTCGGATTATAATTTTAAATCTGTTAAAAAAAAAAGAGCTTTTAGGAATAAAATTTCCATTTGTTGACAGAAATTTAATTTGTTTTCATCAGTTACCCACTGGCAACTACTTCCACGCTCACATAGTGTGATTAAATGTGTTAATGTTCTTGATGAATCGCTAGTAAATAAAGTAAATTCTTAAGAAAAGGTTTTGAAAGTAAATTCACGGTTCAGTGATTTAATTTCAATTTTTAGGAAAACTGGAGCAGGCGAATTGTTGCTATGGCTGGAATAGGAATTAAATACTGTATTTCGCTACAAAACCCACAAGAAAAAGTACAACAAGGAAGAGAAATATAGGTCGCATTCAATAGTGGATGAAGACAAAGTGATTAACGCAATGAAAATTCCAAAATCAGAATCAGTAAAACTCGCTGTATGTGTGGAATCAGATTTAATTAACAACAGAGATATACTTTCAGAGTTTCAACAAATACGAGCGCAACAGATGGGCCATTGAGGCAGAGTTGGTAATTATATTACGCACAACTATTGATAGTGTCTGTTCAGAATGTGGAGGCATAGCCGGTCTACAAATGGAATATGTGATACGACGAAGGAGAAAAATTAGGTGTAGAAATCGGAAAATTTGTCGTTTTGTAATTTTCAGTTATATCTACAATGGCGTAACAACGCAAACTGTAGTTTCATTTTTATGTGTAAAAGCCAGTTTAGACCAGCTGACTCACCAAAGAATACGCTGAAGACGTACATCAGCTTCTTCTTCCTGAAGTCTGCCATCTTGGTGCTTTCGCTGTTGTGTTAACTTCCTGCAACAAGAAAAAAGTGCTGCTAAAAACTATGACCTCGTTTATTAATTTAGGTAAGGAAAGATTGTAGACAAGACAGTTTACTTGATGATGAGCAATCTGTTTTCATCAGAATAGCTTTTGAACTAAAAATAGCAGTAAAATTTAAAAAAAAATTGATTGAAATCGCTAAAACTGAACAAAGCACTACGCTCCAATGGCATTTCTATCAGATTCTATGCAGAATTTCTGTCGAGCTAGCCTCTTTTTAACCATAGTACACTACCGGCGGAAAAATACTCAGTTCGGAGCACAAATAAGGCGAATACTCTCTTGTTTAAAAGACGTTGACTGAAAAGTGGGGTACCAGCTGCCTCATTCTAACCTGCCTCAGCACCTTTCCAAATTTTCCCAAAAACATTGGCATGCGAACACGTTCGTGCTCTTTTTAACACGGAACTCACCTCCTACCTCGCTGGCACACACTACTCCATCGCCCACACCCGTCTCCTGCCAGTTGCCCTTCATCACTCACTCATTGTCATTATCTCTTTGTGTTCCTGTGTCCTTCATTCTCTCCTGCTGCTACTCTCTCCCCTCTCTTCCTCGTCGTCACTGTCACAGACTCTACCACTGGCCGTCACCTACTTCAACTTTTCCTTCTCTTTATTCCTCTTCCACTAGCGCCGTCTCCTCCACTCTTTTCCTAGCCCTGTTGTGTCACTGCCATTGTGTCGCTCTCTCTCTCTCTCTCTCTCTCTCTCTCTCTCTCTGTTCCGCCATAACATCAAGCGCCGGGACGTAGGCACGGAACGTAACCACAGGGACGGCTGTGAGACGGCGTCAGCCAGTAGTACGCTGTCTCGGATCGCACCACGACAGGAGCGGTCTCTAGCGGAAGAGAGTATAAGCACCGCTCCAGCCAGCACAAGAAGTCGTGACTGTTCAGCTCAGACTTGTGGTCTAGATCAATTGCTAGCACGGAAATTGTATATATCGAAGGACATTGATTATTTGCATGTCGCCAATTTCTCGCGACACCTCATCATGAAGAAGGCAAAGTTAAGTATTATCAATTCAATTACTGTAATGAACTCCATTAATATTATTTGCTTGTATGTTGTCTAGCTATCCGAGAAAACAGCTTCCTAGGCACCCTATATTACACGAGTGGGCAGGATGCTGCTGTCTCCTTTGCCTTTTCTATCGCACAACCACTGCCTACTACCTTCCAGTATTCATTACTTTACCGTCTCTTTGCACTGCCACTGGCCCTCGTATCTCGGCACAGGAAAGAGCGAATATGTTTGTATGCCAAAAATTTTTGGAAAATTTAGAAAGGTGCTGAGGACGATAGAATGCGGTCTCTGGTACCCTGGTTTTCAGTCATAGTCTCTTCAATTGCTGCCTGTTCGCGTTTTTTGTGTTCCAATAGGAGCACTTTTCCGGTGGGTGCCTTTTTTTCCCTATCGCAGCAGGGCATGCCACATATACAAAGAAAATTTATGGCTTAGTAAAATTTTGATAGTTTAGTTACGCTAAAGTGAAATAGCACGAAACTAATTTTGCACTTGAGAGTGCATGTGCTCCAGTACTACAACACGGAGTTTCCAGAGCCCTCCTGGTGGTTACCAGGAGCCCCCTGACAGTAACGGAGACCCTCAACAGCACACTCCTCCTTGTTACGTCACTTTATGAGCCATGTTTTCGCCTCATACGGGATTTCACGTTCGTACTTCACGTGTACAACTGGTGCAAATTTGTATCTCTGTATGCCCGGATAAACATGACAAGAAAATTGTCAGTGTTGTTCGTGATCGACATCCTACGAATATATCACAAAAATGTCAGTCATTTCCCGCGCATACCCGTCTTGGAGCCCGCAGATAGGTTTTGTTGCGAAAAAATGGTCGAACAAAAGCTTTTTGGGGGATCTTGAAGAAACCGTCCTCGAGTTAATAACGTTGAACCTCTGTATCTCGGAAACGAGTAAATAAATCGAGAAAATTTTCTAGGTTTTCCGAGAGCGAGAGCTTAGGAATATATCGTAAAACTTCCAGTCACTTGCCGTGCACAGCCTACTTGGAATCCGCGCTCGGATTAGGTACGTAAAAACGGTGTTTTCTAAGGAACCGTCCATGAACTAGTGGTGGCTGTGTAAGCCCCACCATCAGATGTATGGGCGCTATCTCAGCAGAAGAGATGGCTTTCACACCAGCCAAGCTGAGTAAGCGCTCATGCACTTTACTGGCAACATTCACTGGCCAGTTTTCTTCTTCTTTTGTTCCGTACTAATACCTCGCAAAACGTGGAAAGCAAAGAGCTTGCACCAGAAGAAGTCTACTGTCAGAGCTAACAGAACAATTTCCGTGGTGTCCTGTCCTCTCACCTCAAACTGAGACGAGGGTCATTGGGCCGTGTATCGACTCGTGCTACACCTTCTATTTAGATTGCATTGGTTTTCCTTTTCTTCCCCTGACAGGTTGGTTTGATATGTTGTCTGTCATTAAGTGGCTGCTTGGTTGTCTTTTCCCTCTGCTATCGATATCTGCGTTTCTGCTTCCGGGAAACTGCTATGGAGGAAGTGAGATCGTTGACCGGTGGTAACTCCGTGTGGTGGCGCGGAAGTAGAGTTGTGCGCAGAGAGAGTGTGGTGGACACGGGAGAGCAGTGTGGCTCTCCAGCGCGGACCAGGCGTGGTCGGTTGTACCGAGTCGCCACGTGATGTGTGTCGGTTGTGTGTAACGAGCGGGTCGAGTTGACGGAAGAGCTCCCCGCGGGTTGGTTGTATATAGAAACGCCCCACGAGTAGTTGCTGTTCATTTCGCCCCGGTGGGACGTTAACAAGCTTCTGTAAGTCCTCCGTTTCAGCACTGGAGTTTAAAAGGGGGACACCTAACACGAAGGAGCGGTCACTACCCGTCAACGTTGCAGAGAAGACGTGGACTCCGGTGACAGAGCGTGTTGTCGCGTGACCGTGGCGTGTCGGGTACGCTGGCGACGCGTGCGCGGTCGGATGTGTGGATCCTGGCCATCGGAGGTCGTGTACTGCCTGTCCGATCATAATTGCAAGTTAAGTTAGTGGAAGGTTTAATCATTAAGTAATAAGTTTGCTCGTCGTGTTCATTACACGAGATGTATGTGGGAGTAAGAAATGAATTGTCCGATTCTCCCTGGAAAGTTATTGCAGTCACAAACTGTGTATACCTCTTGAGTCAGGATAACGTACGGTGTGCAAATTTGCACCGCAAATATTACGAAATTGATGTGCTGTTTTTACAGAATGAATTGGTAGTCGGGGTTTCGTATTGTTAGGCAATAAACCGATTGTAATAATACTTAGAAAGTGTCTTTTTGCTTTCTGTTCTGTGTCCTTGGTCAGTTCCCTCAGAGCGGTAAAGAGATAGAAGAAAATTACCACATACAAAAGGCTATAGTCGAAGGGAAAAATGCAATAAATGAAAAAACAACACTCTGCAACAACACATTCTTTACCGTTCTGAGAGAACTGACTGAAGGACACAGAACAGAAAGCACACACACGCAAAAGAACCACTTCCCCATCACACACGGAGACACAAATAATGAACAGAAGTCGTCGTAATTCGCGCTACAGTTTTTCATAGCCTTTCTCGCCACTTGCGATACGCCTCTCGCGACACACGCGAACAGCAAGATGACGTAATATTCTGGATCAGAAACAAATTGCAAAAGTTTTGTTTTTCTGTGTAAAAAGCAGCCACACACCATATAACGAACGTGAGTACACAAATAGCTAAGCAACAGCTAAATACACACCAAAATAACTGGTTTCCACAGCACTACCACAACCCTAAGTGTATACTGGTGACATACGAAGTTCACCTTTGAGTATTTGTTTACTAACAGCCGCTCACATGGTTGCAGATGACGTGATGTTCGCTAAGTAAAAAGACGACAACAGGAAAAAGAGCACAGGAAATATGTCGCAAACAGCGCCAATAATAGCTCAACACATGCTGTAGCATACAATAAATAAGGTAGAATCAAAGTATCAGTATAAAACTATATTTCAAAAGACCATTTGTAAAAATATAATAATGTTTTACTGTGTTTGTACAACCACAGCATTTTCTGCATGTTTTAGATTTTAAAAAAACCCACAGGTGATGGTGATATTTGTCGCCGAAACTAGTTTGGGATAATAAAGAAATAAACAAATAACACGGTGTTTTGCATCAAGGCGGACCCAACTTGTGATATTACTGTCGTACCTGTGTTACCTGTCTATTAGGTGTGTACCGCATGTAGCAGGCGTTATCTCGTAACGATAGCTCTATCCACGTATGCAGTCAGAGTCTTACTAGATTCCCCCAGAAACCGGTACAGCGAACCATCTAGAAATTGAATTAGGATATACAAAGGCCCGTGAAACCTACAGAACATTTTTGTTATTCAATGTGACCCTTCTGTCTGTTATTTAAACACAAACACTATTTATAGCAAAATTAAAATTGTCAATGTCTAATCCCAGTTTTATTCGGAAACTGTTCATTCGTAACACGAAACAGAGGGACGTTGTAGTAAAGGCAAAGGAAATAATCAAAATTTATCATATAGCGCTAGAAAATGCAATTTCCTCAAAGAGAAGTAAAATAAAAAAACCCAAAAGATAAATATTACAAAAATTGCTTCAATGCTTCATTGCTCCTATCTAAAACATCTTCCCGTTAGTCTGTTCAGAAACAACTTCCGCACTAATCAATAACAACAGAAAATCTTGCCTTTGGTAATGATGAAGAACGATCTGTTTAGTACACAAAAGAGACAATAAGTATTTTATTTCGAACAATAGAAAATCCAGGATGGAATGTAACAACAATAGGAAAGGGGAAGTTGCTACTTACCATATAGCGCAGATGCTGAGTTGCAGAGGGCACAAGAAAAAGACTGTCACAAAGCTTTCGGCCAGTAAGGCCTTCGTCAACACACACACACACACACACACACACACACACACACAACTGAAACCGCTGAGACTGCAGTCGTGTCTGTGAATTGAGTTTGCATGCGTTTGTGTGTGTCGTCAATTATTGACGAAGGCCTTACTGCCCGAAAGCCTTATTTGTGACTCTTTTTTGTGAGCTGAGTGGTCAGCGCAGTGGAAAGGGACCCGGGTTCGATTCCCGGCTGGGGTAGGAGCTTTTTCTCCGGATGTTGTGTTGTCCTCATCGTCATTTCATCCCTATCTCCGGCGCGCAAGTCGCGCTACGTGGCGTCGAATGCAATAATTACTTTTCCTCGGCGGCCGAACTTCCCCGAATGGGGGACTCCCGGCCCACAATGCCGTACGCTCATTTCCATTGTGACGCCTATCTGTGTCTCAGCATCTGCGATATATGGTGAGTACCAACCTTCCTTTTCATAATATAAATACTTTATTTTATGTTTGTGCATGTAAACTGAACTTGCATCAAAAGTAATTTCTTTGGTTAGATAAAATCGCAAAAGTTAAGCAATCAACCAATTTTTATTACTTATAAAACGCAATTTATTTTCTGCAAGGGTATAAAATACACAGTGCACTCTCACTGAAGGATGTGCGAGTCTAATTATGTACAAAATGAACAAACAGAAAACAAAGAGAAGTCATCTACTCCAAGTTTCTGTATTACACGTTCATTTATGTTTCTTTCCTTACCATTATTAGTGCTAATTCTACCATTTACTACGTCATTTATGCACTGTAGCAAAATTACTGAACTGTAGTATTGGTAGAACGCTATACTGGTGTTTCCGTATTTTTATCCATCCCTGTCTGTGTTACTGCAATATTTCGTGAAACATAACAACACTTTCGTTCTGTGGGAGTCTCAGGGACTTGGCATAAGGCCGGTATTACACTATCAAATTTCTTCGTCAAAGATTTGATCAAAGATGTGATCAAATATTCCGTCAAATATATTTGATAAGTTGTTTGACGTAGCGCTAGAAGGGGTATTACACTGTCATATTTTTCGTCACAGTTCAAGATGGCTGACAACAACTTGTTATTAACCGCAGCAGTTGCATGTACCACAGTTGCACTGTGTGCACATGTGGATGAGAAGCGGGGGAAAAAAGTAAACGTACCTGGGTGAAGCCGTGGGTTTTACGACGACACGATAAAAGCATTCAACAAAATGTGTTATGTGAGCTTGAGTGGAGGACGTCAAGTCGTACATAAATTACTTAAGAATGGATGAGCATACATTTCTGTATGTGCTCAGTGAAGTGTATCCTCATATCACAAAGCACAATATTCACTTAAGAACTGCTACATCTTCAGAAGACAGGCTTACTGTAACACTCCGATTCCTTGCTACAGGAGAGGGTTAGGTTAAGTTAGGTTAGGTTAGGTCAGGTCTCCAATCTTCTTAATCTATTTTTGTATTCAGTGTGCCTCGCATTGTAAAGCGTCTCATCAGCTTCATACACCTCTATTAATTTGTAGTTGTCGGCACACACCAATTGTATTTACCGGCAATGTTTATAAAAACACTACAGACGACAGACCGCTGCAGCGATGCTAGCGCTCCATGTGGTAACATGTCACACTGCAGTGAACAGAAGACAAGCGACTTCTTTGATCAAATCTACAGCGAGGTCCTAGATTTGATCAAATATTGGACGACATTTGACAAAGTTCCCTATTGCACCATCAAATATCTTTGACAAAGATTTTTGACAAAGAAATTTGATAGTGTAATACCGGCCTAACAGTCTGAGTGTGGGTGAAAAGCCCAATCCTTGATGTAATACTAAGAATCCTTGAAGACGATAAAAGGTAAGGCGCCGATGGAGAGGGGGGAGGTGGGGGATGGGGGAGAGGATAGTATGGCCACAGTATATTTTATTGTCTGCCAACTTTGAGAGACCTAGACACGTACAGGGAGGAGAACTGCCGAACTGTAGACACACTTTCTGTCACGTTGAGGAACGATGAAGTACTATTGCTGCCGGGCCGCTGTTATTTCGCGTATGGAGCAGTTAAGAGCCAGAAGATCAAGCCACTGCAGTTTTTTAGCTATGTTCGTCGAACTGGAAAAAGCGTTAGGCAGTGTAAAATGGTGCAAGATGTTCGAAATTCTGAGATAAATACGGGTAAGGTACAAGGAAAGGCGAGTAACATACAGTATGTGCAAGAACCATGTGTAAACAATAACAGTGGGAGACGAAAAACGAATTGCTCGGATTAAAAAGGATGTAAGACAGAGATGTAGTCTTTCGCCCCTACTGTTCAATCTGTACATCGAAGAACCAGTGACGGAAATAAAAAAAAGGTTAAAGAGTGTAACTAACATTCAAGGTGAACGGATATCAGTGATAAGATTCGCTGCTATCCTGAGTGAAAGTGAAGAAGAATTACACGACCTGCTGAATGGAATGAACAGTGTAATGAGCACACGGAATATGGACTGAGAGTAAATCGAAGAAAGACGAAAGTGGTGAGAAATAGCAGAAATGAGGACGGCAAGAAACATAACATAGAGGTTGGTGACCACGAAGTAGTTAGAAGTTAAGGAATTCTGCTACCTGGGCGGCAAAATAACCAATGACGGTCGGAAAATAGACGACATAAAAAGAAGACTGGCTCTGGAAAAACAGCATACCTGGTCAAGAGAAGTCTACTAGTATCAAACATTTGAGGAAAAAATTTCTGAGAACGTACGTTTGGAGCACAGCATTGTATGGTAGTGTGACGTTGACTGTGGGTAAACCGGAAGAGAATCGAAGCATTTGATATGTGGTGCTACAGACGAATGTTGAAAATTAGGTGGACTGATCAGGTAAGGAATGAGGAGGTTCTGCGCAGAATTGGAGAAGAAAGGAGTATGTGGAAAACACTGGCAAGGAGAAGGGACTGGGTGGCAGGACATCTGTTAAGAAATAACTTCCATGGTACTAGAGGGAGCTGTAGAGGGTACAAAAATTGTAGAAGAAGACGGAGACTGGAATTCATCCAGAAAATAACTGAGGACGTAGGTTGCGACTACTACATCTACATACATACTCCGCAATCCACCATACGGTGCGTGGCGGAGCGTACCTCGTATCACAACTAGCATCTTCTCTCCCAGTTCCACTCCCAAACAGAACGACGGAAAAATGACTGCCTATATGCCTCTGTACGAGCCCTAATCTCTCTTATCTTATCTTTGCCTCAAATGCTGGTTCTCTAAATTTCTTCAGAAGGGATTCACGAAAAGAACGCTTCCTTTCTTCTAGAGACTCCCCACCCGAGTTCCTGAAGCATTTCCGTAACACTCGCGTGATGATCAAACCTACCAGTAACAAATCTAGCAGCCCGCCTCTGAATTGCTTCTATGTCCTCCCTCAATCCGACCTGATACGGATCCCAAACTCTCGAGCAGTACTCAAGAATAGGTCGTATTAGTGTTTTATAAGCGGTCTCCTTTACAGATGAACCACATCTTCCCAAAATTCTACCAACGAACCGAAGACGACTATCCGCCTTCCCCACAACTGCCATTACATGCTTGCCCCACTTCATATCGCTCTGCAATGTTACGCCCAAATATTTAATCGACGTGACTGTGTCAAGCGCTACACTACTAATGGAGTATTCAAACATTACGGGATTCTTTTTCCTATTCATCTTCATTAATGTACATTTATCTACATTTAGAGGTAGCTGCCATTCGTTGCACCAATCACAAATCCTGTCCAAGTCATCTTGTATCCTCCTACAGTCACTCGACGACGACACCTTCCCGTACACCACAGCATCATCAGCAAACAGCCGCACATTGCTATCCACCCTATCCAAAAGATCATTTATTTCCCTGGGGCACTCCAGATGATACCCTCACCTCCGATGAACACTACTCTGAGATGAAGAGGTTGGCACGTGAGAGGAATTCGTGACTGGCCGCATCAGACCAGACAGAAAACTCGTGACTAAAAAAGGGCGTAGCCCCGATTTTGGAACCGGTATTCGTGATTTCTTTCAATAAAATAAGGAACAAATCACAAATCTGAGTCTAGACTGTAATTGTACACCTGCACCCACGTTTTGCTTCGTATAAAAACAAGCGATACGGCAAGTGAAGCAGACGTGAGACGAGCCCGTGCTTTGTGACTGTTTACGATTTTGTAAGTAAAAGAGTTGCACCCGGAGGGCGCTGCACGACATGGACGAAGAGGCTGTGCCGAGTGGGAAGGGCGTGGGCGTGGGCGTGGGCGGGAGATCTCGACAGCACAGCTAGCTGCCGCCTCGCAACAACATTTCGAGAACTGCCTGAAACTGACGATATTGTCTGTCCGTGGTACGTGGGAATACTTTAAAAAAGGGGCTTTAACAAAATGGCGGCACTCTGAAATAAAAGTGAATGTTTCGCCAAAGAAGTCATTATAAAGACGATATTAATATATATAGCAAAAATCCTACATACTACGGTAGAAGAAAAGCTGACTCAACTTACAAAAAAGGTACATTGTAATTGTATGTTTATTTCATGATAGCTCCCGCCAACTTAAGGAATGTTCTTTTGAAAAAAATAAAAATAAAAAAAACAATCGTTTAAAAGTTTCATCTTGCGTTTTTTAAGATTGGAATTGAACATTTAATCGACAATGCCAGCACCTTAAGGTTGGCTTTTTTTTTTTCGCCGATGCCGAAGCACTCTCATTTTGACGAAATTATATCGATTAACTGGTTTCCGCTTACCACTCGAAGCATTTTCTTGCACGACTGGGTTCCTTTTCGGACCCTTTCTATGCCTATAAATACGTCCGCTTGTCATTTTCAAGCTCTCATAGTTTGCGTCGCACAAAAAACGGCGAAGTGACAACTTTAGCAATAGCGGATCAACGACGTGCTTTCATACTGTTTACGACAAACTAATCATGTTATGAAGAGAGATCTTGTTGAAAATAGCATTTTAGCTGATATTAATACCCGAAACTGAAGGGACCCTTATTCCGTCAGTAACTACACTGAAACGCCAAAAAAACTGAATCAGGCATGCGTGTTCAAATACAGAGATATGGAAACAGGCAGAATATGGCGCTGCGGTCGGTAACGCCTATACAGGGTGAAAAGTATTTAAACCGACGAACTCTGGGAGGTTGTAGGGGACATCAAAACAAATATTTTTCCCTAATGTCATTTTCTCCTATGAGGAATATTTAAACCGGTAGAGGAAGATTTTTCTGGCGGCAAATTAATTAAACCAACAAACACTTTTCCATTCTTTTATGACCAAGAGACAACAGAGTAACACAACCCAATTTCAATTACAGTAGATTTTCAAAAATACCTCCACTGACACGTAAACAAAGGCTACACTGTCGCATCATGTTCTGTCTGACACGGGCAAAAAACCCAGGAGTATCCTGAATTGCTTCTGCTACTGCTACTATCCGGGCAACCAGATCCTCTTCTGATGCAACAGGAGTTGCGTAAACAAGGTTGCGCATCTCTCCCCACACAAAGAAGTCCAGAGGGGACATATCTGGGGATCGAACAGGCCGCGGTACAGGACCACCTCTGCCAATCCACGTTTCTGGGAACCGTCGGTCCAGGAATCGACGCACACGACGACTGAAATGTGCCGGCTCCCCGTCACGTTGGGACCACGAGCGTTGTCTTGCAGGGAGCGGGACGTCTTCCAGCAATTCTGGCAATGCTCTGGCGAGAATATTGTGATAGTGCCTGCCATTTAATGGCCGAGATAGCAGATACGGCCCAATTAAACAGTCCCCAACAACACCGACCCACACATTAACGAAGAACCACACTAGTAACTGTGACATGTGGGTTATCCTCACTCCAAACATGCGAATTGTGCATGTTGAAGACTCCATCACGCCCGAACGTTGCTTCATCGGTAAACAAGACAGAGGATGGAAATGTAGGATGCATTTCACACTGTTCCAGGTACCACTGTGAAAACTGTGCTCTGGGTGGTTAATCAACTGGTTCCAGGTTGTGGAGACGCTGTAAGTGAAATGGACGTAACAACTGCTCTCGAAGGACTGCTCTTACATTCGTCTGATTCGTCCCCATGTTATGTGCAGTTGCACGAGTGCTGATTGAAGGATCCCGCTCCACATGCTGCAAGACAGCTTCCTCAAATTGCAGCATTCTTACCGTGCGACGGCGTCCCTGTCCAGGTAATCTGCTAAATGACCCGGTCTCACGCAGAAGTTGGTACACAGCAGCAAAGGTCGTGTGATGCGGGATGCGGCGATTAGGATATTGCTGTTGATAAACCTGCTTTGCAGCTCGTCCGTTGTGGTGCGCTACGTAGTACGTACCAACCATATCAGTGTACTCACTCCAGGTGTATCGCTCCATTAGTAAACAGAGACAATGCACTACTACACTGGTGGACAGCAGTTGCCTACAACTGAAGAGCGTAATACGCCCTCTAACAACTCAAGATCGTAATACGGTCTCCACCGGTTCAAATAATCCTCATAGGAAAAAATGACATTAGAGGAAAATATTTGTTTTTATGTCCCCCTACAACCTCCCAGAGTTTGTCGGTTTAAATACTTTTCACCCTGTATGAGACAAGAAGTGTGTGGCGCAGTTGTTAGATCGGTTACTGCTCCTACAATGGCAGGTTATCAAGACTGAAGTGAGTCTGAATAGTCGGGGCACGAGTGATGGGACACAGCATCTCCGAGGCAGCGATGAAGTCGGGATTTTTCCGTACGACCAAATCACGAGTGTACCGCGAGTATCAGGAATCCGGAAAACATCAAATCTGCGACATCGCTGCGGCTGGAAAAATACCCTGCAAGAACTGGTCCGACGATGACTGAAAAGAATCGTTCAACGTGACAGAGGTGCAACCCTTCCGCAGTTTGCTGCAGATTTCAATGATGGGCCGTCAACAAGTGTCAGCGTGCGAACCATTCACCAAAACATCATCGATATGAGCTTTCGTGTACCCTCGATGACTGCACGACACAAAGCTTCACGCCTTGCCTGGGCCCGTCAACATCGACATCGGTCTGTCGATGACTGGAAACATGTTGCCTGGTCGGACGTCTCTCGTTCCAGAGTGTATCGAGCGGATGGACGTGTACAAGTACGGAGACAACATCATGAATCCATGGACTCCGCATGTCAGCAGTGGACTGTTCAAGCTGGTGGAGGCTCTGTAATGCAGTGGGGCGTGTGCAGTTGGAGTCATGTGGAACCCCTGATACATCTACATACGACTCTGACAGGTGACTCGCACGTAAGCATCGTCTCTGATCACCTGCATTCCGACGCACTTGGGCAGTTGCAGCGGGACAATGCGACACCCCACACGTCCAGAATTGCTACCGAGTGGCTCCAGGAACACTCTCCTGGGATTAAACACTTCCGCTGGCCACCAAACTCCACAGACATGAACATTATTGAGCATGTCTGGGATGCCTTACAACTTGCTGTTCTGAAGAGATTACCACCCACTCGTACTCTCACGGATTTATGGACAGCCGTGCAGGATTCGTGGCGTCACTTCCCTCCAGCACTACGTCGAGTCCACGCCACGTCGTGTTGCGGCTCTTCTGCTTGCTCGCGGGGGCCCTACACGATATGAGCCAGGTGTACCAGTTTCTTCCGTTTTTTACAGTCAACTGCTCGGATGCGCCAGACCCCCACGCAGTAAATCGCGGTCTCAACACATTTTAACATTTATGGCACTCTTCATATGAATGACTCTTGAAAATAGACTCTCTAATGAACATTTTACACCAATAAAAAATTTCTACCCCCCTTACAGGCTTGCCACTGATTTGAGTAATATGGACTCACAAATGTTAGCAGTAAGGGCTGGAGGACAAATGGCACGCTGTAGGGGCACGGATAACGAGGAGAAAGAGAGATGCCGCCCATCGGAAAATTAAAGACACCTTTTCAGAAACGAGAAGCAGCTGTAATAAGATCAAGAGCTCATATCGAAAGTCAGTACTAAGTACGTAAGGGAAATCTGAAGAGTGCAAGGAATATTTACAACAGCTATCCAAGGCAAATGAATTTGAACGCAATATGATAGGAGGAAGCAGAAAGTAAATGAAGATGAGATGGGAGGTCCGATACTAAGAGAAGAATATGGCAGACCCCTGAAGTTTGAGGCGAAACAATACTTCTGGAGTAGAAGACATTCTGTCGCAGTTATTGCGATGGGTGGTCCACTTGGTGTACAGCATAGCGGGTGTTGGGGGTACATAAGTACATATGATTTTATTGGCGACTGAGGACAGTGTACTAAGAATATTACTGCAGTGTTTACTTCATATGCAGACTAATAATTATTGCTATTAGGGATAGTTCGTTTTTAGGTTGGTTAGGTCCTCCAAGTACTTGTGACAGGAGCAAGCCATTAATGCGGGCGCAAAACGGTTAGTCTGTACTGACAGGCGTAACCGACCTAGCGGCTCAGTTACGACCGTGCAGAAAACATCAGATCGTAAAGTTTGTGAGGTACTTGTGGGAAGACAGATGGACGCAGAGAAAAAACAGCGAACACACTGAAGTGAGTACCTATTAAGGCACCGTATATAAAAATACCTGCACTTTTGTCCCAACCAGCCTGTATGTGAGACACATCAAGAAGAAAGTCACAATTTCCGTTCCAAAGAAGGTCGGTGCTGACTGTGACGGTACCAGCGACTGGTTTTGACGAGCGATTGGCCATTCGATTTTTTTTTTTTTTCGTTCGGTCTTATTTCTCAGTCGAACGAAACAACTGAATGAAACTAGTGAACGTCGCCATGTCAGATTTATGAATGTTTTCGCTCACTCTGTGGGTCTGAGTGGTTTCACTTAAAGTGAGACAAAAAATGGTTCAAATGGCTCTGAGCACTATGGGACTTAACATCTGTGGTCATGAGTCCCCTAGAACTTAGAACTACTTAAACCTAACTAACCGAAGCACATCACACACATCCATGTCGGAGGCAGGATTCGAACCGGCGACCGTAGCAGTCCCGCGGTTCCGGACTGAGCGCCTAGAACCGCTAGACCACCGCGGCCGGCAATGTGAGACAACAGATTGACACAATTCTCAATTAAGGCAGTTATGTCAAAGTTTGCACTCAGTCTTCAGGTTCGAGTGACTTCATTTACACAGTTGTTCAGTCTTTTCAGTTGTAACATGAACCAAGACTAGAGTTGCCAACGTTTTAGAGACAAATAACGAATCTTATTTCTAGGAGTCGCGAATAAAAAGTATATTTCTAAAAATAAGTATTTTCAAAATTTATTTATTTAAGTACTAATTTATGATACTTCTAGCATTAAATACCGATTTTGGGTTGGTTTTAAATGGTTAAAAACTGGCGTTACATTATAAATTTATGTCAAATAAATGAATAATTACTTTTTTACTTAAATTAATTGAGGCTGTGTCTCTCTCTTTCGACTTGCTTACACCAATCGCAGCAAATCTGTTTCGCCGGCCGGGGTGGCCGACCGGTTCTAGGCGCTACAGTCTGGAACCGCGCGACCGCTGCGGTCGCAGGTTCGAATCCTGCCTCGGGCATGGATGTGTGTGATATCCTTAGGTTACTCAGGTTTAATTAGGTCTAAGTTCTAGGCGACTGATGACCTCAGAAGTTAAGTCGCTTAGTGCTCAGAGCCATTTGAACCATGTTTTTAAATCTGTTTCGTTAAATGCTGAGGTGAAGTGAACAGAAACCACATAAGAAATTTTTATATTTGCTTGATGACTTCAACATTTGCTTCTTAAGAATGTGCCGCAACTTGTTGGAAATATTTTTTGCGATAAATACAGGGGGTGTCGAGAAGAATCATCCGATTTGGGACATCTATATTTCTGAAACTAATAAACATATACAATGAATTTAGTTTTTTGATGAAGGTGAAACTCAAAAAGTTTTTTTCATACTTTTTCATAGGTGTTCAATATGGCCCCCTCGAGATGCACGGCATGTGTCAGTGCGGTATTCAAAGTGTCCCCACATTGCAGCGAACGTGTGTTGAGTTACAGCTTCCACAGCTGCTGTTGTGCGATGTCTCAGTTCACTCATTGTTGTTGGTAATGGAGCCACATAGTCTTTTATAAACCCCCAAAGAAATATATACAGTCAGCTCTGGTGACCTTGGAGACCAGTAATGTAAGGCTGAATCAGTCGGTCCAGTGCGACCGATCCATCTTTCCCAATCTTTCGATTTAAAAATTCCCCCACTTCCAGATGCCAGTGTGGTAAATGAAGTCGTTCGAATCAGTCTCCAACTGTGGCAAAAAGAAAGTTCACAAGTGTATCTAGATATGTGCTTCCTGTAAGAGTGTTATCGCCAGAGAGAAATGGACCGTACACCTTTTCCCGTGAAATTGTTCAAAATTATAGTGAGTCCCTCTCATGTTGTACAACATAATGTGGTTGTTCCATACACAATATGCTCACATTATGACGGTCTACCTTTCCATTGAAGTGGAATGTTGCTTCATCACTTAACACTAAGCGTGGAAGAAAAGTGTTCAAATGGTCCAAATGGCTCTGAGCACTATGGGACTTAACACCTGAGGTTATCAGTCCCCTAGACCTGGAACTACTTAAACCTAACTAACCTAAGGACATCACACGCATCCGTGCCCGAGGCAGGATTCGAACCTGACACCGTAGCGGTCACGCGGTTGCAGACTGAAGCGCCTAGAACCGTTCGGCCACCACGGCCGGCAAGAAAAGTGTAATCCTGCATCTCGCCAAGAACGAAATTAGAGAACTTCAGACGATGTTGTTTGTCACCTTCATCAAGAGCCTGCAGTAACTGAATTTTGTACGGTTTCATGTGTAAACGTCGACGCAACACACGCCAGACGGACATGGGGGGGATGCTGAGCTGTCGAGTTGCACGGCGAACGGATTTCTGCGGTGTTCTTGTGAAACTGTGGTGGACGCGTTCGACGCCTGTGTCAGACACTCGCAGACGGCCCGGCGATTTGCCTCTGCACAAACAACGTGTTTCTCGGAACTGTTCATTCTACCGTCTAATGCTCTGCGCTGCAGAAGGACCCACACCATACCTAATACGAAAGTCACGCTGAACAGTTATTATTGATCCGCACGGCGCAAAATGCAGAACACAAAACGCTTTCTGTTGTCCCGACATAGTTTTTATTAGAACTGAATTGGGCGCACACTGCTGCTACCTAGCGGGAACCGTGTAAAACTCGAGAGTTTGCTCTCTCCAACAGTACGTTGTTCACGCACATACCTGAAATAACATAATAGTTACGATTTTTTAAAAATCAGATGATTGTTTTTGATACACCCTGTATTTAGCGTTCGTTAAGTTTTTTTAGCTTCTTTTACTAATATATTTTTTATAGTACGTATCATCCTCGCAGATACTGTGTATCGCACTGGATGCTATTGAGTGTCACTTCCTATCCAGTCTTCTACCCGCACACCGTTGAGCTTATCGGCATTTTGATCGAGACACAAAGTTCACGACTAAGGAAACGCGGATTCATAAACATGAACGAAAAAGTATACTAGATGCTCTTTGTTGGCACTCATGAAGAAGCAAGTACCGCAGTGGCAGTAACGGCAACGGCGCGCTATTACAGCGTGCAGTCGACAATATTAACTCAACGGTTGCAGCACGATCGAACTCGGAAGCGGCCGACTGCGTCGATTGTTTCCAGTCACTTGCTCCCACGGCATGGTCTCACTCAGAAGAGTGAATGAGTAATTCTTCTGATGCGTAAAACTACAACCGACTCAATCAATTCGGTTGTTCCAACCACTGATTGACATGCGTAAATACGATAAAGCAGTACTTCCAGCAGTTCAGCCAAAAGGCCCAGGAGTGATGTCGGACGGAATCGCCCTGTCGCACCATAATGCCCGACCCGACACTGAAAAGGAGACAAAGGCTACACTTCTGTGATTTTCTTGGGAAACACCGCAACGGCCTTCCGTACAGCGTGGATCTTTGTGCGTGTGTACAGGTTCACAACCTTGATGACGTGCTTGCACGTCGGTTTCAGTCGGACGGGGAAGTGCCGTTGTGGATCCGTCAGCGGCCAACCGCATTCTAAGAAACAAGAATTGATCTCTCGTACAATGAATGTGTCCGCAAATTGCGAATACGGATAATCATCAGCTATGTAATGGAATGACGTTGACGAAAATTTGTGACGGACCGGTACTCGAAACCGGATTTCGCGCTTTCGGCGCCCGCTCACCTCAGCATCTGTATATCCGAGCGCGACCGAGGCCACACCGAAACTTCCATCCGTCGCCAACCGCGTGTCTACAGCCTGTACTCCGGGGAAGCGACTGAAGCAAAATGTCTCCCCTGTGCAGGAATGTAGGAGGGTCCTTTAAGAAACAATGCCCCACATTTTTCTCAGAAAATATTTATTGTTAAGAGTCAGAATTTGGTGACAATATACATCAACATGTCTTGTCTGTGCCCTGTTTCTCTACCTAGTCTTCATCACGTTCTATGGCCGTACGCCAGCGTTCTGGAAGAGCATCTACCAAGCTATCAGGCATCATCCAAATGGAACTAATTATATGTGGGGTCCCACAAGGTTCCATTTTAGGGCCATTACTTTTTCTTGTGTACATCAATGACCTTTCATCAGTAACATTACCAGGTGCCAGGTTCGTTTTGTTTGCCGATAATACAAACATTGCAATAAATAGCAGATCAAGTGTAGTCTCAGAAAGATCAGGTAATGAAATATTTTTGGACAATAATCACTGGTTCCTAGCCAACTGCTTGTCACTGAACTTTGAAAGAAACACACTACATGCAGTTCAGAACTTGTAAGGGGTGTCCCACGAGTATATGCCTAACATATGATGACAAGCACATAGAATAAGTGGACAGTGTTAAATTCTTGGGATTACAACTTGATAATAAATTCAACTGGGAAAAGCACACCACAGAACTGCTGAAGCGTCTTAACAAATCTCTATTTGCAATGCGAATTGTGAGAGACATAGGGGATACAAAAATGAAAAAGCTGGCATACTATGCTTACTTTCATTCCATAATGTCATATGGGATTATTTTTTGGGGTAATTCATCAAGCCAAGCTAGTTTTCTGGACACAAAAACGTGCAGTAAGAGTTATATATATATACAATATAACTTCTACACAATTTCAGTGCAGTAATGTGTTCATTGTAACTAAGTGTGTGTGTGTGTGTGTGTGTGTGTGTGTGTGTGTGTCCGTAAGTACACTCTAACTTCTGCACCATTTCAGTGCAGTAATGTGTTCATTGTAAATAAGTATTATAGTAGTTGTATTACACGCTTATTACCTTATAAACAAATAAATAAATAAACTTTTTTATTTTAAATTCAGTGCATTAGTATTTTTTCAGAATGGTTCAAATGACTCTGAGCACTATGGGACTTAACTCCTGAGGTCATCAATCCCCTAGAACTTAGAACTACTTAAACCTAACTAACCTAAGGACATCACACACATCCATGCCCGGAGCAGGATTCGAATCTGCAACCGTAGCGGTCACGCGGTTTCAGACTGAAGCGCCTAGAACCACACGGCCACACCAGCCGGCCATTAGTATTTGTAAAATGATTTTTTCATATAGTGATCATAAAAAAATCATGCCACTTGGGACCTGTGGAATGGTGTATTAGCTTATTTGTTTGAGTTGTAAATATTTGTCATGTATTGTTGTTTTTCTGACATGTTCCACGTCGTGGAGGACCTCCTCACTACGGATCAATTGGAATGAAAGTAAATCCAATTTAATCTAAGCATGTATTCCCCGCTGGCAAAAGCTCTTGTCTTGTAGACGCGGCCATGTTTTCACTGCACGACTGACAAACACTCTCCGTCACCTTCGAAGTGCGTTCCCCGCAGAGAATCTTTGAGTGGTCCAAAGAGATGGAAGTCCGAGGCTGCCAGGTCTGGACTGTAGCGTGGATGCGGCAATGATGTGACAGGACGTCCCGAGCGTGGCTGATCGTGGGGCTCCGGTTCTGCATTTCCTGAGGCCGCAACTTTCTTTACCCATCGCATCGCCCACTGTACTACTATCAACTGCAGCATCGCCGTACACTGCACACAAACGTTTACGGGTGTTCGCCACGGTTTCTTTTCCTGCACACAAGAATTCAATAACAGCACGCTGCTTGTAACGTGAGTCGTATGTAGACGCCATTTTGACGCTGTACTACAGCTCTGCCATCTACCAGAACGGTTGGAAACTTTTCTCCGGCGCACAGAACAAACATCAGATGTGAAGCACCAACAAAGACGTTTGTCTACGTACATTAATGGGTTTAAAAAAAAAATGTGGCGCATTACTTAATGGGCGACCCTCCTGTATGATGACGACATGGGGAAGTCTGGGGCTCGCAGCAAGTCGTGTGCTCGAGCAGCCTAGCGAGGCGGCCGGCGCGGCAGCTACGCGTGTTCTGTCAGCTGCAGCTGCTCCCCTCTGTAGTGAAAAACGCCGAGCTAAGGGGGGCGGGACGTCAAACGGGCCGACTTGGAGCAAGACAGGCACCACAGAACATCTCAATTTCCACTGTCTATACTTTTACGAGTATATTCATAAAACTTTGTCAGCGTGACCAGGAAGGATTCAGGATTCACACTCGTAGCAGCCCAAGTTCAATAACATAACAAAATAAATTTTTTTAGATACGAAATTTCATCATTTTTTCACTTACTCTTGGCTGCATTTGTTGCTATAGGTACATTTTTCCTCACAAGTAAGAGAGATTCTTTGATGAATTTTGCACAGCATACAAACCATACTTACAGGTCTATGAAACTCTAGAATTTTCTAAATCTATTAAAAACTGTTAGAAAAATTGAGATAATTAACTACAAAATTTGATTTTCTTCTAAACAAAAAGTTTGAAACGTAACAGCTCATTCATTTTTTCGTAAATTAAATAGATTCTAGAGTTTCAGACACCTGTAAGTATGGTTTGTACGCTGCGCAAAATTCATTGAACAGTCTCTCTTACTTATGAAGAAAAGTGTACCTATAGCAACAAATGCAGCCAATAGTAAGAGAAAAATTATGAAATTTCACACGTAAAAAAAATTATTTTGTTCTGTTTTTGAACTTCGGCTGCTACGAGTGTAAATCCTGAATCCTTCCTGGTCATGCTGACAAAGTTTTATGAATTTACTTGTAAAAGTATAGACTGTTGAAATTAAAATATCCTGTGGTGCCTCTCCTGTGCCAACTGGGCTCGTTTGACGTCCTACCCCCCCCCCCCTCCCCCTTAACCGATCAACGGTGAACTTCAACGGGTATGGTGGGACATTCGCCCGGAACAAACGCAACGAACAATACCGAAAAATAAAGAGGTGAGGCGGCTGCCCGCGATAAGCGGGAAATGCAGGTTTGAGAGTCAAGGTCCGTCACAAATTTCATTGTCGTCATTTCATTCTACAGCTGATTGTTGTCCATAATCCCAAATGCAAATAAAGGTAATGTCTTTCATGAATGACGAATGAATGTCGTGTGGCTAGGGCCTCCCGTCGGGTGGACCGCTCGCCTGGTGCAAGTCTTTCGATTTGACGCCACTTCGGCGACTTGCGCGTCAATGGGGATGAAATGATGATGATTAGGACAACACAACACCAAGTCCCTGAGCGGAGAAAATCTCCGACCCAGCCGGGAATCGGACCCGGGCCTTTAGGATTGACATTCTGTTGCGCTCACCACTCAGCTACCGGCGGCGGACACCGTCTTTCATAACGGCTACAGTCGCCGCAGCGCCTGTAACTTCTGAGTTCTGACACGCGTGCACGTCCGAAGGAAATTTGCATCGTTATTCGGAACAACACAGTATCGTATCGTATGATCGCGTCGTCTTCCAGTGGGGTAAACGTCTCGAAGCGAGTGTCGACTACGTTTGGACGAAGCCAATCCAGGGTCCCAGGGTGGTGGGCGTTCGGTTTCCACTTGGCTGTCTCTTGAACACTGCGGCTGCCGCTGAACAGTGGCCCGCCGAATGCCGGACATTTGCCACAGTTGCCCCTTCGCCAGGTAGCGATCCCTCAGCTAAGGGACGGCCTTCCTCGTACTACTTCTGTCCGCTTTCAAACCGCCGTCTCCACATCTTACTCAATACAACCAGTACGTAAGGGACCTTCTTCTTCGACAACTTGGCCAAATACAGAGCTTCTTTTCCGAAATCGAAATATTTGTAACTTTTGGGAAACGAAAGCAATACCGACTATTATGTCAGTATGTAATTAGTTCTGCCAAGTATAAATATAGATCCCTCTGTCTGTACGGTAGCTTCCTTTCACGCTTACTGATTGCGATAGAAACAGTCCATCGGCATGGGAGAAACAAGATCACTGCATTTGTGCCTACTTTAATTACTACAACTGCATAACCAAAAGACAATAGGGAAAGAATAAATGGGTTTGTGAATGTTTGAAAAGAAGAACGACATACTCCATATTAATTTACTCTCTAAAAACATTAGTTAATAAACTGTAGAGGGACAGTGTTCAAAACATAGCTGAAAACACATTCACTAAATAGAAATAAGTGCATCTATGATTGACATGTCATCTAAAGTCGACTTACAATTTTAAAATGTTAGAAATAAGGAAATGAAGTAATACAGAATGCTACGCTTGTAACGTACGTTGTTGTTCTACATTGTTTAGCTCTGGTATTTACAGGGTCACAGAGAAAGCATCCTAGGTTCTGGAAGGAAAAGCCGTACTTGTAATGATCTGCACTACAACAAAAAGAAGAAGCACAACTTAAGGAAAAATAATGTAAGCTCACAATCGACTTTGAAGCAGATAGTTCCTGTGACTTAGTATGGGCAGAGGTTATATTCGACAACCGGAATAAATTAATAACTGGCTCCTTTTACCGCCCCCCTGTCTCAGATGAAACAGTTGCTGAACAGTTCCAAGAAAACTTGAGTCTCATCACAAATAGGTACCCTACTCATACAACTATAGTTGGCAGTAACTTCAATCTACCTTCCGCATGTTGATAAAAATACATTTTCATATCCTATTGTAAATAGAAAACAACTTCTGTAATTGTTCTAAATGCTTTTTTTAAAAATTATTTTTAACAATTAGTTCACGAGGCCATTCAAATTGTAAACGGTTGCGAAAACACACTTGACCTCTTAGCCACAAATAATCCTGAGCATCACGAGGGATACAGGGATTAGTGAACACACAGTCGTAGCGAGGCTCTATTCCGTAACAAAGAAATTCACCAAAACTAAACGCGAAATATATCTATTTATAAAAGCAGCTAATAGTTTCCAATCGTTCCAAACTATGTAAATGAAGACCATATGTGGCTTAAGTTCAAAGAAATAGTATCAACAGCACTCGAGATATTCATACCAAATAAATTAATAAGAGACGAAACTGATCCCCCATGGTACACAAAACACGACAGAAAGCTGTTGCAGGAGCACCGCAAAAGGCACGTATAATTTAGACGAACGCAAAATCTCCTAGATTGGTGAAGTTTTACTGAGGCTCGAAATTAGGTGCGGATTTCAATACGACATGCATTTAATAGTTTCCACAACGAAACTCGCTCTAGAAATGTGGCGGACAATCCAAAGAGATACTGGTCCCATGTTAAGTAAACCAGCAGAAAGCCTCAGTAAGTACCTTTACTGCGTGACAGCGACGGTAATGTTACTGATGACAGTGCCACTAAAGTGGAGTTGGTAAATGCATTTTCCGAAATTCCTTCACCAAAGAAGACGAACTAAATATTCCACAGTTCGAAATGAGAAGAGCTGCAAACATAATATAGAAGTAGATATCCCTGGTGTTGCAAAGCAACTGAAATTACATTGTCAGTGACAGAGGAAATGATCAAATATCTTTTCAAAAAGTCTCTAATGTATAAGGATTGGATTGTTTGGGGGAAGAGACCAAACAGCGAGGTCATCGGTCTCATCGGATTAGGGAACGACGGGGAAGGAAGTCGGCCGTGCCCTTTCAAAGGAACCATCCCGGCATTTGCCTGGAGTGATTTAGGGAAATCACGGAAAACCTAATTCAGGATGGCCGGACGCGGGATTGAACCGTCGTCCTCCCGAATGCGAGTCCAGTGTGCTAACCACTGCGCCACCTCGCTCGGTTCTAATGTATAAGAAAAGTAGGTCTAATACATTTGTTTCTGATGTCCTTTAATAACAATTAATTTTCAGTAGTAAGCTCCTTGCTTTTACTGACTTGTTCAAAGATAATCAACAATTTAGTAAGAAATTATAATTTTCAAAGGACTTAAGTAGATTTACATGTACTATAAATGTTTGCAGCTTAACTTAAATAAAAAATATTTGAGGTGCCAAAATTGTCAACCTTAGGATCAGATCAGTTTTGGGATGTCAGTTTTAGGTGCAATTCAAAGGTTCAGTTCCCATTTTCTTTTACAAAAGCGTATACCATCAGTTTAACAAACCTTGATATATTAGGTGATAGTTGCGATTCTGAAGCTTCAGAAAATTATTTTAGAACTCACAATTATTTAAGGGGATATGGAATCACCTATCCCCGCAATGTTAATATATGCCTACTATAGGGAACATTTTCTCACAAACTACTGGAGACAGAGAGGTAAAAATTTTACTGTATGTGCATTCATATGTTACAACAATACTGAAACAACAGTTTATTGTCAAAGTATTTTCTTACAGAGATATTGTACATTTATTTTTAAGTAAATTTTTTCCATCGCTTTTTACTAGACTATCACCCCTAAGTCTTTTGTAAATCAAGTAATTAAAAAATCGTTGTTTCAGTACGTAATAGGGACCTATGTCACTACGTCATAAAAATTTCAGACTTCTAGGTTGACCAGTACCTGAGATAATGTTCCTAGATGAAGTAAAAAGTAAACTTACGGGAAACGGAGAAAGAAGATTAAAACATTCCTGATCCGTAGCTAATACCCCCTTCACAGTCTTCATAATCATCTTCAAGTCTTCTTTTGGCACCCCTCTGCACCTGTCTTGCTTTTTTCACTAATGTCTTGATTATATTATCAGCATGCCTTAGTCTGTGCTGATCTAAAAAGAACATAGCACGTACCGTACGGGAACCAACACACATACCCAACTTTTGAAGGACCTGGCATTTAGTTATATTTCCAAGATTGAAGGTTGCCACAGCATCATACACACCAAAATGTAGTGTATTAATTCCGACAAACACTGTTTTTGGGAGACGATGCCATATCACACTATTCAAGCACTCGTTGGGGTTCTGCGTTTTTCCGTGAAGACATTTCATCAGAAGACTTCTGTCAGCCAGATCTCTGAAAATGGGCTTTATTTCTGCCATGATGGCTGATGGTAGACTGTGGTGGTGAATGTATTTCTCTCCTGTTGTTAGTCCCCTATGGTATTTACACCAGCTGTTTTCACCTTTGGGGCACAAACCATGTTGTGGATGCTCATCCGTGGATGCGGTGTGGAAATATAAAGCCCATATAGCTCTCCTCATTTCTTCAAGATTGCCTGTATTTTGCCTGATTGCAAGGCCATAGCAGTTCTGAATGTGGTCTATTATGGAATCAGTCAATCTTCCTCTGCCATCCAAGGTTTTCCCATCATCTAGTTTTTTCCCTTTCATAACTGATTTTAACCTTCTCAGCCTGGCACCCATTTTCTGCACATGTCCTATACATTCAAGTTTGCTTATATTTACACTGTTCCCATATGGTTTGCTTTCCAAAACTTCTTTGAATGCTTTAGAGTCACCATCTCCCAGATATTTGACATAGCGAACATTATACCACTGTGAAGAGCGATGAAAAATTTTCTTCACCCCAGCAACCTCCATGCCACCACTACTACCATAATAATTAGCAATACAGTCATCACTGTGTTCATTTTTCAGCCTGCCTGTGCACCTACAGTATTTAGACATTATTGCAACATCAATAACCTTGCCAGTATCAACACTAGTTGCTGTTACAACACCATTGTTGGAGGTGTGGCCCCTTTTCTGCCACGTGCCATCAAACGCCACTGTGAGGTCACGACTGCCGTCATTTTCTTCCACTGCTTCTTCCACAGCAACCTGCATTGACTTCTGTGCTACATCTTCAACTGCAGATCCTAGTACATAATTGTAAGCTTCAAACTTTGAAGGTGCACTTGGAAGATTTAGAATACCACATAGCATATCACCAGCTGCTTTGCCCTTACCAATTGCTCGCAATCCATAAACTAACCTAATATTTACACTATAAAGTTCAGTTTTCTTGTATCCATTATTTACAGTTACTGAAACCGAACTTGGAAACTTACAGCTGTATTTACAAACACTGCATATTAAATTAAACTGGGCAGCCAGGCCAACATGGGATTCTACTTTCAGAGAAACGTTTCCATGACATTTTTTGCAGCACAAACTGTTTTCAAGAGCTTCACACAATATATTCGTATCAATGAGTTCAAAAACTTCATTCCCTCTATCAAGTAAATTATATTTCTCTTCCAAATCTCTTAGTTTTTTATGAGAAGCACTGTTTTCATTTGGTGTAAGTTCGTTCGGCAAATCAGTAATAAGTGGATTCACATTTTCCAACAGTGATGATGATGAACTGCTTTGCTTTGCTAATGAATCATTATTTCTTTTCTTTTGCCAGTTCACACGCTTTTTAAATACTTTTGCTTTAGCTCTAGGCATTTTCACTGCGAAAAATGAAGCACTAAATACGAAATAACTCAACAACAACTACTTTCTTATATCACACTGTTTACAAAACAGTCCCGCCACAAAGTCAAAGAGTAACTTGAGGAAACCAGAGAGAAACATTTTCGGGCAACTAGTGTATAAATAGTCGCTGGAAACCGGGATATTTGAATTCATGTCACTTTAAAGGTACTGCCAAAAAGTTCATGGTCAGCCACGAGAGACGTGTATAACTAAAGCGCAATACCCGATCTCACAAATATATAAAAATAAAATAGTTATAATTGTAGTAGAGCTATGTATGATACGTCATTTTAAAGAGGAAACATGGCAGAATATAATACGCCAATAAAAAAAAATTCGATTTTTTAACCCAAAATCCGATTCCGTATCCCCTTAATAGTATGGCCATAATATTGGAAGCTAGAAAAAAGTTATCTTAACGTGACAACAATAGGGATACTTTTGTGAGGCTTGAAACACTTTTTAATTTTTACATTAAAGGCTCATTCGCATCACACTTTGCACAGGTTTTGGACCGTAAAAATGATAAATGACCATCTACTATTCTGGCGTGTGTAAAATCAGCCTAAACACGCTGAACTAATGTACACTCTATTTACAGTTACAACTTAATATTAGCTCCTATAATGCTGCTTCAGTGTTTTAATAATTTTATGTCAGTAACCTGCGAGGACTCTGTGGTATTCATAGTTTTTAATACATTATTTTTAACGTATTTTAGTCCAGTTTATGAATATGGGCAATGGCTTTCAAGCAAGGCCTAATGTTGCCAGTCTCTTCATAATTCTTTACGATTCTCTCTATCCTGTCGCCCAGCTTCAAGTACTTCTTCTTCTTCTTCTTACCTTCAAGATTCACTTCCAATTTCATGTACATGCAGTTTGTGAGCTCTGCTTCCTTTTTCAAGCACTCCACCAAATAGTTGATTCTAGGGTGAGGTTTTCCAATAATACTATCTATTTTGTTGTGCCACCCTTCAACAGCATTAGTCGTTCGATGCCTTTCTCCGTAACAGTCCCACATTTCTATTGCGATATCCTCATTCTCTAGCCAGTTATCCACAAAGTAGTCAAAAAATTGAGAGGACCTTCCGTTATCAGGAGCTTCTGTATGAATCTCAATTCATCCATTGCTTACGTCCTCCGGTTTTACAACTGCCAGCGCTGCACACATGCTGACGTGAAGTCTTAAATCCTCGTTGTAGCGGTACTCCTCAGTTAGACCGAGAATTCGAATTCTTCTCCATAAACTCTTCTTCATATGGAAATAGAATCCATTTATTTCAATTGTGGGAAAAACTTGACGAATGGCCGATATCGCAGTTGCCTCAAAGTCCTCCTTTACTTGTTTAGGACACGACTCATAGACTGCCTGTTTTATCAGACAAAACAGACGAACGTATGTGTCTTTCTTCTTATTAGGGAGCAGTGCAAATACAGTAGGAAGAATGTTTGTTTCTTTAATCGGGCCTCCTAAGTCTACGTGAATGGTGTAGATCTGTGCAAACTGCTTACTGCATCTCTTAAATGTTCCATCCATTAAAAAATGGGAACAGGTTTTTAAACTTCCTTTTCCTTTGCTTCCACTAAAAGTCATTATTCCCACCTCTAATCTATCGTCTTCCAGAAGAAAACTTCTGTCGTCTCCCATTTTTAATAGATCTTCATGAAGATCAATTTCATAAGTGTTCTTAGGCTCTTGTTGGTTCCCCCGCTCTTGACTCCGTCGACGGCGCACGGTTCTCTTCATAGATTCTGAATTAGGCATCACTGTAACAAAGTCATAAACTTTATTATGTAGATCTCCCATTTCATCCGCGTATATCTCCGATAACCGTGTAGTTTCTTCTCGAGACCTTCTCTTCGCTCTTTCCACTTGCTTTCTCACTTTCAGAGCTGCAGCTACGGTCGCAGGTTCGAATCCTGCCTCGGGCATGGGTGTGTGTGATATCCTTAGGTTAGTTAGGTTTAAGTAGTTCTAAGTTCTAGGGGACTTATGACCTAAGATGTTGAGTCCCATAGTGCTCAGAGCCATTTGAACCATTTTGAATCAGAGCTGCATCGTCAGGTGGTCCACAGAGATGTTCTAATACGCTCAACACTTCTCCGTTCCTCGAAAGCAGATTTCCCTTGCAATGATCCGCTTTTCTGCGTAAGCACATCCATGTAACAACACCTTCTTTAGATCCCCTGGGTGGGCGGGAGAGGAGTAGGAGGAGGAGGAGGCAAGGGACCGAACCCTCGGAGCAGGTAAAGCCGTGGCGAATGGCCGCACACCGGCCCGCCTGGCTGTGCAACACGAGGCCGGCGGGCGGCCGGGCGGCTCCCTTTGTCCCCAGGCCCGCCGCCCGCCGCCCGCCCCCCGCCACCGGTCTGCGGCCGCTCTATTCTCGGCTGGAGGCGACCTGTCAGAAGAGCCCATACAGTTTACGCCGGGCCGCTCGTTGGCTCGCGAATGTTTGCAGGAAGGCGCGATCCGCATTCTCATTAAAATCTGTTTGTTTGGCGCTGACATACCCGGCGAAGGCGCCACACGTTCCGTGCCCCGCCCACGTTTAGCCGTCAACCTCGGCGAATTAATCTGAAACCGGGACGCGTCAAACCGAGGCACTCCATTTCTTCTTTTCTTTTCTAGTTGTTACACCTTATTTTCGGCGTTTCGCACCTCAGTCGATAAACACGGAACTTTCACAAAATCACTGCATCGACCATCCATCTGTCCGATTTTAAGGCCCCTTTCTCCCAGGGACTGATGCGCCAAAGAAACTGGTATAGGCATGCGTATTCAAGTACACAGATATTCAAACAGACGGAATACGGCAACGCCTATACAAGACAACAAGTGTCTCGCGCAGTTCTTAGATAGGTTGCTGCTGCTGCAATGGCAGGTTATGAAGATGTGGGTGAGTTTGAACGTGGTGTTATAGTCGGCGCACAACCGATGGCACAGCATCTCAAATGTTCAAATGTGTGTGAAATCTTATGGGACTTAACTGCTAAGGTCATCAGTCCCTAAGCTTACACACTACTTAACATAAATTTTCATAAGAACAAACACACACTCATGCCTGAGGGCCCGCAGCTCGTGGTCGTGCGGTAGCGTTCTCGCTTCCCACGCCCGGGTTCCCGGGTTCGATTCCCGGCGGGGTCAGGGATTTTCTCTGCCTCTTGATGGCTGGGTGTTGTGTGATGTCCTTAGGTTAGTTAGGTTTAAATAGTTCTAGGGGACTGATGACCATAGATGTTAAGTCCCATAGTGCCCAGAGCCATTTGAACCATGCCTGAGGGAGGACTCGAACCTCCTCCGGGACCAGCCGCACAGTCCATGACTGTAGCGCCCCAGACCGCTCGGCTAATCCCGCGCGGCAGACAGGATCTCCGACGTAGCGATGAAGTGGGCATTTTCCCAGTGAGAACAGTACACGAGTGTACCGTGCATATCATGAATCTTGTAAAACATCAAACCTCCGACATCGCTGCGGCCAGAAAAACATCCTGCAAGAACTGGTCCGACGACAACTGAGGAGAATCGTTCAACGTGAAGAAGTGCGACCCTTCCGCAAATTGCTCCAGATTTCAGTGCTCGGCCATCAACAAGTGCCAGCGTGCGAACCATTCAACGAAACATCACCGATATGGGCTTTCGGAGCCGAAGGCCCTCTCGTCTACCCGCGACGACTTCATCACTCAAAGCTTTACGCCTCGCCTCGGCCCATGAACACCGACATTGGACTGTTGATGAGTCTCTTTTGAAATTCCATCGAGCGGATGTACGTGCCCCACTGCAACTCCTTACTAAGGTAGGAGCGTATGCGATTGGTTCCCAAATATGTGAGTGGCTCGAAGACTTCTTAAGTAATAGAACCCAGTACGTTGTCCTCGATGGTGAGTGTTCATCGCAGGTGAGGGTATCATCTGTAGTGCCCCAGGGAAGTGTGGTAGGTCCGCTGTTGTTTTCTGATGTGTCGACAGAAGTGCCGACACAGTGTTAGTTTGAGGGGGCCGATATACACGCTATAAGCTCCCGCAGAATCTTGAAGTCTGAAACAGGACGCTCAATGAATGCTATAAAGAAAAGTACTTTGCTTTGGGAATACTTAACTTTAATCCATCCTTGTTGTATACATCGTTCTTGTTGAGACATGCTTTAGACGATAATTATCAATTGCTATGTATGGCTAATGGCGCCTTGCTAGGTCGGAGACTTTGACTTAGCTGAAGGCTATTCTAACTATCTGCTCGGCTAATGAGCGAGGCTTCGTCAGTGTAGTCGCTAGCAAAGTCGTCCGTACAACTGGGGCGAGTGCTAGTCCGTCTCTCGAGACCTGCCTTGTGGTGGCGCTCGGTCTGCGATCACACAGTGGCGACACGCGGGTCCGACATGTACTAAATGGACCGCGGCCGATTTAAAGCTACCACCTAGCAAGTGTGGTGTCTGGCGGTGACACCACATTTTCTATCTACATAAATGATCTTTTGCATGAGGTGGATAGCAATGTGCGGCTGTTTGCTGATGATGCTGTGGTGTACGGGAAGGTGTCATCGTTGAGTGACTGTAGGAGGATACGAGATGACTTGGACAGGATATGTGATTGGTGTACAGAGTGGCAGCTAACTCTAAATATAGATAAATGTAAATTAATGCGGATGAATAGGAAAAAGAATCTCGTAATGCTTGAATACTCTATTAGTAGTGTAGCGCTTGACACAGTCACGTCGATTAAATATTTGGGCGTAACACTGCAGAGCGATATGAAGTGGGACAAGCATGTAATGGCAGTTGCGGGGAAGGCGGATAGTCGTCTTCGGTTCATTGGTAGAAATTTGGGAAGATGTCGTTCATCTGTAGAAGAGACCGCTTATAAAACACTAATACGACCTATTCTTGAGTACTGTTCGAGCGTTTGGGATCCCTATAAGGTCGGATTGAGGGAAGACATAGAAGCAATTCAGAGGCGGGCTGCTAGATTTGTTACTGGTAGTTTTGGTCATCACTCGAGTGTTACGGAAATGCTTCAGGAACTCGGGTGGGGAGTCTCTGGAGGAAAGGAGGCGTTCTTTTCGTGAATCGCTACTGAGGAAATTTGGAGAACCAGCATTTGAGGCTGACTGCAGTACAATTTTACTGCTGCCAACTTATATTTCGCGGAAAGACCACAAAGATAAGAGAGATTGGGGCTCGTACAGAGGCATATAGGCAGTCGTTTTTCCCTCGTTCTGTTTGGGATTGGAACAGGGAGAGAAGATGCTAGTTGAGGTACGAGGTACCCTCCGCCTCGCACCGTATGGTGAATTGAGGAGTATGTATGTAGATTTAGATGTACGTGCGCGGGTATGGAGACAACCTTATGAATCCATGAAGTAGTGGAAGCTCTGTAATGGTGTGAGGCGTGAGCAGATGGAGTGATATGAGACCCCTGATGCGTCTAGATACGACCCTGGCGGGTGACACGTCCGTAAGCATCCTGTCTGACCACCTGCATCCACTCATGTCGATTGTGCATTCCGACGGACTTCGGCAATTTCAGCAGGACAATGCGACACGCCTAACAACAAGAATTGCTACAAAGTGGCTTCAGGAATTCTCTTCTGAGTTTAAACAATTCCGCTGGCCCAACCTGATTTGGCCACGATCATTTCTGGAACTGCACAATTTTTCGAGTGTTCGAGGAGTGCTGTGGTGAGTGTATTCAACACGTAGCGAAACCGAGGTGAAACTACGTCCACACGTCGTGAGGTATCGCGGCCACCACACCACTACAGATGTAGAACACCGTAGTCTAGGCAGACTGGTGAAACAGTACAGACGGCGAAGTGTGGCGGAACTAACATTGGACTGTAATGCTGGGCAGAGTACAAGTGTGCCTGAACACACAGTGCACCGAACACTAATAACGACGGGTCTCCACAACCGACGAGCTGTGCACGTGCCGAGGTTAACAACAAGACATCGGCAACAACGGCTGAAATGAGACACCGGACGTTGCACGGGCTGGTCAGTCCCGACACCTTATAAAGTGTACCGATGGGAGCTCCTTGACACTTGTACTGTGGGACGGACACAAAATGGCGGCGGTTTCGTTATGCTCTGGAGAACATTCACGTCGGCATCCAACGGTCCAATGAAGCTAGCGCAAGGCACCGTGACGGCCTTCGCATGACGATCCTGTTTCCCGACGGTATTGGGATTTTTCAACAAGATATTGCACCGTGTCAAAGGCCAGAAATTTGGTGCAGTGGTTCAAGGAAGAGGTGAGGTCCAACTGATTGTACTGGCCACCTAGCTCGCCAGATCTGACCCCGATCGAACACATCTGGGACGTGACTGAATGTGACGTCATAGCAAGGTGGCAACTCCCTCTAGTGACTATCAGGTCATATTGCTCTGAATCATCAGTGTATGGGCAGTGAGAAACTGATAACTTTACTCCAAGACAGAGTAAACTTGTGGCATCATGAAGATGAAAAGTATCATAAACTGAATATAGCTCGAAATCTATGGGGTTAAATTGCTGGTTTATTAGAAAAAAAACAAGGAGGCAAAATTTTTATTGGAAATTTTAGGCGTCAATTATAAGCTTAAAAAATAATTTGTTCAAGTTAGAAGGGTGGTATATCTTCCGCTTATAGTTACTGTACTGGATCTTTTTTGCGTTGTGATAGGCAGTTGTGAAGCAGCCTAAAAATTATTATTACTGCTTACTGGAGTTTTTTGCCAGTGGGGTGGTTTGTAAATGAGGTATAGGTGTTTCCACTTTTCAGCGCTTTAGGTGCTCACAGCATCATATCCTAAACTTTATACTGTATTTCGCACGTATGCTGAACTACAGTCATTGAAGATTAATTGACGTATGCCTGAAGTATTTCAAATTAATATAACAAAACAAGTTTGTTTGTAATCTTAACTTTTATGGGTCACCATGACTCATATTGTGAGTGTAACAGAACGTTTCTCCTGTCACCTCACATAACTTTTCTGGTTATTCCGATAACTGACGGCAGAGTGTACGGTAATCGTCACGATGTTTTCGAGAGAGATACAACTCTTTCACACGCATTCGGCGTCTTTTTAATAGCAAACGCTGCATTACTGTACTCGTCTCCAAGCACAGAGACTTCGTGCTATCCATCCCACGTTGGAGATTAAAAATCAAACCTACTTCGTACATAACGGTGGATTACAACCTAACCTAACCTCCTCGCCAAAAACTGACGGAAGAGGTCGGACGCAGTGTGAGCAAGCTGTCGGCCGATATCAGGCGGCGTCTGGCGGCCGTTGTCGGTGCCATTGTGAACGCATACTAACTGGTCGCCGAGAGACAATTGCGTAAATTAGCTCATATCCTCGCGAGACTGCCTTTTTCACTGTGGCTTCGCTCAAACAGCTAATGGTCAAGACATAACCACACAGTACATCGATCATCGTGCGGGCATTTGCGGTAGTCTATATCCACGAATTGTCTTCTCTACGCACAGAAAGCGTCTCATTCAACACAACATTGCGAAAACCTAGTCGAAAGTAGAGTTGTGGCGATTCGTGAAAGAGTCGTCCATTTGAACGACTCTAAATAAAGAATCGTAAGAATCGAATCGTGATATGGACGAATCGTCGTTCAAAATAATCGTAAGAACGATTGGGTGTTTCCGAGTCGTGACGATTCCAAGTTCCAACGATTCATCGATTCTTAGTACGCTATGCTTCGAAAGCAACTTCCGAGTCATGCCGAGTCGTGCCGGATGATTGCGACCGCCAGATGGCAGTCAAGTGTAGGATGCTTGGGAACAAAGGAAGCTTGGAACGAACAAACGAAGTTCGTGGGCCGTCATATTACTCGTAAACACCAAGCTGGCACTTGGCTGACGGGAACGGGCTTAAAGGCATCTCCCATTTACTGTCGCTACCATCAGCCACCGCGCCGACGTCAGCTTAGTTTGCGCGAATAATACACGAACTAAAAAATCAAGAAATCCAAGTATGATGAATAAATACGTACCTCTTATTTGTTGCAGATGCAATGCAAAACACACACACCTTCTTTACACACGAGCAATAGCACTTGAATTATGTATTATATTTAGCGTATCTCGAAAACGGCCCCAACGATTTGGATGAAACTTTGTATTTAGACTGGTTTTTGCTTTTTGAGTTCACCTACATAGTTTTAGTTGTTACAATAAAATAGACGTCTGTAGTTAGATACGTTCAAGCCACACAACCAACCTGGCAGACCACGTAATTTTGCACCACCTTTGCACAAATCGACTCCTCTTTCCTGGCATACTGAAATAAAACAATACATGCAATCAAATCAAACGTGACCTTTCTTCAATTAAGGCATTACACGTATAAATCGAGAATCACACTTGTAACGTCATATACATGTTTACTCATAAATAAACTATTTCTGGCATATCTTTTCATCACACAGTTCGATTCTAACCCCATTGACAATTTCAGACATGTCCTGCCATCTGTGAGTAAGATGTAGAACTTCTTGCATTCCGTAAGAATCATGCCATCGCAGACTAGAATGAATCGTAGGAATCGATTCGCAATGTGAGATTGAATCGTAGGAATCGAATCGGGAATAATAATTGTGTTGACCAACTCTAGTCGAAAGACGTAACGTGTGGTTAATAATGTGTTGTATTATATTTATAAAACAAATTCTAGTCTTCTTTCGGTGTGGACACTTTATATGGCGTATATTACAGAAAGAATCTGGTAAGTATGAAACATTCTTTTTACGATAGATTAAGACTACCGTTTGCTTATGGCAATTCTGATATGAAACTAGAATTAAGTGGCTCATCTCGCTTTGGCAGTGTCGCTATTCTCATGTTTCTTCGCGGAACTAGGTAATGCGAAACAATAAACAACTTTTTACTGCTGCTGCTGTCTAGCCGCGAGCACCGCAACTAATACCCTGTCGCTTGTGGATACCGATAGGTGGCAGCACGGTAGGCTGCCGTCGCAGGTATCGGCCGCTGCTTTCCGCGAGCTGAGCTTCGCTCCAACAGCTGGTGGCCATGAGATAACCACGCGGTCATCGTGCGAGTACCTGCGGTAGTCGTTGTCCGTGATTTTTCGCCCCTGTGCACAGCAGCCGCCTGCTGTGGTGTCGACCGACGCGAGGGTGCGATCGGCGAGCATAAAAAGGCAATCTCCACTTCCCATTAAAACAACAGCGGCGGCCCCATCTTGCGGAATTTTACGCCCCAGCCTGTAGCGAACGGGACGCAATGACGCCGCGGGACAAGCCTTTTATCTCAGCCGATACTGACGGTGGCGTGTTTTTTTAATAGTGTCGTCAGTCTTCTGGCTTGTTCGATGCGACCGCCAACCAATTCGTTCCCTATACCGAGCTCTTTATTTCAGATAAGTACTTGCACACATCGTCGATTGTTTGCTGGATGTATACCAATCTATGGCTTCCTCTACAGTTTTTATCCCCTACATCTCCCTCGAGTACTATGCAAGTTGCCGGCCGCTGTGGCCGAGCGGTTCTACGAGCTTCAGTCCGGAACCGCGCTGCTGCTACGGTCGCAGGTTCGAATCCTGCCTCGGGCACAGATGTGCGTGATGTCCTTAGGTTAGTTAGGTTTAAGTAGTTCTAAGTCTTGGGTACTGATGACCTCAGATGTTAAGTCCTCTAGTGCTTAGCGCCATTTTAACTATGCAAGTTATTCCCTGATGACTTAACACGCGGACTGGACTCGCATTCGGGAGGACGACGGTTCAATCCCGCGTCCGGCCATCCTGATTTAGCTTTTCCGTGATTTCCCTAAATCGTTCTAGGCAAATGCCAGGATGGTTCCTTTGAAAGGGCACGGCCGACTTCCTTCCCCATCCTTCCCAAATCCGATGAGACCGATGACCTCGCTGTCTGGTCTCCTTCCCCAACGCAACCCCAGCAACTTAACGCATGTCTTATCATCCTGTCCCTTCTTCTTGCCTGTTTTCCACGCCTTCCTGCTTTCGTCGATTCTGTGCAGAACCTCCTCATTCCTTACGTCATCAGACTACCTAATTTTCAAATCCTTCTAGGCCACCACATCTCAACGCTACAATTCTCTTTTGTTCCGGTTTTACCACAGTCCCTGATCCACTACCATACAGTGCTGTGGTCCAAATGCACACTCTCAGAAATAAATTCCTGTAACTGAGACGTGCATTTGATAGCAGGAATCTTCTCTTGGCCAGGAATACCTTCTTTGCAGGTGCTAGTCTGCTTTATATATCCTTCCTGTAATCATATTATGGTGCAGTTCTTCTTCTTGTCTCCGTGCTTGCTAAGAAAATGGGATGAGAAGTTCCGCCTTAAGCAAGACACCTTTTTTTCTTTTGTTCCACCCACACATGTTTCAGCACTTTTGTGCTATCGTCACTGGGTTCTATTTTATTTTTAACTGAAAAATTGTTGTTGACACATTAACATTTGCGTCGTTTACAACATTATGTAAAAATTGTATTTATAACTTAATTGGCGAAAAGTAACATACCTTACATTATGTTATTGTCCTCGTGTTTTGGTAGTTGTTATGCTACACAATATACAACTTGTCATCTGCAAACAGCAAAACGTAATTTATTTTCTGTTTGTTATGCATTTACGAACGGAACTAAGACTGTATCACTATTTACTTCGTCAACAACACAGGAAAACGTACCACAACTTCAAAACTGTAAGTTACAGAAAGAAAACGTGATACAGTCTTAAAAAATGGTTCAAATGGCTCTGAGCACTATGGGACTCAACTGCTGAGGTGATTAGTCCCCTAGAACTTAGAACTAGTTAAACCTAACTAACCTAAGGAAATCACAAACATCCATGCCCGAGGCAAGATTCGAACCTGCGACCGTAGCGGTCTTGCGGTTCCAGACTGCAGCGCTTTTAACCGCACGGCCACTTCGGCCGGCGATACAGTCTTAGTTCCGTTCGTAAATGCATAACAAACAGAAAATAAATTACGTTTTGCTGTTTGCAGATGACAAGTTGTATATTGTGTAGCATAACAGCTACCAAAACAAGAGGACAATAACATAATGTAAGGCATGCTACTTTTCGCCAATTAAGTTATAAATGCAACTTTTACATAATGTTGTAAACGACGCAAATGTTAATATGTCAACAACAAATTTACAGTTAAAAATAAAAAAAATAGAACCCACTGACGATAGCACAAAAGTGCTGAAACATGTATGGGTGAAACAAAAGAAAAAAAGGTGTCTTGCTTAAGGCAGAACTTCTCATCCCATATCCTTCCTGTTTCGTCCATCTTGGATTATTTTGCTTCTACGGTATAACAGTTCCTTAACTTCGTCTACTTCACGATAGCCTATTTTTATGTTAAGTGTGTATTTTAACTTCCATTACCTCCATTTACTGTTTCTATATCCCCCTTTTGTCCGCCCTTCTGACGTATAAGTTTCCACTGTTTATTTTTTGTAATGCCACTCGGCTGAAGAACGGCGCATTGTGCCGCTGCCAGCCCTCCCCTCCCCCACAGGCCCGTCAACACCGACACTGGACTGTCGGTGACTGGAAACGTGTCGCCCGGTCGGACGAGTCTCGTTTCAAATTCTATCGACTGGATGGACGTGAATGGGTACGCAGACACCCTCGTGAATCCAGGGCACTGTTCAAGCTGGTGGAGGCTCTGTAATGGTGTGGGGCATGTGCAGTTGGAGTGGTACGGAACACCTGATACGTCTAGAGACGACTCTGACAGGTGACACGTACGTAAGCAGGCTGTACGATTACTTGCATCTATTTGTGTCCATTGTGCATTCTGATGGACTTGGGCAATTCCAGCAGGACAGTGCGACACCCCACACGTCCAGAATTGCTACAGAGTGGCTCGAGGAACACTCTTCTCGGTATAAACACTTCCGGTGGCCACCAAATTCCCCAGACGTGAATATTATTGAGTATATCCGGGATGTCTGGCAACGTGCTGTGCAGAAGGGATGTCCACCCCTCGTACTCTTACGGATTTATGGTCAGTCCTGCAGGATTCTCGGTTTCAGTTCCCTCCAGCACTATGTCAGACATTAGTCAAGTCCACGCCACGTCGAGTTGCGGAACTTACGTGACCTCGTGGGAGGGGCCTACACGATATAAGGCAAGTGTACCAGTTTCTTTGGCTCTTCAGTGTATTTCTGCATAATGCCATATTTTCTGCAGTTTACTGCCAATTTCTTGTTAATAAACGAAAACGACATTACTGAGTAAATATCTGTACATTAAAAGAGAATCGGAAATAAACTGCCATTGTAATGTACCGTTTCATACCTCCCATCATACTTAGGAGAGTAAAAGAAGACAAATGTGGTGTCATTTTTTAGTTGTTGCCTATTTTTATAGCACCACATACACTTCCTATTGTAAAAAAAATGTTGCAAATCAACATAAATGTTAGTATTGGCACTCATCCGGTTTCCGCTACGGTCGCAGGTTCGAATCCTGCCTCGGGCATGGATGTTTGTGATGTCCTTAGGTTAGTTAGGTTTAACTAGTTCTAAGTGCTAGGGGACTAATGACCTCAGCAGTTGAGTCCCATAGTGCTCAGAGCCATTTTTTTGAACTCATCCGGTTTAGAACTGTTGCTTGCCAGCCGCTTGGGACGCTGCTGTCGCTGTGGGTCACATAAACAAGACTGAGTGGCGTGACTGTTTTGTTAGACTGTGGATGCCGCGTTGATAAGGATCTCACGCATTACCGCACTATTTCACCAATCATAAGGTAACTGGTTGCTGCTCTTTTAAAAAGAGCAAAAAAAATTAAATTTTGCACATGTCTGAAACAGCACCCGTAGGATGAAACCTTCTTGTAGACCTGTCCAGGTCTCAAACGCTATTTCTACATACGAGGGTTGGAACTTAAATAGTGGCAACTATTTATTCACAACCGATACAAAAGAGTTACATGTTTGCACCTGTAACTGTCCTTCAAAGTACTCACCAGCGTCGTGTAGAACCCGTTGCCAGCGATGTGGAAGGCGTAGTATACCGTTAGCACAGCCTGTTCTGTTGAAGGTGGGAATGTAGCGGTCTACTGCATGTCGAAACACTGGGACAGTTCTGAAGCGAATGCCACGAAGTCTTCGGAATCAAATCAAAGTCACAAAGGACTTAAGCCCGGAGAGTACGGTGGATGGTACAGTGCTTCCCAGTCCCATCGACCGAACAGAGCAGCCACATCTTGCGCTGTACGCGCCCGCGCATTGTCGTGCAAAATGATGGCTGGGTTGCGCAGAAAGTGTCGCCGCTTGTTTCGCAGAGCTGGTCGCAGGTGATGCTCCAAAAACGAACAGTAATACTGTGCATTGACAGTCTGCCGTGTAGGAACGTAATGCGTTAGGACAACACCATCACAGTCGTACACGAGAATCGCCGTAACTTTGGGCCGCTCCATCCACACCCTCAGCAGAACAGGCTGTGCTAACGGTATACTACGCCTTCCACGTCGCTGGCAACGGGTTCTACACGACGCTGGTGACTACTTTGAAGGACAGTTACAGGTGCAAACATGTAACTCTTTTGTATCGGTTGTGAATAAATAGTTGCCAGTATTTAAGTTCCAACCCTCGTACATGGACAGTTCGTTAAAAATGATCAGAACAGCTTGTCAATTTTTCCTTCTGAAAAGGACGTTCTTTTATACGTTGAAACTGTGGTAAAGGGGTTTTAATGCAGATTAATTTTGCGATTGATTGGCTGCTTAGAATTTCTACGGAAAGCAAAAAAAAATTGTTGTTGTTGTTGTGGTCTTCAGTCCTGAGACTGGTTTGATGCAGCTCTCCATGCTACTCTATCCTGTGCAAGCTTTTTCATCTCCCAGTACCTACTGCAACCTACATCCTTCTGAATCTGCTTAGTGTATTCGTCTCTTGGTCTCCCTCTACGATTTTTACCCTCCACGCTGCCCTCCAATACTAAATTGGTGATCCCTTGATGCCTCAGAACATGTCCTACCAACCGATCCCTTCTTCTGGTCAAGTTGTGCCACAAACTTCTCTTCTCCCCAATCCTATTCAATACTTCCTCATTAGTTATGTGATCTACCCATCTAATCTTCAGCATTCTTCTGTAGCACCACATTTCGAAAGCTTCTATTCTCTTCTTGTCCAAACTATTTATCGTCCATGTTTCACTTCCATACATGGCTACACTCCATACGAATACTTTCAGAAATGACTTCCTGACACTTAAATCAATACTGGATGTTAACAAATTTCTCTTCTTCAGAAACGCTTTCCTTGCCATTGCCAGCCTACATTTTATATCCTCTCTACTTCGACCATCATCAGTTATTTTGCTCCCCAAATAGCAAAACTCCTTTACTACTTTAAGTGCCTCATTTCCTAATCTAATTCCCTCAGCATCACCCGACTTAATTAGACTACATTCCATTATCCTTGTTTTGCTTTTGTTGATGTTCATCTTATATCCTCCTTTCAAGACACTGTCCATTCCATTCAACTGCTCTTGCAAGTCCTTTGCTGTCTCTGACAGAATTACAATGTCATCGGCGAACCTCAAAGTTTTTATTTCTTCTCCATGAATTTTAATACCTACTCCGAATTTTTCTTTTGTTTCCTTTACTGCTTGCTCAATATACAGATTGAACAACATCGGGGAGAGGCTACAACCCTGTCTTACTCCCTTCCCAACCACTGCTTCCCTTTCATGTCCCTCGACTCTTATAACTGCCATCTGGTTTCTGTACAAATTGTAAATAGCCTTTCGCTCCCTGTATTTTACCCCTGCCACCTTTAGAATTTGAAAGAGAGTATTCCAGTCAACATTGTCAAAAGCTATCTCTAAGTCTACAAATGCTAGAAACGTAGGTTTGCCTTTCCTTAATCTTTCTTCTAAGATAAGTCGTAAGGTCAGTATTGCCTCACGTGTTCCAGTGTTTCTACTGAATCCAAACTGATCTTCCCCGAGGTTGGCTTCTACTAGGTTTTCCATTCGTCTGTAAAGAATTCGTGTTAGTATTTTGCAGCTGTGACTTATTAAACTGATAGTTCGGTAATTTTCACATCTGTCAACATCAGCTTTCTTTGGGATTGGAATTATTATATTCTTCTTGAAGTCCGAGGGAATTTCACCTGTCTCATACATCTTGCTCACCAGATGGTAGAGTTTTGTCAGGACTGGCTCTCCCACGGCCGTCAGTAGTTCCAATGGAATATTGCCTACTCCGGGGGCCTTGTTTCGACTCAGGTCTTTCAGTGCTCTGTCAAACTCTTCACGCAGTATCATATCTCCCATTTCATCTTCATCTACATCCTCTTCCATTTCCATAATATTGTCCTCAAGTACATCGCCCTTGTATAGACCCTCTATATACTCCTTCCACCTTTCTGCTTTCCCTTCTTTGCTTAGAACTGGGTTGCCATCTGAGCTCTTGATATTCATACAACTGGTTCTCTTATCTCCAAAGGTCTCTCTAATTTTCCTGTAGGCGGTATCTATCTTACCCCTAGTGAGATAGGCCTCTACATCCTTACATTTGTCCTCTAGCCATCCCTGCTTAGCCATTTTGCACTTGCTGTCGATCTCATTTTTGAGACGTTTGTATTCTTTTTTGCCTGCTTCATTTACTGCATTTTTATATTTTCTCCTTTCATCAATTAAATTCAATATTTCTTCTGTTACCCAAGGATTTCTACTAGCCCTTGTCTTTTTACCTACTTGATCCTCTGCTGCCTTCACTACTTCATCCCTCAGAGCTACCCATTCTTCTTCTACTGTATTTATTTCCCCCATTCCTGTCAATTGCTCCCTTATGCTCTCCCTGAATCTCTGTACAACCTCTGGTTCTTTTAGTTTATCCAGGTCCCATCTCCTTAAATTCCCACCTTTTTGCAGTTTCTTCAGTTTTAATCTACAGGTCATAACCAATAGATTGTGGTCAGAGTCCACATCTGCCCCTGGAAATGTCTTACAATTTAAAACCTGGTTCCTAAATCTCTGTCTTACCATTATATAATCTATCTGAAACCTTTTAGTATCTCCAGGGTTCTTCCATGTATACAACCTTCTTTCATGATTCTTAAACCAAGTGTTAGCTATGATTATGTTGTGCTCTGTGCAAAATTCGACCAGGCGGCTTCCTCTTTCATTTCTGTCCCCCAATCCATATTCACCTACTATGTTTCCTTCTCTCCCTTTTCCTACACTCGAATTCCAGTCACCCATGACTATTAAATTTTCGTCTCCCTTCACAATCTGAATAATTTCTTTTATTTCATCATACATTTCTTCAATTTCTTCGTCATCTGCAGAGCTAGTTGGCATATAAACTTGTACTACTGTAGTAGGCGTGGGCTTCGTATCTACCTTGGCCACAATAATGCGTTCACTATGCTGTTTGTAGTAGCTAACCCGCATTCCTATTTTCCTATTCATTATTAAACCTACTCCTGCATTACCCCTATTTGATTTTGTGTTTATAACCCTGTAGTCACCTGACCAGAAGTCTTGTTCCTCCTGCCACCGAACTTCACTAATTCCCACTATATCTAACTTTAACCTATCCATTTCCCTTTTTAAATTTTCTAACCTACCTGCCCGATTAAGGGATCTGACATTCCACGCTCCGATCCGTAGAACGCCAGTTTTCTTTCTCCTGATAACGACATCCTCTTGAGTAGTCCCCGCCCGGAGATCCGAATGGGGGACTATTTTACCTCCGGAATATTTTACCCAAGAGGACGCCATCATCATGTAATCATACAGTAAAGCTGCATGCCCTCGGGAAAAATTACGGCTGTAGTTTCCCCTTGCTTTCAGCCGTTCGCAGTACCAGCACAGCAAGGCCGTTTTGGTTATTGTTACAAGGCCAGATCAGTCAATCATCCAGACTGTTGCCCTTGCAACTACTGAAAAGGCTGCTGCCCCTCTTCAGGAACCACACGTTTGTCTGGCCTCTCAACAGATACCCCTCCGTTGTGGTTGCACCTACGGTACGGCTATCTGTATCGCTGAGGCACGCAAGCCTCCCCACCAACGGCAAGGTCCATGGTTCATGGGGGGGAAAAAAATTATTGTATTTAAATTCGGACTATTCGTTTATCAATTTGTCCGGCTGCTTTGTCTTCCGCTTACATAGTTCTCATTCCTGAAGTGTGCCTTTCATTGCTTTAGTTGGCACGTGCAAAATTGTCATAGTATTCTCTATACTACCCGCTGTATGTTTTCTACTTCGCAAATGATAGCAAAAAGCAAAAAAATCATCTTTGATACAAATCGCTGTGAGCATTATGGCACTTAACAAAAAAAAAAAGGTTCAAATGGCTCAGAGCACTATGGGACTCAACTGCTGAGGTCATTAGTCCCCTAGAACTTAGAACTAGTTAAACCTAACTAACCTAAGGACATCACACACATCCACGCCCGAGGCAGGATTCGAACCTGCGACCGTAGCGGTCGCGCGATTCCAGACTGAAGCGCCTAGAACCGCTCGGTCACACCGGCCGGCGCCAAAAGCAGACTTTTAGTTTAGGCTTATATGTTCCTTGTATCTAGTAAAACTCCGAGCAGTTTGGCCTATATAAACACGATCACATCAGATGCATAATATTTTTTTTTTTGTTTATTACAAAAAAAATGGCTCTGAGCACTATGGGACTCAACATCTTAGATCATAAGTCCCCTAGAACTTAGAACTAGTTAAACCTAACTAACCTAAGGACATCACAAACATCCATGCCCGAGGCAGGATTCGAACCTGCGACCGTAGCGGTCTTGCGGTTCCCGATTGCAGCGCCTTTAACCGCACGGCCACTTCGGCCGGCTGTTTATTACAGTTTTATGTCTTAGTTTAAACCTTAATTGGCCTGCTGTTCGAAATGCTACCTTGTAGTGTTTAGGGGAAGCGTGGACTGGCTTTTCCGTGACACACTTATAATATTTCGATGTTTTTTATTTATTCTTTACTGAGAGTTTTGCTTTTGTCTTTTTTGAGAACCTGCGTAAATAGGTTTCTCTTAAAACCGTTGAATACAGCTACTTGTTTGAAGATGCACAATTGTCGTCGTATTTCCATTTCATGTAGTGGGAGATTACATACGCGAGCTACCACAGCAGATTATGGTGGCAGATTGGAGTCATCTCTTATTACCGCTTTTGGGTGTGCTCGTTTACGACAGATGGAAAATATCAACTTATTTTCTGCCCTCGTTACTGTTAAGTCTAAGAAACTAATTTTTCTTTCGGACTGTTTTCTCTAGTGTGTATTTAATATTATGATACTGCTGGTTAAAGGTGATGTGTAGGGCATGCAGACCGTCCTCCGCTTCCTTTCTTACTACAACTGTATTGTCTGTACAGAAGGACTTTGCAACTTTAAAAATTGATATAAGTTTATTAAAAGAGGATATGAAGCTGGGTTTAGTGTTACTTTGTAGGGAAACACATCAAGTTTTTTTTTTACCTTAAACTACAGATGTGTATGAGGCTTCCGTTGGCTGTCCTGCACACATCCCATCGGAAGTGAATTTCTTCCCGAACTCGCTGTAGCAACGCAGGTGTAACATGCTCAGTGGCGGCGCGAATTCTACCTCCGAGTTTAGGAAGAGAAGCCGGCACGGGAGGTACAAACACGACATCGTCGATGAATCCCCATTTTAAAGAAAAGCGAGTGGTGTCAGGTCCGGGGAACGTGGGGGCCATGCAGTTGGTCCGTCACGGCCAGTCCATTGCCCTGGAAGTGGCCACTGAGAGAATCCCGGACGTCAGCCAGGTAGTGGGGTGGTGCACAATCTTGCATGAAGTAAACATTTCGCTCTCGGTCATCCTCATCGATCTGTGGTGTCAAAAATTGTTGTAACATATCCAGGTACACTATTCCGTTGATCGTTCTGTGACGGAAAGAAAGGGGTTGAACAGTTTGATCTTGCACAATTCACAAAAAGAAAAGTTCAGTTTAGGGGTAGCGAACTACGCGAGACAAAACTTGATGTGTTTTCCTACAAATTGACACTACAGTCAGTCCCATGAATTAATTTATTTTAATTTTCAAAGTTGTGAAGTCCTTTTTGAAACACCCGTATAGCGTTTGTACATAACTATCTTCTTCGTGAACTGTGGGTTATTCTGAAACGCCGTCTTCTCTATATTATTGATAAATATGTCAGCTAATAAACCAGAGAGGCAATTGCCGATCGCCAAATCATTCTTCTGCTGGTACACTTTCTCACAAAATTAAAATCAATCAACACTCAGGCTACATTCCGATAGTTCAAGAAATTCTATTAGTTCGCCCTTTCCCATCGTACCAGTGTGTATTACATTTCTTATTATTATTTTCAAAGTTTCATCTATTGGTACATTATTAGACAGGTTTACTGCGGTTGAGAATGAACGAAAATGTTCGAAGATAGTCACCAATAGAAGTAATATTTCCAACCCCTGACGGAAGCCTTAATTAATAAATTACACACATATTGAGTAGCTGATCCTGATAGCAACACAGTGTTGTGGTTACGTAAATACCGTTTCTCTTTCGTTCGAATGTTCGCACGCGTACATTCAGTCATACCACGTATTGTAGTTTCTTGCTGCGTAGGGCAACGCAATAGTGGACAAGCGAGAGAACTATGAATTTTATTAATGCCATTCACCTACGACCAAACCTATGGGACGTCATAATTTATATATAAAATGATCGCAATCTGAAGAAGCAATTAGCAAGCTGTTGCCGATCAGTTCGGAATCACGTTGGGTGCACGTACAAAAAATTCCCAAGTCTTCGAACCTGTGCATAGGCGGAGTGGAACATCGATGTCTGTTCGCGCAATGGTTTGCATTTGCTCCCGTGAGTGTGGTACTATCTCGAGACGTAGATCAAGCAGCAACTTGAAATGTAAACGCCGGCCGGTGTGGCCGTGCGGTTCTAGGCGCTTCAGTTTGGAACCGCGTGACCGCTACGGTCGCAGGTTCGAATCCTGCCTCGGGCATGGATGTGTGTGATGTCCTTAGGTTAGTTAGGTGTACGTAGTTCTAAGTTCTAGGGGACTGATGACCTCAGAAGTTAAGTCCCATAGTGCTCAGAGCCATTTGAAATGTAAACAGTGGTGTGCGCTAGCGAACAAAAATAAAAGAAAAACTACATAAAAAATGGCTCTGAGCACTATGGGACTTAACATCTATGGTCATCAGTCCCCTAGAACTTAAACCTAACTAACCTAAGGACATCACACAACACCCAGTCATCACGAGAGAAACTACATTCTTATTTCAAACTTACTCTAATGAAACCTGTCGGTCGTTCTACCAAATCACTGCATACTTCTGGTACCATGAGGGTGGACTTTAAAGAGAGAGGTTCTCTAGAATCACCAGGAGGTATACATACAGGGCTGCTCGCCAGTCGGGATTTAGCAGGTATCGCTCCGTCAGATTAGTATCGATTTAGTAGTTCTCAGACAAACTGCTTGTACGAGATATTCGAAATCGTGTCTCGACATTGTGGTGAAATTCTGAAACAGGTATTTATCCAGCATCAGTTCACGATTTAAATTTTCTGAAGCAGTCCGCCTACTTAAAAAAAAAAGAGAGAAAAACACACACACACACACACACACACACACACACACACACACAGCGCATCCACAAAGCCCGATTTTTCTTGTTCTAAATAACTTCCGCTAGCTCGCGTCAGCGCATTTTGTGGCAAGAGTGTGCTCCGTGTAAAAGCTCCTGGCCCGGAAGTGTGTTGCCGCAAACCTTGCCGGGCAACAGTGGCTGCTAGTGGTGTTGGACATGTGACGGCAATTCGTGTGGCCGCAATGTTGCCGGACAACATTATCGGGATATTTTGTTGGCAATTTGCAGTTTTTGTGCGGCTTGCGGTGCCCCACGCTGGGAAGTCGCCGTATGTGTCAACGGGTGCAGACCCGACACAGGCCCGTGAACTAACCCAGTCATCTCCCACGTACCGATAGTCACGAAATATTATATAGCCACTGGCGGCTCGTGAGTATACATTCTGTTGTTCTCAAATGTTTAGATTCAAATAAATCTGAGAGTGCATTTGCTGTATAACAGTTATCACTGTCGACAAGTTTATACAACTACAGCCACTGCCAATAATAATAATAATAGTCGTAATAATTATAATAATTATAAAAATAATAAGATGCATAACTTACCAGACAAATGAAAGAATTGTTCAAATGTGTCTGAAATCTTATGGGACTTAACTGCAAAGGTCATCAGTCCCTAAGCTTACACACTACTTAACGTAAATTATCCTAAGGACAAACACACACACCCATGCCCGAGGGAGGACTCGAACTTCCGCCGGGACCAGCCGCACAGTGAAAGAATTGTTTTTCTGGATTTTTGTTGTTTTGTACGTCATTAAGTACAGCTTAGGGCAATAACGAAATAATGTGTAGACTTTCGCAACTCTCCTTTCGCATTTTTGTGTATGTGGGAGTTTTCGTGCTTTTTCAGTTTTTCGGACAGATGTACACGATCCCTAAGAGATGTATTAGTTCACGAATTTACTTCCGGGCTGAAAATCAGGTACTCTTATGTTACGCTGCATCCACGCAACAACTTATGTTACCTGTTAAATGATCGCTCCTAGTCACACTTACTTGATTTCGTCACTCTCTCAATCAAAGGATCTGTCCTCGGAGGCTCAAGTTCCTTCGCGACGAACTTTTCCCGGTAATTTACTTTTCTGTCCCCGGAATGGGATTTTTCACTCTGCAGCGGAGTGTGCGCTCATATGAGACTTTCTGACAGATTAAAGCTGTGTGCTGGACCGAGACCCGAACTCGGGACCTTTGCCTTTCGCGGGCAGGTGCTCTGCCGACTGAGTTGCCCAACCACGACTCACGACCCGTCCTCACAGCTTCACTTTTCTGTCAGTATTTAAAATAGATTCGACACAGTTCACGTTTACACTGCACACAAAAGCCTACTACCACATAGTAAACAACCAACACCTCACACTAAACAACCAACTCCAAACACGAACTGCCGTTTGTGCAAATGATTAAATTCAAGCAGTAATGTCAACTAACATGATCACAAATGAGGCAATGAAAGGCCATAAAGTACACTGCCGTCGATCCCACATTTAAGTGAACACCAGAGAAACCAGTGATACAATTTTTCGTGAATTTTCAACTACAGAATGTGGGCCTACAGCACAGATAAACCTGACCCGCAGTAAGATCAATAGATCGCAGAAGCAGGAATAAATGCTACAATCTCACAATAGACGATAATGCGCTTGAGGCCCTTATGATTGTCAGCGCCTCAAATGGATTACTGTATGATAAAATTCATAACTTATATACTGACTCGTTCAGGAACCCAACAAGTAAATTTACTGTCAGAACAACTTTAACATATACTGACGTCCGATCTAATTTTACTTTATAGTAACTGATTTAGCATTTATGAGGCGTGTGCTGTCATCTAGCAGGATTTATGCCGAGCGAACGGGGATAATGGCTCTGAGCACTATGGGACTTAACATCTGAGGTCATCAGTCCCCTACAACTTAGAACTACTTAAACCTAACTAACCTAAGGACATCACACACAGCCATGCCCGAGGCAGGATTCGAACCTGCCACCGTAGCGGTCGTACGGTTCCAGACTGTAGCGCCTAGAACCGTTCGGCCGGCGAACGGGGATAAGAGCCTGCCGCAGTGTGCTACCATCTGGTGGCAATCATGTAAACTTGTAGCTGAGTGGCCGAGGCTGCACATCGTGAGCGCTGCACGTTGTTTATCAAATCCGTGTGTGTTTGGCCCACAGAGCAACTACGTCACACGAGTTGCGCGTGCGCATCACCATCAGTGTTCTGCCTAAAGGCAGGTTTCCACACGGTCGTTCTCCAGGATGTCCGGTCTTCTGCCATCCTCTTCAGGTCTGCATAATTTCCTCTTCCCTTTATGTCGTCTATCGTCTTGTATCTCCTTCTTCCTCTCAGTCTTCTCCCACAAACCAATCCTTCCAAAGCATCTGCTAGCAAGCACTCCCTTCTCAATGAATGTCCCAACCAGTTCTTTTTCCTTTCTCTTACAACCTTCAGCAGACATCTTCTCTCACCAACCCTTTCCAATACTCTTTCATTACTCACCCTTTCCATCCAGCTTATTCTCCCCATTCTCCTCCACATCCACATCTCAAATGCTTCTAACCTTTTTTCATCCTCTCGTCTCAGCGTCCACGTTTCTGCCCCATATAGTGCCACACTCCAGACAAAACATTTGCCAAGCCTTTTCCTTAGTCCTTTATCTAATTTGCCACATAAGAGTCTCCTCTTTCTGTTGAATGCCTCCTTCGCTATGGCAGTTCGAGTTTTCACCTCCTGGTGACATCTCAAGTCTTCAGTTATTGTGCTTCCCAGATATTTAAATGCACTTACTTGGCTAGTGGTAGATTGTCCTATTTTAATGTTGGACAGTCTGCGTCTTGTACTGATGACCATACTCTTTGTTTTTACTGTGTTTATTTGCATGCCATATTCCACACAAGCTTCATTCAGATTTTTGAGCATATTATTCATTGTCCGCTCACTTTCTGCCACTAATGCGTCATCAGCAAATCTTATACATTCTATTCTCTTTCCACCCATACTTATTCCTCTTTTCCCATCCTAGCTTTTCGCAACAGTCTCTTCAAGGTATACGTTAAACAACAGTGGGGAAAGGCAACAACCTTGTCTAACACCTGTCCAATGCTGCTTCCTTCTGACATTTCATTTCCAATCCTTATCCTTGCTTTCTGGTGTAAATATAGAGTCTGTGGTGTCACCGCCAGACACCACACTTGCTAGGTGGTAGCCTTTAAATCGGCCGCGGTCCGTTAGTATACGTCGGTTCCGCGTGTCGCCACTATCTGTGATTGCAGACCGAGCGCCGCCACACGGCAGGTCTAGAGAGACTTCCTAGCACTCGCCCCAGTTGTACAGCCGACTTTGCTGGCGATGGTTCACTGACTACATATTCTCTCATTTGCAGAGACGATAGTTTAGCATAGCCTTCAGATACGTCATTTGCTACGACCTAGCAAGGCGCAATATTCAGTTACAAGAATGTATTTTGAACATTTAATGTTGTGAATCATGTACCGTCAAGAGCGACGTTCATCATTAATGGATTAAAGTTAAATATCAAACTAACTATGTCCGGTTTCTGAATTCTAATTCCTTGTCATGTTCCAGACCTCACGTCAGTATAGTTCTTCCCTCCTCACGCCAGCCTGCGTGAGCTAAAACGCGTGCATTTCGGCCTCCAATAGTAACACGGTGTTGGCTCTTCTGCCAGCACGATAGATTCTGTATCAGTCGTCTCTCTTTCCAATCTACTCCTTTCCTCTTCAAGAAATCCATCAGCTTGTTCCACTGAACTCTGTCGAAAGCCTTTTCTAAATCTATAAAAACAGCAAAGATTTCTCTACCCTTTTCCATATATATTTTCCCTACAGTTCTTAGCAGGCCAATAGCATCTCTTGTTCCTTTTCCTCTTCTAAATCCGAACTGCTCCTCTGCAATCCCTCAATCCAGCCTGCCATATAACCTTTTATTCAGCACTCTCAGAAAGACTTTAGCTGCATGAGAAATTAGACTAATGGTCCGGTGCTCTTGAGATTTTTTAGATTTTCTCTTTTTCTCTATTGGTATCATAACTGTTGCACCGAAGTCCTCAGGCCATTCCCCTTTGTCATACATCTCGTTACAGAGGTAGACTATTTCTTTTCTTGCCTTGTTTCCCAGACTCTTCAACAGTTCTGCTGGCAAATCATCTATTCCACATGCCTTCCTATTCTTCATCTCCTTCAGCGCCTTTTCTACTTCTGCTTCCAAGATGATAAATCCCTTTCCATCTTCCGGCACATATTGCTCCTCTTCAACCTTAATTTCGCTTTACATTTCATCCCCCTTATACAGACATTCAATATATTCTTTTGGTGCTTCTGCTAGAGTACCATCCGCTCTTTCTATTTCCATGTTATTCCTCTTTCTTTTACGTTCAAAAACTATCTCAGTAGCCAGTCTGTACATAATTTCATACTTTCCCTCTCTATCCACGCGGAAAAGCTCCTTAAAACGTGCACGACTGAAGGTGTGCTCGCAGACCCTGATGCCAAGTTTCACAGATTCTGGAGGAGCAGTGGCGCGGTTGATTACGTGCCGTATGTGTCAGATTGCAGCAGCGGTGTTACGTTTACCAGCATTCAGAGAAAAATAACCAACAAATTCGCAAGGTGTCGAAAGTTGCGGTGTTCACCTGCTCTTACACAGCAGCCACCACCGTATGTAGCCTTCAAGACGAACAATAGTTACCTGATGTGCGAATTTCAGTTCCCTACTTGAAATGATTTTGGATATATTCAAAATAATCTAAAACCTAAATTTTATAATTTTCCATTAAAAGCGACATCCTGACACTATAAAATGTTTGCGTCAAAGCATCAACTGATAGCTTAAAACAACATCTTTGTCGTCAAATGATTAATTATCACAGTATTTTGTTCACAGCAATAAAATATACACAATGGTTCAGATTTCAAACAGTGATAATTATTTTCAGTGTCTGAGAGGATTATTTTCATCTGTTATGCTGTTATATCAATGAGAGTGGTAACGTACATAATTCGCTTGTATTTATAGACTGAGAAAGGCTGGGTGCATAACCGATTCCTCGAATTTGTACCACCAAACAGTTACAACTAGTATTTATTATTATTGTTATGTGATGAGGAATGGGGACAACTCAAGTTCCAATGGCTCTGAGCACTATGGGACTTAACATCTGAGGTCGTCAGTCCCCTAGAACTTAGAACTACTTAAACCTAACTAACCTAAGGACATCACACACATCCATGCCCGAGGCAGGACTGGAACCTGCGACCGTAGCAGTCGCGCGGTTCCAGACTGAAGCGCCTAGAACCGCTCGGCCACCCCAATCAGTAATATGTGCATTCTATTCTTATGTATTCGTGACTCATTCCTGTAGTTTATTTTCTATGTTCTTGAGTTATCGCACTTATAGCAGTCTTTGATTAAATTAGTGTGAAAATACGATAGTTCTGTTCGTACAAGTGAAGGAAGAGGGAAATTAAGGTACGGGGAGATGTTTTAGGTCTAAATTTTTAATACATAGTAAACGCTAAAGATACAAGTTTTCTAGTAATTTATTATAGATATTTTTCTTCTTAACCTCCACACTGACCAATACGGATGGCAGACATCTTCGATTCCTCAAATTTCTTTATTGTTCTTTAAACACTGAAATAATCAGGAATTAGCTATTCGATGTAGATAGGTATGGCTTTATGGTTAAAATTCAATTCCCTTACCTAAATTAAATACAGAAAAATAGTAAATAGTCAGACAAAAACTCATACAATCGATATTACAAAATTAACTAGATTATTTAAAATTCTGTTAAATTAACGACCCTCTAATATGGCATGACCTGCCGCTGGTGTACGTTATACGCGTTAAGGAGGTCAGTGACCTCACATGAAATGATTATGAATGAAAATTCTGTATCTACACAGAAGGAACGAGTAATAATTTTGAAATAATAATTTTGGAACGTCATAAATGAATTCAGCCATTCGTGGATGCGCTGCCACTTGTAGCAAGATATAAAAATAGGTGTTTTGTTTCTAAGAAACTTAAGTCTCAGACATTTTATTGCGACCGGCGCACCTGTGCTGGTAATTTTTAATTTAATGGCTAAGGGAAATTAGCACGCAGCTGGGAACGTACTAAATTATTTTCCGCGCGCTGCGGCTGTGTCGCGGGTGGGACGAGTTTTCATTCTCGTATTACGCAGTCGGTTACGTAGTCCCGGCGTAAACGTGGACCCGAAACAGAAGCCGGGGCGGCTTTGTGACGTCACGCTGATGGAAATGACTACGGGTTTGTCTCCACGTAAAGAAAGAGCGCGCGGCGCACAAAAAGTGTGTCGAGAGAGGCGAACCGCACAACGCGAAATTACAAAAGCCCTCTGGCCTCCAGCTGCGTATATCTCTGGCGCTGCACTCTCTAACATCTCTGGATGAGCTCAACGTCAAACAATCACCCTGTTCATAGGGGGCTCCCAAAACCGGATCGTGAATCGATTTCCCGATACCGCTTCTGGATGGTCATGTACATACTTCAAAATCGATTCCGGAAATCCGTTTCTAGGTGCCGGTTTTCCAATTCCGCAATCGATATTCTCCCATAGGTAAACACAATCGGTTTTGAAACGTGTTAGGCTATCGGGATTCGTCCCATTTTTAAAAATCTTCGGCTATTATGGACGGATTGGCTTTTTGTACATTGAAGAATAAGAAGAAATATTACACTGCAGCTGTTTACACCTCGCTTAATCAAAGAGAAATAGTGGCTGTACTGATTGAATCCGAAACTGTAACAGCTGTTTTCCAGGCGCCAAATTTAGCTGGGCTAGCAAATCTGCTTCCGACCTTCACATGTACACACGGCAGCGAAAAGCGGTTTTCGAAATTCGGTTTTCGGCTTTCGGAAGATGAGTCGCATGTAAACGTAGCGAATGATCTGCTGCGGCACCACGAGAGCTCAACAGGACGAAAACCCAATTTCGAAATACGTTTTTCATTGCCATGTTTACATGATAGGCCTCAACTGGATTCGCTGGTCGAAGTCAGAATAGGTTTCCCGAGCGTATGCTGTCTGTAAATCAGCTTCAAGTTCCACAGACTATTTGTACGATTACACACGAGTGGGCATATACCGAGTGACGGGTGTGCGGGGGGGGGGGGGGGGGGGGGCAGCTGTGTGAATCGAATAACGAGGTGTCCGATAGGAGAAAACAGCACACCAGTACACCAGTTGCATTGTTGTTGTTGTGGTCTTCAGTCCCGAGACTGGTTTGATGCAGCTCTCCATGCTACTCTATCCTGTGCAAGCTTCTTCAACTCTCAGTACCTACTGCAACCTACATCCTTCTGAATCTGCTTAGTGTATTCATCTCTTGGTCTCCCTCTACGATTTTTACCCTCCACGCTGCCCTCCAATACTAAGTTGGTGATTCCTTGATGCCTCAGAACATGTCCTACCAACCGATCCCTTCTTCTGGTCAAGTTGTGCCACAAACTTCCCCCCAATCCTATTCAATACTTCCTCATTAGTTATGTGATCTACCCATCTAATCTTCAGCATTCTTCTGTAGCACCATATTTCGAAAGCTTCTATTCTCTTCTTGTCCAAACTATTTATCGTCCATGTTTCACTTCCATACATGGCTACACTCCATACAAATACTTTCAGAAATGACTTCCTGACACTTAAATCTATACTCGATGTTAATAAATTTCTCTTCTTCAGAAACGCTTTTCTTGCCATTGCCAGTCTACATTTTATATCCTCTCTACTTCGACCATCATCAGTTATTTTGCTCCCCAAATAGCAAAACTCCTTTACTACTTTTAGTGTCTTATTTCCTAATCTAATTCCCTCAGCATCAACCGACTTAATTCGACTACATTCCATTATCCTCGTTTTGCTTTTGTTGATGTTCATCTTATATCCTCCTTTCAAGACACTGTCCATTCTATTCAACTGCTCTTCCATGTCCTTTGCTGTCTCTGACAGAATTACAATGTCATCGGCGAACCTCAAAGTTTTTATTTCTTCTCCATGGGTTTTAATACCTACTCCGAATTTTTCTTTTGTTTCCTTTACTGCTTGCTCAATATACAGATTGAATAACATCGGGGACAGGCTACAACCCTGTCTTACTCCCTTCCCAACCACTGCTTCCCTTTCATGTCCCTCGACTCTTACAACTGCCATCTGGTTTCTGTGCAAATTGTAAATAGCCTTTCGCTCCCTGTATTTTACCCCTGCCACCTTTAGAATTTGAAAGAGAGTATTCCCGTCAACATTGTCAAAAGCTTTCTCCAAGTCTACAAATGCTAGAAACGTAGGTTTGCCTTTCCTTAATCTTTCTTCTAAGATAAATCGTAAGGTCAGTATTGCCTCACGTTTTCCAGTGTTTCTACGGCATCCAAACTGATCTTCCCCGAGGTCGGCTTCTACTAGTTTTTACATTCGTCTGTAAAGAATTCGTGTTAGTATTTTGCAGCTGTGGCTTATTAAACTGACTCTTCGGTAATTTTCACATCTGTCAACACCTGCTTTCTTTGGGATTGGAATTATTATATTCTTCTTGAAGTCTGAGGGTATTTCGCCTGTTTCATACATCTTGCTCACCAGATGGTAGAGTTCTGTCAGGACTGGCTCTCCCACGGCCGTCAGTAGTTCCAATGGAATATTGTCTACTCCGGGGGCCTTGTTCCGACTCAGGTCTTTCAGTGCTCTGTCAGACTCTTCACGCTGTATCATATCTCACATTTCATCCTCATCTACATCCTCTCCCATTTCCATAATATTGTCCTCAAGTACATCGCCCTTGTATAAACCCTCTATATACTCCTTCCACCTTTCTGCTTTCCCTTCTTTGCTTAGAAGTGGGTTTCCATCTGAGCTCTTGATGTTCATACAAGTGGTTCTCTTATCTCCAAAGGTCTCTTTAATGTTCCTGTAGGCAGTATCTATCTTACCCCTAGTGAGATAAGCCTCTACATCTTTACATTTGTCCTCTAGCCATCCCTGCTTAGCCATTTTGCACTTCCTGTCGATCTCATTTTTGAGACGTTTGTATTCCTTTTTGCCTGCTTCATTTACTGCATTTTTATATTTTCTCCTTTCATGAATTAAATTCAATATTTTTTCTGTTACCCAAGGATTTCTACTAGCCCTCGTCTTTTTACCTACTTGATCGTCTGCTGCCTTCACTACTTCATCCCTCAAAGCTACCCATTCTTCTTCTACTGTATTTCTTTCCCCCATTCCTGTCAATTGTTCCCCTATGCTCTCCCTGAAACTCTGTACAACCTCTGGTTCTTTCAATTTATCCAGGTCCCATCTCCTTAAATTCCCACCTTTTTGCAGTTTCTTCAGTTTTAATCTACAGGTCATAACCAATAGATTGTGGTCAGAGTCGACATCTGCCCCTGGAAATGTCTTACAATTTAAAACCTGGTTCCTACATCTCTGTCTTACCATTATATAATCTATCTGATACCTTTTAGTATCTCCAGGGTTCTTCCATGTATACAACCTTCTTTCATGATTCTTAAACCAAGTGTTAGCTATGATTATGTTGTGCTCTGTGCAAAATTCTACCAGGCGGCTTCCTCTTTTCATTTCGTAGCCCCAATCCATTTTCACCTACTACGTTTCCTTCTCTCCCTTTTCCCACACTCTATTTCCAGTCACCCATGACTATTAAATTTTCGTCTCCCTTCACTATCTGAATAATTTCTTTTATTTCATCATACATGTCTTCAATTTCTTCGTCATCTGCAGAGCTAGTTGGCATATAAAGTTGTACTACTGTAGTAGGTGTGGACTTCGTATCTATCTTGGCCACAACAATGCGTTCGCTGTGCTGTTTGTAGTAGCTTACCCGCATTCCTATTTTCCTATTCATTATTAAACCTACTCCTGCATTACCCCTATTTGATTTTGTGTTTATAACCCTGTAGTCACTTGACCAGAAGTCTTGTTCCTCCTGCCACAGAGCTTCACTAATTCCCACTATATCTAACTTAAAAAACAAAAATCTATATGACTAGACTGGTCTTTAAGGTGGGCTCGGACGTGTAAGGGGAAATGCGGACGTAATAGTAGGCGCTCGGCGATACCAACAAGAAACTGCAACGTACAACTTCACCACGAAACTTCCACGCTACAACTGCTAGGCCGCTAGTGTTGGCACAAATAAAAGACGGAAGTCGACACGAAGTGTTCCGGACAAATCCGATATGTGACGAAACCGAACGACCCGTCCGATACCTTTTATTGTGCCACTTACATGCAGGTACTATTGTTAGCAAAGCGGTGAACGTGCATCGTTCTCCTTTCAATTCTTGCTCTAAGGGGGATAAGCAGGCAGCTAGCTTTTTAAAGTACATAATATCTGATAAGAAATCGATACTTAAATACACAGCTCTTAGACCGGCAGTATATTTACAATGTGAAGCCGATATTTTTATAGTCTGGTGTGTCGATATTTTCTTCGTCGATATTTCGTAACCTGCCCTCGGTACGTAGAGAGCGTGTAATGACTGATTTTAAATAGCGATATATAGGATTCCGGTTATTTTTAAAAACATCAACAGACCTAACATGAAGTACTAGAGCTTTTCATTGGGTCTGCGGCAATTCAAGCGCAGTAAGACTTCGCCCGGGCCAAAAGCGGACAGTAACTCAGACAAATTTTCCAGTCGACTATTCATTCAAACGCAACGATTTATCTGTGCAAGCACTGTCTGTATACACGAGTCGGCGCGAATAGCTGCGCGTGTAAAGGGCGCTCCAGTAGTAACGAGGCCCCTGAATTGGCGACATTCCATCAGAATTACTGATATCCTTAGAAGAGCCAGCCATGACAAAACTATTCCACCTGCTTTGCAAGATGTATGTGACCTGTGAAATAACCTGAGACATCAAGAAGAATGTAACAGGCACAATTCGAAAGAGCTCAGATGCCATTGGGTGTGAATACTACGGAACTATCAGTTTAACAAGCCACGGCTGCAAAATACAGACACAACTTATTTACAAAAGAATGGATAAACAGATAGAATCAGACGTTGGGGAAGATCGGTTTGGGTTCCGGAGAAATGAAAGGGGCACGGAGGTCGGTACTGACCCTACGGCTCATCTTAGAAGAGAGATTCAACAAAGGGAAACCTACGCTTCTACTATTCGTAGATGTAAGAGAAGCGTTTGGCATTGGTGGCTGCAAAACTCTTTTCGAAATTCTGAAGGCGGTAGTGATAAGATGCAAGGAGCGGCTGATTATCCACAACTTATACAGGAACGAGGCAGCCATTATGAGGGCCGACGGTTGAGAAGGGAGTGAGAGAGAGAGAGAGAGAGAGAGAGAGAGTACTTCGGAAAAGCCGCTATTCGCTGGACTGCGGACTAAAGGCGTAGACCGCGTTGCAGGTTCTAAACGAAGTTGGCAGAACTGTTTTTTCATAGATTCGCGATTGTTTTCTATTCGTTCCACTGTTGCGTAATATTTAACCGTTAGGTTCAGTTTGTCAAAGTTGCTAAACACGCTCTGTAACGTTCCGATGTTCAACTGTTTTTAATTTGGCACGCTTTCAATTGAGGAGCGTATTTTTCTTATTGATCATCTGTTTCGACGAGACGAGAAACACACAGATTTAATATAGGAGGCACATACCGAAAAGTTCTCGGAGACAGTTGTACATCATCGTAATGCGGTTCATCGACTGCAAAATTTCTAGATAGAGGCTCAGCAAACGATGCCGAACGAACTAGGAAAAGCCTCCTTGTCTAAACGAACACAAGTCGCTCGGTGTTTCTGACTTAATTCAGAAGAGCCTAACAATATAACTGCGCAAGTTGTATCGGGCTTGAAATATACCGGTATTTCGAAATTTGTGGTAAGGTTCTATGGGACCAAACTGTTGAGGTCATCGACCCCTAAGCTTACACACTACTTAATTCAACTTAAAGTAACTTACACTAAGGACAAAACACACACACACACACACACACACACACACACACACACACACACACACACACACACACCCATGCCCGAGGGAGGAGTCGAGCGAAACAAGACAAGGCGCTTCAGACCGCGCGGTTAACCCGCGTGGCTACAAAATATAAATTGTTCCCGTATAAAGCAGCGCAAGATGTGGATTATGAAAAGCGAATGCGTTACAGCAAATGGCATATATCTTTTCCTGAAAGGAACACCAGTGATATATTGTGAGCCACCGCCCATGCAGATGACGCCTCGATACACTGTTCTGGTCACGGTCAGTGGAGAATCCCCGTATTGTGCTTCACACGCCATTGTACGGCCAGAAAATTGCAATGTGGGTAGCAATTAAGATTGTTTGATAAAATATCGACAAATGTCGGGGATACATTTTCCCACGATATATCGCAGGAGCGAAAGGCTATTTACAATTTGTACAGAAACCAGATGGCTGTTATAAGAGTCGAGGGGCATGACAGGGAAGCAGGGGTTGGGAAGGGAGTAAGACAGGATTGTAGCCTCTCCCCGATATTATTCAATCTGTGTATTGAGCAAGCAGTGAAGGAAACAAAAGAAAAATTCAGAGTAGGTATTAACATCCATGGAGAAGAAATAATAACTTTGAGGTTCGCCGACGACATTGTAATCCTGTCAGAGACAGCAAAGGACTTGGAAGAGCAGTTGAATGGAATGGACAGTGTCTTGAAAGGAGGGTGTAAGATGAACATCAACAAAAGGAAAACGAGGATAATGGAATGTAGTCGAATTAAGTCGGGTGATGCTGAGGGAATTAGATTAGGAAATGAGACACTTAAAGTAGTAATGGAGTTTTGCTATTTGGGGAGCAGAATAACTAATGATAGTCGAAGTAGAGAGGATATAAAATGTAGACTAACAATGGCAGTGTAAGCGTTTCTGAAGCAGAGAAATTTGTTAACATCGAGTATAGATTTGTCAGGAAGTCGTTTCTGAAAGTATTTGTATGGGTTGTAGCCGTGTATGGAAGTGAAACGTGGACGATAAATAGCTTAGACAAGAAGAGAATAGAAGCTTTCGAAATGTGGTGCTACAGAAGAATGCTGAAGATTAGTTAGGTAGATCACGTAACTAATGAGGAGGTATTGAATAGAATTGGGGAGAAGAGGAGTTTGTGGCAGAACTTGACAAGAAGGGATCTGCTGGTACGGCATATTCTGAGGCATCAAGGGATCACCAATTTAGTATTGGAGGGCTGTGTGGAGAGTAAAAATCGTAGAGGGAGACCAAGAGATGCATTCACTAAGCAGATTCAGAAGGATGTAGGCTGCAGTAGGTACTGGGAGATGACGGAGCTTGCACAGGATAGAGTACCATGGAGAGCTGCATCAAACCAGTCTCTGGACTGAAGACCACGACAACAACGGCTATTTGTGTTTGGCTGTTAAGTCTAATGCATTGTGCCGTCGGTCCTGTTACATTTCCTTCCGACGGCAGACCTTCAATTCACGTTGCATACTGTCGAGCAGATTCATACAGCTTCGTCACTTTCATACTTTCTCACAGCTGCCCGACGAAGGATACATTACGGTATGTTAACTGCAGTATCAGTTGAAAATGACTACAATGCGGAAATCGCAATAGAGTCCCGCAAAAAGGAAGTAAAGTAAAGTGTGAGATGGCGGAAGCGTGATTATTTAGACAGTTCTGAGCGGCTGTCCCCGGACGTCTGGGACAGCGCGACCGCGCGCGCTGTACAGTCCCCCACCCACTGAGAGTCCTCGCGACAAAAAACTGTGGCGAGTATTTATAAGCGATGGCGGCGCCACCGAACAATAGCCCGGGCTGGCGGGCGGCGTAAACAAGAGAGGCGCTCGCGCCCCACTCACATTAATATTCCTCCCTCGTCTCTCTCTCTCTCTCTCTCTCTCTCTCTCTCTCTCTGACTCTTCTGCCTGGGATAGGTTCCGTGCTGGCGGCGGGGTTTTCCCGTGCAATGTCGGGAGGGGGAATTGCGCTGGCGCTCTAAAAGGTACCTCGCCTACACGTGCTGTAGGATTGGTGTATTGCCGACAATATAGCCCGGCATTGTTGTCCGGCAACTCTGCAGCACACGCATATTACAGCCATAGGTGCGGCAACGCTGGCGGCCGCTATTCCTCTCCAATGTTCGCGGCAGTAAATTTCCGAGCCAGAATTGTTCACAAGAACCAGCAAACGGCCACCAAATGGGCGAAAGGAAGCCACACGGAGTACACAAAAACGTCGAAACACCACAAAAACTACACACGACAATCCCTGCTTTTCTGAGTCATCAGTCTTTTGGCTGGTCTGATGCGGCCCGCCGCGAATTCCTTTCCTGTGCTAACCTCTTCATCTCAGAGCAGCACTTGCAACCTACACCTACATTCTCAATTATTTTCTGGATGTATTCCAGTCTCTCTCTTCCTCTACAGTTTTTGCCCTCTACAGCTCCCTCTAGCACCATGGAAGTCATTCCCTGATGCCTTAACAGATGTCCTACCATTCTGTCCCTTCTCCTTGTCAGTGTTTTCCACATTTTCCTTCACTCCGATTCTGCACAGAACCTACTCATTCCTTAAACCTTAAAAATGGTACTATGGCTCTGAGCACTATGGGACCTAACATCTGAGGTCATCAGTCCCCTAGAACTCAGAACTACTAAAACCCAACTAACCTAAGGACATCACACACATCCATGCCCGAGGCAGGATTCGAACCTGCGACCGCAGCGGTCGCGCAGTT